>NC_134689.1:362174720-362479780 GCF_050947455.1 Rhinoderma darwinii | reverse complement strand
GAATGGTTTGTGTTCTACCGTTTGCTTTCTAGATCTGACAAAATCGTAACCACGTGCTTGCTTTTTGTAGACAAGGGAAAGAGGTTCCCTTGTCTTTTCATTATGATCACACACTTACAGGACTCTGCTAATAAAGATGAAGGAAAGCTTATTAGAGGGCCAAAACCTTTAAAAATACCTCTTAATATATATTGGGACAAGTATCCAGTAAAGAAGCAAGTTGAGCACTTTTAATCTGGAACTAAAACATGCCAATGGCTTTTATTTAAGAAAGAGAAAAGGCAAACACCACAGATGGGACTCACCCTTAAAAACGGTATACCTCTTCCATGTATCCCCTTCAATTATGTTTATAGATCATGGGCCATGAGTAAGTTTGCTATTCCACTGGAGGTCTAAATAAAGCACAAGAAGGCAAGAAAGGAGTGCTCCAGGTGAGGCTCGAACTCACAACCTCGGCATTGCTCAACAGTTACTGCTTTATAAGTACCGTGCGCTGACCGATTGCGCCACTGGAGCTCTTACTGATGTCTGCACGCGTGTCCGTTTTCCACCGTGTGCTGACCGATTGCACCGCGGGATGAAGTGATTCCTCAAGCGTGTCTGTTTTCCATCAATTTTCAAAAACACGACAGCGTTTAAGATAGCGGTCAGTCAAGATACTGTGAGTAATAAGTCATTTACTTCTCTCTTATTAATATATAAAGAAGCATCAGTCCAGTGGATGAAGCCAGTTGAGCACTTTTAATCAGGAACTAAAACAGCAACAGCTTAACTTTAAGAAAGAAGAAAGGTAAACACCCCAGATGGGACTTGAACCCACAATCCCTGGCTTAGGAGGCCAGTGCCTTATCCATTAGGCCCCTGGGGCTGTAAACTTGCTCTGCGCCGTGGTTTTTTCTTTCCAAAGCAAGCAAACATTCACATGTGATGAGTGAGCGAGAAAGGTTTGTGTTGTACCGTTTGCTTTCCAAATCGGATAAAATCTTAACCGCATGCTTGTTTTTTTAAGAAAAGACTAGGTTCCCTTGTATTGTCGTTCTAATTGCACACTAACAGGACATTTCTAATGCAGATGAAGGAAATCTTAATGGAGTGACAAAACCCTTTAAAAACTGAATACCTCTTAATATGTATTGGGACAAGTATCCAGTGAAGAACCTAGTCGAGCACTTTTAATCTTGAACTAAAACATGCTAATGGCTTTACTTTAAACCCTTGGTGACATCTCACATACAATTATGTTGCTGCTGCCAAGGGATTAGCGCATCGTCACATAACAGTACGTAACAGTGATGGAGCCGGCCCAGAAGCTGGGACAAGTACCCAGTGAAGAAGCCAGAAGAGCACTTATAATCTGGAACCATAACATGCCAATGGCTTTACTTTGAGACAGAGGAAAGGCAAACAATACAGATGGGCGTTAAAGCCACAATCCCTGGCTTAGGAGGCCAGTGCCTTATCCATTAGGCAACTGGGACTTTACTTTTTCTATAAGTGGTTGTTTTTCCAAAGCAATCAAACATTCACTTGTGACTGAGTGATCGAGAATGGTTTGTGTTCTACCGTTTGCTTTCTAGATCTGACAAAATCTTAACCACGTGCTTGCTTTTTGTAGACAAGGGAAAGAGGGTCCCTTGTCTTTTCATTATGATCACACACTTACAGGACTCTGCTAATAAAGATGAAGGAAAGCTTATTGGAGGGCCAAAACCTTTAAAAATACCTCTTAATATATATTGGGACAAGTATCCAGTAAAGAAGCAAGTTGAGCACTTTTAATCTGGAACTAAAACATGCCAATGGCTTTTATTTAAGAAAGAGAAAAGGCAAACACCACAGATGGGACTCACCCTTAAAAACGGTATACCTCTTCCATGTATCCCCTTCAATTATGTTTATAGATCATGGGCCATGAGTAAGTTTGCTATTCCACTGGAGGTCTAAATAAAGCACAAGAAGGCAAGAAAGGAGTGCTCCAGGTGAGGCTCGAACTCACAACCTCGGCATTGCTCAACAGTTACTGCTTTATAAGTACCGTGCGCTGACCGATTTCGCCACTGGAGCTCTTACTGATGTCTGCACGCGTGTCCGTTTTCCACCGTGTGCTGACCGATTGCACCGCGGGATGAAGTGATTCCTCAAGCGTGTCTGTTTTCCATCAATTTTCAAAAACACGACAGCGTTTAAGATAGCGGTCAGTCAAGATACTGTGAGTAATAAGTCATTTACTTCTCTCTGATTAATATATAAAGAAGCATCAGTCCAGTGGATGAAGCCAGTTGAGCACTTTTAATCAGGAACTAAAACAGCAACAGCTTAACTTTAAGAAAGATGAAAGGTAAACACCCCAGATGGGACTTGAACCCACAATCCCTGGCCTAGAAGGCCAGTGCCTTATCCATTAGGCCACTGGGGCTGTAAACTTGCTCTGCGCCGTGGTTTTTTCTTTCCAAAGCAAGCAAACATTCACATGTGATGAGTGAGCGAGAAAGGTTTGTGTTGTACCGTTTGCTTTCCAAATCGGATAAAATCTTAACCGCATGCTTGATTTTTTAAGAAAAGACTAGGTTCCCTTGTATTGTCGTTCTAATTGCACACTAACAGGACATTTCTAATGCAGATGAAGGAAATCTTAATGGAGTGACAAAACCCTTTAAAAACTGAATACCTCTTAATATGTATTGGGACAAGTATCCAGTGAAGAACCTAGTCGAGCACTTTTAATCTTGAACTAAAACATGCTAATGGCTTTACTTTAAACCCTTGGTGACATCTCACATACAATTATGTTGCTGCTGCCAAGGGATTAGCGCATCGTCACATAACAGTACGTAACAGTGATGGAGCCGGCTCAGAAGCTGGGACAAGTACCCAGTGAAGAAGCCAGAAGAGCACTTATAATCTGGAACCATAACATGCCAATGGCTTTACTTTGAGACAGAGGAAAGGCAAACAATACAGATGGGCGTTAAAGTCACAATCCCTGGCTTAGGAGGCCAGTGCCTTATCCATTAGGCAACTGGGACTTGACTTTTTCTATAAGTGGTTGTTTTTCCAAAGCAATCAAACATTCACTTGTGACTGAGTGATCGAGAATGGTTTGTGTTCTACCGTTTGCTTTCTAGATCTGACAAAATCTTAACCACGTGCTTGCTTTTTGTAGACAAAGGAAAGAGGGTCCCTTGTCTTTTCATTATGATCACACACTTACAGGACTCTGCTAATAAAGATGAAGGAAAGCTTATTGGAGGGCCAAAACCTTTAAAAATACCTCTTAATATATATTGGGACAAGTATCCAGTAAAGAAGCAAGTTGAGCACTTTTAATCTGGAACTAAAACATGCCAATGGCTTTTATTTAAGAAAGAGAAAAGGCAAACACCACAGATGGGACTCACCCTTAAAAACGGTATACCTCTTCCATGTATCCCCTTCAATTATGTTTATAGATCATGGGCCATGAGTAAGTTTGCTATTCCACTGGAGGTCTAAATAAAGCACAAGAAGGCAAGAAAGGAGTGCTCCAGGTGAGGCTCGAACTCACAACCTCGGCATTGCTCAACAGTTACTGCTTTATAAGTACCGTGCGCTGACCGATTGCGCCACTGGAGCTCTTACTGATGTCTGCACGCGTGTCCGTTTTCCACCGTGTGCTGACCGATTGCACCGCGGGATGAAGTGATTCCTCAAGCGTGTCTGTTTTCCATCAATTTTCAAAAACACGACAGCGTTTAAGATAGCGGTCAGTCAAGATACTGTGAGTAATAAGTCATTTACTTCTCTCTTATTAATATATAAAGAAGCATCAGTCCAGTGGATGAAGCCAGTTGAGCACTTTTAATCAGGAACTAAAACAGCAACAGCTTAACTTTAAGAAAGATGAAAGGTAAACACCCCAGATGGGACTTGAACCCACAATCCCTGGCCTAGGAGGCCAGTGCCTTATCCATTAGGCCACTGGGGCTGTAAACTTGCTCTGCGCCGTGGTTTTTTCTTTCCAAAGCAAGCAAACATTCACATGTGATGAGTGAGCGAGAAAGGTTTGTGTTGTACCGTTTGCTTTCCAAATCGGATAAAATCTTAACCGCATGCTTGATTTTTTAAGAAAAGACTAGGTTCCCTTGTATTGTCGTTCTAATTGCACACTAACAGGACATTTCTAATGCAGATGAAGGAAATCTTAATGGAGTGACAAAACCCTTTAAAAACTGAATACCTCTTAATATGTATTGGGACAAGTATCCAGTGAAGAACCTAGTCGAGCACTTTTAATCTTGAACTAAAACATGCTAATGGCTTTACTTTAAACCCTTGGTGACATCTCACATACAATTATGTTGCTGCTGCCAAGGGATTAGCGCATCGTCACATAACAGTACGTAACAGTGATGGAGCCGGCTCAGAAGCTGGGACAAGTACCCAGTGAAGAAGCCAGAAGAGCACTTATAATCTGGAACCATAACATGCCAATGGCTTTACTTTGAGACAGAGGAAAGGCAAACAATACAGATGGGCGTTAAAGCCACAATCCCTGGCTTAGGAGGCCAGTGCCTTATCCATTAGGCAACTGGGACTTGACTTTTTCTATAAGTGGTTGTTTTTCCAAAGCAATCAAACATTCACTTGTGACTGAGTGATCGAGAATGGTTTGTGTTCTACCGTTTGCTTTCTAGATCTGACAAAATCGTAACCACGTGCTTGCTTTTTGTAGACAAGGGAAAGAGGGTCCCTTGTCTTTTCATTATGATCACACACTTACAGGACTCTGCTAATAAAGATGAAGGAAAGCTTATTAGAGGGCCAAAACCTTTAAAAATACCTCTTAATATATATTGGGACAAGTATCCAGTAAAGAAGCAAGTTGAGCACTTTTAATCTGGAACTAAAACATGCCAATGGCTTTTATTTAAGAAAGAGAAAAGGCAAACACCACAGATGGGACTCACCCTTAAAAACGGTATACCTCTTCCATGTATCCCCTTCAATTATGTTTATAGATCATGGGCCATGAGTAAGTTTGCTATTCCACTGGAGGTCTAAATAAAGCACAAGAAGGCAAGAAAGGAGTGCTCCAGGTGAGGCTCGAACTCACAACCTCGGCATTGCTCAACAGTTACTGCTTTATAAGTACCGTGCGCTGACCGATTGCGCCACTGGAGCTCTTACTGATGTCTGCACGCATGTCCGATTGCACCGCGGGATGAAGTGATTCCTCAAGCGTGTCTGTTTTCCATCAATTTTCAAAAACACGACAGCGTTTAAGATAGCGGTCAGTCAAGATACTGTGAGTAATAAGTCATTTACTTCTCTCTGATTAATATATAAAGAAGCATCAGTCCAGTGGATGAAGCCAGTTGAGCACTTTTAATCAGGAACTAAAACAGCAACAGCTTAACTTTAAGATAGATGAAAGGTAAACACCCCAGATGGGACTTGAACCCACAATCCCTGGCCTAGGAGGCCAGTGCCTTATCCATTAGGCCACTGGGGCTGTAAACTTGCTCTGCGCCGTGGTTTTTTCTTTCCAAAGCAAGCAAACATTCACATGTGATGAGTGAGCGAGAAAGGTTTGTGTTGTACCGTTTGCTTTCCAAATCGGATAAAATCTTAACCGCATGCTTGATTTTTTTAAGAAAAGACTAGGTTCCCTTGTATTGTCGTTCTAATTGCACACTAACAGGACATTTCTAATGCAGATGAAGGAAATCTTAATGGAGTGACAAAACCCTTTAAAAACTGAATACCTCTTAATATGTATTGGGACAAGTATCCAGTGAAGAACCTAGTCGAGCACTTTTAATCTTGAACTAAAACATGCTAATGGCTTTACTTTAAACCCTTGGTGACATCTCACATACAATTATGTTGCTGCTGCCAAGGGATTAGCGCATCGTCACATAACAGTACGTAACAGTGATGGAGCCGGCTCAGAAGCTGGGACAAGTACCCAGTGAAGAAGCCAGAAGAGCACTTATAATCTGGAACCATAACATGCCAATGGCTTTACTTTGAGACAGAGGAAAGGCAAACAATACAGATGGGCGTTAAAGCCACAATCCCTGGCTTAGGAGGCCAGTGCCTTATCCATTAGGCAACTGGGACTTGACTTTTTCTATAAGTGGTTGTTTTTCCAAAGCAATCAAACATTCACTTGTGACTGAGTGATCAAGAATGGTTTGTGTTCTACCGTTTGCTTTCTAGATCTGACAAAATCTTAACCACGTGCTTGCTTTTTGTAGACAAGGGAAAGAGGGTCCCTTGTCTTTTCATTATGATCACACACTTACAGGACTCTGCTAATAAAGATGAAGGAAAGCTTATTGGAGGGCCAAAACCTTTAAAAATACCTCTTAATATATATTGGGACAAGTATCCAGTAAAGAAGCAAGTTGAGCACTTTTAATCTGGAACTAAAACATGCCAATGGCTTTTATTTAAGAAAGAGAAAAGGCAAACACAACAGATGGGACTCACCCTTAAAAACGGTATACCTCTTCCATGTATCCCCTTCAATTATGTTTATAGATCATGGGCCATGAGTAAGTTTGCTATTCCACTGGAGGTCTAAATAAAGCACAAGAAGGCAAGAAAGGAGTGCTCCAGGTGAGGCTCGAACTCACAACCTCGGCATTGCTCAACAGTTACTGCTTTATAAGTACCGTGCGCTGACCGATTGCGCCACTGGAGCTCTTACTGATGTCTGCACGCGTGTCCGTTTTCCACCGTGTGCTGACCGATTGCACCGCGGGATGAAGTGATTCCTCAAGCGTGTCTGTTTTCCATCAATTTTCAAAAACACGACAGCGTTTAAGATAGCGGTCAGTCAAGATACTGTGAGTAATAAGTCATTTACTTCTCTCTGATTAATATATAAAGAAGCATCAGTCCAGTGGATGAAGCCAGTTGAGCACTTTTAATCAGGAACTAAAACAGCAACAGCTTAACTTTAAGAAAGTTGAAAGGTAAACACCCCAGATGGGACTTGAACCCACAATCCCTGGCCTAGGAGGCCAGTGCCTTATCCATTAGGCCACTGGGGCTGTAAACTTGCTCTGCGCCGTGGTTTTTTCTTTCCAAAGCAAGCAAACATTCACATGTGATGAGTGAGCGAGAAAGGTTTGTGTTGTACCGTTTGCTTTCCAAATTTGATAAAATCTTAACCGCATGCTTGATTTTTTAAGAAAAGACTAGGTTCCCTTGTATTGTCGTTCTAATTGCACACTAACAGGACATTTCTAATGCAGATGAAGGAAATCTTAATGGAGTGACAAAACCCTTTAAAAACTGAATACCTCTTAATATGTATTGGGACAAGTATCCAGTGAAGAACCTAGTCGAGCACTTTTAATCTTGAACTAAAACATGCTAATGGCTTTACTTTAAACCCTTGGTGACATCTCACATACAATTATGTTGCTGCTGCCAAGGGATTAGCGCATCGTCACATAACAGTACGTAACAGTGATGGAGCCGGCTCAGAAGCTGGGACAAGTACCCAGTGAAGAAGCCAGAAGAGCACTTATAATCTGGAACCATAACATGCCAATGGCTTTACTTTGAGACAGAGGAAAGGCAAACAATACAGATGGGCGTTAAAGCCACAATCCCTGGCTTAGGAGGCCAGTGCCTTATCCATTAGGCAACTGGGACTTGACTTTTTCTATAAGTGGTTGTTTTTCCAAAGCAATCAAACATTCACTTGTGACTGAGTGATCGAGAATGGTTTGTGTTCTACCGTTTGCTTTCTAGATCTGACAAAATCTTAACCACGTGCTTGCTTTTTGTAGACAAGGGAAAGAGGGTCCCTTGTCTTTTCATTATGATCACACACTTACAGGACTCTGCTAATAAAGATGAAGGAAAGCTTATTGGAGGGCCAAAACCTTTAAAAATACCTCTTAATTTATATTGGGACAAGTATCCAGTAAAGAAGCAAGTTGAGCACTTTTAATCTGGAACTAAAACATGCCAATGGCTTTTATTTAAGAAAGAGAAAAGGCAAACACCACAGATGGGACTCACCCTTAAAAACGGTATACCTCTTCCATGTATCCCCTTCAATTATGTTTATAGATCATGGGCCATGAGTAAGTTTGCTATTCCACTGGAGGTCTAAATAAAGCACAAGAAGGCAAGAAAGGAGTGCTCCAGGTGAGGCTCGAACTCACAACCTCGGCATTGCTCAACAGTTACTGCTTTATAAGTACCGTGCGCTGACCGATTGCGCCACTGGAGCTCTTACTGATGTCTGCACGCGTGTCCGTTTTCCACCGTGTGCTGACCGATTGCACCGCGGGATGAAGTGATTCCTCAAGCGTGTCTGTTTTCCATCAATTTTCAAAAACACGACAGCGTTTAAGATAGCGGTCAGTCAAGATACTGTGAGTAATAAGTCATTTACTTCTCTCTGATTAATATATAAAGAAGCATCAGTCCAGTGGATGAAGCCAGTTGAGCACTTTTAATCAGGAACTAAAACAGCAACAGCTTAACTTTAAGAAAGATGAAAGGTAAACACCCCAGATGGGACTTGAACCCACAATCCCTGGCCTAGGAGGCCAGTGCCTTATCCATTAGGCCACTGGGGCTGTAAACTTGCTCTGCGCCGTGGTTTTTTCTTTCCAAAGCAAGCAAACATTCACATGTGATGAGTGAGCGAGAAAGGTTTGTGTTGTACCGTTTGCTTTCCAAATCGGATAAAATCTTAACCGCATGCTTGATTTTTTTAAGAAAAGACTAGGTTCCCTTGTATTGTCGTTCTAATTGCACACTAACAGGACATTTCTAATGCAGATGAAGGAAATCTTAATGGAGTGACAAAACCCTTTAAAAACTGAATACCTCTTAATATGTATTGGGACAAGTATCCAGTGAAGAACCTAGTCGAGCACTTTTAATCTTGAACTAAAACATGCTAATGGCTTTACTTTAAACCCTTGGTGACATCTCACATACAATTATGTTGCTGCTGCCAAGGGATTAGCGCATCGTCACATAACAGTACGTAACAGTGATGGAGCCGGCTCAGAAGCTGGGACAAGTACCCAGTGAAGAAGCCAGAAGAGCACTTATAATCTGGAACCATAACATGCCAATGGCTTTACTTTGAGACAGAGGAAAGGCAAACAATACAGATGGGCGTTAAAGCCACAATCCCTGGCTTAGGAGGCCAGTGCCTTATCCATTAGGCAACTGGGACTTGACTTTTTCTATAAGTGGTTGTTTTTCCAAAGCAATCAAACATTCACTTGTGACTGAGTGATCGAGAATGGTTTGTGTTCTACCGTTTGCTTTCTAGATCTGACAAAATCTTAACCACGTGCTTGCTTTTTGTAGACAAGGGAAAGAGGGTCCCTTGTCTTTTCATTATGATCACACACTTACAGGACTCTGCTAATAAAGATGAAGGAAAGCTTATTGGAGGGCCAAAACCTTTAAAAATACCTCTTAATTTATATTGGGACAAGTATCCAGTAAAGAAGCAAGTTGAGCACTTTTAATCTGGAACTAAAACATGCCAATGGCTTTTATTTAAGAAAGAGAAAAGGCAAACACCACAGATGGGACTCACCCTTAAAAACGGTATACCTCTTCCATGTATCCCCTTCAATTATGTTTATAGTTCATGGGCCATGAGTAAGTTTGCTATTCCACTGGAGGTCTAAATAAAGCACAAGAAGGCAAGAAAGGAGTGCTCCAGGTGAGGCTCGAACTCACAACCTCGGCATTGCTCAACAGTTACTGCTTTATAAGTACCGTGCGCTGACCGATTGCGCCACTGGAGCTCTTACTGATGTCTGCACGCGTGTCCGTTTTCCACCGTGTGCTGACCGATTGCACCGCGGGATGAAGTGATTCCTCAAGCGTGTCTGTTTTCCATCAATTTTCAAAAACACGACAGCGTTTAAGATAGCGGTCAGTCAAGATACTGTGAGTAATAAGTCATTTACTTCTCTCTGATTAATATATAAAGAAGCATCAGTCCAGTGGATGAAGCCAGTTGAGCACTTTTAATCAGGAACTAAAACAGCAACAGCTTAACTTTAAGAAAGATGAAAGATAAACACCCCAGATGGGACTTGAACCCACAATCCCTGGCCTAGGAGGCCAGTGCCTTATCCATTAGGCCACTGGGGCTGTAAACTTGCTCTGCGCCGTGGTTTTTTCTTTCCAAAGCAAGCAAACATTCACATGTGATGAGTGAGCGAGAAAGGTTTGTGTTGTACCGTTTGCTTTCCAAATCGGATAAAATCTTAACCGCATGCTTGATTTTTTAAGAAAAGACTAGGTTCCCTTGTATTGTCGTTCTAATTGCACACTAACAGGATATTTCTAATGCAGATGAAGGAAATCTTAATGGAGTGACAAAACCCTTTAAAAACTGAATACCTCTTAATATGTATTGGGACAAGTATCCAGTGAAGAACCTAGTCGAGCACTTTTAATCTTGAACTAAAACATGCTAATGGCTTTACTTTAAACCCTTGGTGACATCTCACATACAATTATGTTGCTGCTGCCAAGGGATTAGCGCATCGTCACATAACAGTACGTAACAGTGATGGAGCCGGCTCAGAAGCTGGGACAAGTACCCAGTGAAGAAGCCAGAAGAGCACTTATAATCTGGAACCATAACATGCCAATGGCTTTACTTTGAGACAGAGGAAAGGCAAACAATACAGATGGGCGTTAAAGCCACAATCCCTGGCTTAGGAGGCCAGTGCCTTATCCATTAGGCAACTGGGACTTGACTTTTTCTATAAGTGGTTGTTTTTCCAAAGCAATCAAACATTCACTTGTGACTGAGTGATCGAGAATGGTTTGTGTTCTACCGTTTGCTTTCTAGATCTGACAAAATCTTAACCACGTGCTTGCTTTTTGTAGACAAGGGAAAGAGGGTCCCTTGTCTTTTCATTATGATCACACACTTACAGGACTCTGCTAATAAAGATGAAGGAAAGCTTATTGGAGGGCCAAAACCTTTAAAAATACCTCTTAATATATATTGGGACAAGTATCCAGTAAAGAAGCAAGTTGAGCACTTTTAATCTGGAACTAAAACATGCCAATGGCTTTTATTTAAGAAAGAGAAAAGGCAAACACCACAGATGGGACTCACCCTTAAAAACGGTATACCTCTTCCATGTATCCCCTTCAATTATGTTTATAGATCATGGGCCATGAGTAAGTTTGCTATTCCACTGGAGGTCTAAATAAAGCACAAGAAGGCAAGAAAGGAGTGCTCCAGGTGAGGCTCGAACTCACAACCTCGGCATTGCTCAACAGTTACTGCTTTATAAGTACCGTGCGCTGACCGATTGCACCACTGGAGCTCTTACTGATGTCTGCACGCGTGTCCGTTTTCCACCGTGTGCTGACCGATTGCACCGCGGGATGAAGTGATTCCTCAAGCGTGTCTGTTTTCCATCAATTTTCAAAAACACGACAGCGTTTAAGATAGCGGTCAGTCAAGATACTGTGAGTAATAAGTCATTTACTTCTCTCTGATTAATATATAAAGAAGCATCAGTCCAGTGGATGAAGCCAGTTGAGCACTTTTAATCAGGAACTAAAACAGCAACAGCTTAACTTTAAGAAAGATGAAAGGTAAACACCCCAGATAGGACTTGAACCCACAATCCCTGGCCTAGGAGGCCAGTGCCTTATCCATTAGGCCACTGGGGCTGTAAACTTGCTCTGCGCCGTGGTTTTTTCTTTCCAAAGCAAGCAAACATTCACATGTGATGAGTGAGCGAGAAAGGTTTGTGTTGTACCGTTTGCTTTCCAAATCGGATAAAATCTTAACCGCATGCTTGATTTTTTAAGAAAAGACTAGGTTCCCTTGTATTGTCGTTCTAATTGCACACTAACAGGACATTTCTAATGCAGATGAAGTAAATCTTAATGGAGTGACAAAACCCTTTAAAAACTGAATACCTCTTAATATGTATTGGGACAAGTATCCAGTGAAGAACCTAGTCGAGCACTTTTAATCTTGAACTAAAACATGCTAATGGCTTTACTTTAAACCCTTGGTGACATCTCACATACAATTATGTTGCTGCTGCCAAGGGATTAGCGCATCGTCACATAACAGTACGTAACAGTGATGGAGCCGGCTCAGAAGCTGGGACAAGTACCCAGTGAAGAAGCCAGAAGAGCACTTATAATCTGGAACCATAACATGCCAATGGCTTTACTTTGAGACAGAGGAAAGGCAAACAATACAGATGGGCGTTAAAGCCACAATCCCTGGCTTAGGAGGCCAGTGCCTTATCCATTAGGCAACTGGGACTTGACTTGTTCTATAAGTGGTTGTTTTTCCAAAGCAATCAAACATTCACTTGTGACTGAGTGATCAAGAATGGTTTGTGTTCTACCGTTTGCTTTCTAGATCTGACAAAATCTTAACCACGTGCTTGCTTTTTGTAGACAAAGGAAAGAGGGTCCCTTGTCTTTTCATTATGATCACACACTTACAGGACTCTGCTAATAAAGATGAAGGAAAGCTTATTGGAGGGCCAAAACCTTTAAAAATACCTCTTAATATATATTGGGACAAGTATCCAGTAAAGAAGCAAGTTGAGCACTTTTAATCTGGAACTAAAACATGCCAATGGCTTTTATTTAAGAAAGAGAAAAGGCAAACACCACAGATGGGACTCACCCTTAAAAACGGTATACCTCTTCCATGTATCCCCTTCAATTATGTTTATAGATCATGGGCCATGAGTAAGTTTGCTATTCCACTGGAGGTCTAAATAAAGCACAAGAAGGCAAGAAAGGAGTGCTCCAGGTGAGGCTCGAACTCACAACCTCGGCATTGCTCAACAGTTACTGCTTTATAAGTACCGTGAACTGACCGATTGCGCCACTGGAGCTCTTACTGATGTCTGCACGCGTGTCAGTTTTCCACCGTGTGCTGACCGATTGCACCGCGGGATGAAGTGATTCCTCAAGCGTGTCTGTTTTCCATCAATTTTCAAAAACACGACAGCGTTTAAGATAGCGGTCAGTCAAGATACTGTGAGTAATAAGTCATTTACTTCTCTCTTATTAATATATAAAGAAGCATCAGTCCAGTGGATGAAGCCAGTTGAGCACTTTTAATCAGGAACTAAAACAGCAACAGCTTAACTTTAAGAAAGATGAAAGGTAAACACCCCAGATGGGACTTGAACCCACAATCCCTGGCTTAGGAGGCCAGTGCCTTATCCATTAGGCCACTGGGGCTGTAAATTTGCTCTGCGCCGTGGTTTTTTCTTTCCAAAGCAAGCAAACATTCACATGTGATGAGTGAGCGAGAAAGGTTTGTGTTGTACCGTTTGCTTTCCAAATCGGATAAAATCTTAACCGCATGCATGTTTTTTTAAGAAAAGACTAGGTTCCCTTGTATTGTCGTTCTAATTGCACACTAACAGGACATTTCTAATGCAGATGAAGGAAATCTTAATGGAGTGACAAAACCCTTTAAAAACTGAATACCTCTTAATATGTATTGAGATAAGTATCCAGTGAAGAACCTAGTCGAGCACTTTTAATCTTGAACTAAAACATGCTAATGGCTTTACTTTAAACCCTTGGTGACATCTCACATACAATTATGTTGCTGCTGCCAAGGGATTAGCGCATCGTCACATAACAGTACGTAACAGTGATGGAGCCGGCCCAGAAGCTGGGACAAGTACCCAGTGAAGAAGCCAGAAGAGCACTTATAATCTGGAACCATAACATGCCAATGGCTTTACTTTGAGACAGAGGAAAGGCAAACAATACAGATGGGCGTTAAAGCCACAATCCCTGGCTTAGGAGGCCAGTGCCTTATCCATTAGGCAACTGGGACTTTACTTTTTCTATAAGTGGTTGTTTTTCCAAAGCAATCAAACATTCACTTGTGACTGAGTGATCGAGAATGGTTTGTGTTCTACCGTTTGCTTTCTAGATCTGACAAAATCTTAACCACGTGATTGCTTTTTGTAGACAAGGGAAAGAGGGTCCCTTGTCTTTTCATTATGATCACACACTTACAGGACTCTGCTAATAAAGATGAAGGAAAGCTTATTGGAGGGCCAAAACCTTTAAAAATACCTCTTAATATATATTGGGACAAGTATCCAGTAAAGAAGCAAGTTGAGCACTTTTAATCTGGAACTAAAACATGCCAATGGCTTTTATTTAAGAAAGAGAAAAGGCAAACACCACAGATGGGACTCACCCTTAAAAACGGTATACCTCTTCCATGTATCCCCTTCAATTATGTTTATAGATCATGGGCCATGAGTAAGTTTGCTATTCCACTGGAGGTCTAAATAAAGCACAAGAAGGCAAGAAAGGAGTGCTCCAGGTGAGGCTCGAACTCACAACCTCGGCATTGCTCAACAGTTACTGCTTTATAAGTACCGTGAACTGACCGATTGCGCCACTGGAGCTCTTACTGATGTCTGCACGCGTGTCAGTTTTCCACCGTGTGCTGACCGATTGCACCGCGGGATGAAGTGATTCCTCAAGCGTGTCTGTTTTCCATCAATTTTCAAAAACACGACAGCGTTTAAGATAGCGGTCAGTCAAGATACTGTGAGTAATAAGTCATTTACTTCTCTCTTATTAATATATAAAGAAGCATCAGTCCAGTGGATGAAGCCAGTTGAGCACTTTTAATCAGGAACTAAAACAGCAACAGCTTAACTTTAAGAAAGATGAAAGGTAAACACCCCAGATGGGACTTGAACCCACAATCCCTGGCTTAGGAGGCCAGTGCCTTATCCATTAGGCCACTGGGGCTGTAAATTTGCTCTGCGCCGTGGTTTTTTCTTTCCAAAGCAAGCAAACATTCACATGTGATGAGTGAGCGAGAAAGGTTTGTGTTGTACCGTTTGCTTTCCAAATCGGATAAAATCTTAACCGCATGCTTGTTTTTTTAAGAAAAGACTAGGTTCCCTTGTATTGTCGTTCTAATTGCACACTAACAGGACATTTCTAATGCAGATGAAGGAAATCTTAATGGAGTGACAAAACCCTTTAAAAACTGAATACCTCTTAATATGTATTGAGATAAGTATCCAGTGAAGAACCTAGTCGAGCACTTTTAATCTTGAACTAAAACATGCTAATGGCTTTACTTTAAACCCTTGGTGACATCTCACATACAATTATGTTGCTGCTGCCAAGGGATTAGCGCATCGTCACATAACAGTACGTAACAGTGATGGAGCCGGCCCAGAAGCTGGGACAAGTACCCAGTGAAGAAGCCAGAAGAGCACTTATAATCTGGAACCATAACATGCCAATGGCTTTACTTTGAGACAGAGGAAAGGCAAACAATACAGATGGGCGTTAAAGCCACAATCCCTGGCTTAGGAGGCCAGTGCCTTATCCATTAGGCAACTGGGACTTTACTTTTTCTATAAGTGGTTGTTTTTCCAAAGCAATCAAACATTCACTTGTGACTGAGTGATCGAGAATGGTTTGTGTTCTACCGTTTGCTTTCTAGATCTGACAAAATCTTAACCACGTGATTGCTTTTTGTAGACAAGGGAAAGAGGGTCCCTTGTCTTTTCATTATGATCACACACTTACAGGACTCTGCTAATAAAGATGAAGGAAAGCTTATTGGAGGGCCAAAACCTTTAAAAATACCTCTTAATATATATTGGGACAAGTATCCAGTAAAGAAGCAAGTTGAGCACTTTTAATCTGGAACTAAAACATGCCAATGGCTTTTATTTAAGAAAGAGAAAAGGCAAACACCACAGATGGGACTCACCCTTAAAAACGGTATACCTCTTCCATGTATCCCCTTCAATTATGTTTATAGATCATGGGCCATGAGTAAGTTTGCTATTCCACTGGAGGTCTAAATAAAGCACAAGAAGGCAAGAAAGGAGTGCTCCAGGTGAGGCTCGAACTCACAACCTCGGCATTGCTCAACAGTTACTGCTTTATAAGTACCGTGAACTGACCGATTGCGCCACTGGAGCTCTTACTGATGTCTGCACGCGTGTCAGTTTTCCACCGTGTGCTGACCGATTGCACCGCGGGATGAAGTGATTCCTCAAGCGTGTCTGTTTTCCATCAATTTTCAAAAACACGACAGCGTTTAAGATAGCGGTCAGTCAAGATACTGTGAGTAATAAGTCATTTACTTCTCTCTTATTAATATATAAAGAAGCATCAGTCCAGTGGATGAAGCCAGTTGAGCACTTTTAATCAGGAACTAAAACAGCAACAGCTTAACTTTAAGAAAGATGAAAAGTAAACACCCCAGATGGGACTTGAACCCACAATCCCTGGCTTAGGAGGCCAGTGCCTTATCCATTAGGCCACTGGGGCTGTAAATTTGCTCTGCGCCGTGGTTTTTTCTTTCCAAAGCAAGCAAACATTCACATGTGATGAGTGAGCGAGAAAGGTTTGTGTTGTACCGTTTGCTTTCCAAATCGGATAAAATCTTAACCGCATGCTTGTTTTTTTAAGAAAAGACTAGGTTCCCTTGTATTGTCGTTCTAATTGCACACTAACAGGACATTTCTAATGCAGATGAAGGAAATCTTAATGGAGTGACAAAACCCTTTAAAAACTGAATACCTCTTAATATGTATTGGGACAAGTATCCATTGAAGAACCTAGTCGAGCACTTTTAATCTTGAACTAAAACATGCTAATGGCTTTACTTTAAACCCTTGGTGACATCTCACATACAATTATGTTGCTGCTGCCAAGGGATTAGCGCATCGTCACATAACAGTACGTAACAGTGATGGAGCCGGCTCAGAAGCTGGGACAAGTACCCAGTGAAGAAGCCAGAAGAGCACTTATAATCTGGAACCATAACATGCCAATGGCTTTACTTTGAGACAGAGGAAAGGCAAACAATACAGATGGGCGTTAAAGCCACAATCCCTGGCTTAGGAGGCCAGTGCCTTATCCATTAGGCAACTGGGGCTTGACTTTTTCTATAAGTGGTTGTTTTTCCAAAGCAATCAAACATTCACTTGTGACTGAGTGATCGAGAATGGTTTGTGTTCTACCGTTTGCTTTCTAGATCTGACAAAATCTTAACCACGTGCTTGCTTTTTGTAGACAAGGGAAAGAGGGTCCCTTGTCTTTTCATTATGATCACACACTTACAGGACTCTGCTAATAAAGATGAAGGAAAGCTTATTGGAGGGCCAAAACCTTTAAAAATACCTCTTAATATATATTGGGACAAGTATCCAGTAAAGAAGCAAGTTGAGCACTTTTAATCTGGAACTAAAACATGCCAATGGCTTTTATTTAAGAAATAGAAAAGGCAAACACCACAGATGGGACTCACCCTTAAAAACGGTATACCTCTTCCATGTATCCCCTTCAATTATGTTTATAGATCATGGGCCATGAGTAAGTTTGCTATTCCACTGGAGGTCTAAATAAAGCACAAGAAGGCAAGAAAGGAGTGCTCCAGGTGAGGCTCGAACTCACAACCTCGGCATTGCTCAACTGTTACTGCTTTATAAGTACCGTGCGCTGACCGATTGCGCCACTGGAGCTCTTACTGATGTCTGCACGCGTGTCCGTTTTCCACCGTGTGCTGACCGATTGCACCGCGGGATGAAGTGATTCCTCAAGCGTGTCTGTTTTCCATCAATTTTCAAAAACACGACAGCGTTTAAGATAGCGGTCAGTCAAGATACTGTGAGTAATAAGTCATTTACTTCTCTCTTATTAATATATAAAGAAGCATCAGTCCAGTGGATGAAGCCAGTTGAGCACTTTTAATCAGGAACTAAAACAGCAACAGCTTAACTTCAAGAAAGATGAAAGGTAAACACCCCAGATGGGACTTGAACCCACAATCCCTGGCCTAGGAGGCCAGTGCCTTATCCATTAGGCCACTGGGGCTGTAAACTTGCTCTGCGCCGTGGTTTTTTCTTTCCAAAGCAAGCAAACATTCACATGTGATGAGTGAGCGAGAAAGGTTTGTGTTGTACCGTTTGCTTTCCAAATCGGATAAAATCTTAACCGCATGCTTGATTTTTTAAGAAAAGACTAGGTTCCCTTGTATTGTGGTTCTAATTGCACACTAACAGGACATTTCTAATGCAGATGAAGGAAATCTTAATGGAGTGACAAAACCCTTTAAAAACTGAATACCTCTTAATATGTATTGGGACAAGTATCCAGTGAAGAACCTAGTCGAGCACTTTTAATCTTGAACTAAAACATGCTAATGGCTTTACTTTAAACCCTTGGTGACATCTCACATACAATTATGTTGCTGCTGCCAAGGGATTAGCGCATTGTCACATAACAGTACGTAACAGTGATGGAGCCGGCTCAGAAGCTGGGACAAGTACCCAGTGAAGAAGCCAGAAGAGCACTTATAATCTGTAACCATAACATGCCAATGGCTTTACTTTGAGACAGAGGAAAGGCAAACAATACAGATGGGCGTTAAAGCCACAATCCCTGGCTTAGGAGGCCAGTGCCTTATCCATTAGGCAACTGGGGCTTGACTTTTTCTATAAGTGGTTGTTTTTTCAAAGCAATCAAACATTCACTTGTGACTGAGTGATCGAGAATGGTTTGTGTTCTACCGTTTGCTTTCTAGATCTGACAAAATCTTAACCACGTGCTTGCTTTTTGTAGACAAGGGAAAGAGGGTCCCTTGTCTTTTCATTATGATCACACACTTACAGGACTCTGCTAATAAAGATGAAGGAAAGCTTATTGGAGGGCCAAAACCTTTAAAAATACCTCTTAATATATATTGGGACAAGTATCCAGTAAAGAAGCAAGTTGAGCACTTTTAATCTGGAACTAAAACATGCCAATGGCTTTTATTTAAGAAATAGAAAAGGCAAACACCACAGATGGGACTCACCCTTTAAAACGGTATACCTCTTCCATGTATCCCCTTCAATTATGTTTATAGATCATGGGCCATGAGTAAGTTTGCTATTCCACTGGAGGTCTAAATAAAGCACAAGAAGGCAAGAAAGGAGTGCTCCAGGTGAGGCTCGAACTCACAACCTCGGCATTGCTCAACAGTTACTGCTTTATAAGTACCGTGCGCTGACCGATTGCGCCACTGGAGCTCTTACTGATGTCTGCACGCGTGTCCGTTTTCCACCGTGTGCTGACCGATTGCACCGCGGGATGAAGTGATTCCTCAAGCGTGTCTGTTTTCCATCAATTTTCAAAAACACGACAGCGTTTAAGATAGCGGTCAGTCAAGATACTGTGAGTAATAAGTCATTTACTTCTCTCTTATTAATATATAAAGAAGCATCAGTCCAGTGGATGAAGCCAGTTGAGCACTTTTAATCAGGAACTAAAACAGCAACAGCTTAACTTCAAGAAAGATGAAAGGTAAACACCCCAGATGGGACTTGAACCCACAATCCCTGGCCTAGGAGGCCAGTGCCTTATCCATTAGGCCACTGGGGCTGTAAACTTGCTCTGCGCCGTGGTTTTTTCTTTCCAAAGCAAGCAAACATTCACATGTGATGAGTGAGCGAGAAAGGTTTGTGTTGTACCGTTTGCTTTCCAAATCGGATAAAATCTTAACCGCATGCTTGATTTTTTAAGAAAAGACTAGGTTCCCTTGTATTGTGGTTCTAATTGCACACTAACAGGACATTTCTAATGCAGATGAAGGAAATCTTAATGGAGTGACAAAACCCTTTAAAAACTGAATACCTCTTAATATGTATTGGGACAAGTATCCAGTGAAGAACCTAGTCGAGCACTTTTAATCTTGAACTAAAACATGCTAATGGCTTTACTTTAAACCCTTGGTGACATCTCACATACAATTATGTTGCTGCTGCCAAGGGATTAGCGCATTGTCACATAACAGTACGTAACAGTGATGGAGCCGGCTCAGAAGCTGGGACAAGTACCCAGTGAAGAAGCCAGAAGAGCACTTATAATCTGTAACCATAACATGCCAATGGCTTTACTTTGAGACAGAGGAAAGGCAAACAATACAGATGGGCGTTAAAGCCACAATCCCTGGCTTAGGAGGCCAGTGCCTTATCCATTAGGCAACTGGGGCTTGACTTTTTCTATAAGTGGTTGTTTTTTCAAAGCAATCAAACATTCACTTGTGACTGAGTGATCGAGAATGGTTTGTGTTCTACCGTTTGCTTTCTAGATCTGACAAAATCTTAACCACGTGCTTGCTTTTTGTAGACAAGGGAAAGAGGGTCCCTTGTCTTTTCATTATGATCACACACTTACAGGACTCTGCTAATAAAGATGAAGGAAAGCTTATTGGAGGGCCAAAACCTTTAAAAATACCTCTTAATATATATTGGGACAAGTATCCAGTAAAGAAGCAAGTTGAGCACTTTTAATCTGGAACTAAAACATGCCAATGGCTTTTATTTAAGAAATAGAAAAGGCAAACACCACAGATGGGACTCACCCTTTAAAACGGTATACCTCTTCCATGTATCCCCTTCAATTATGTTTATAGATCATGGGCCATGAGTAAGTTTGCTATTCCACTGGAGGTCTAAATAAAGCACAAGAAGGCAAGAAAGGAGTGCTCCAGGTGAGGCTCGAACTCACAACCTCGGCATTGCTCAACAGTTACTGCTTTATAAGTACCGTGCGCTGACCGATTGCGCCACTGGAGCTCTTACTAATGTCTGCACGCGTGTCCGTTTTCCACCGTGTGCTGACCGATTGCACCGCGGGATGAAGTGATTCCTCAAGCGTGTCTGTTTTCCATCAATTTTCAAAAACACGACAGCGTTTAAGATAGCGGTCAGTCAAGATACTGTGAGTAATAAGTCATTTACTTCTCTCTTATTAATATATAAAGAAGCATCAGTCCAGTGGATGAAGCCAGTTGAGCACTTTTAATCAGGAACTAAAACAGCAACAGCTTAACTTTAAGAAAGATGAAAGGTAAACACCCCAGATGGGACTTGAACCCACAATCCCTGGCTTAGGAGGCCAGTGCCTTATCCATTAGGCCACTGGGGCTGTAAATTTGCTCTGCGCCGTGGTTTTTTCTTTCCAAAGCAAGCAAACATTCACATGTGATGAGTGAGCGAGAAAGGTTTGTGTTGTACCGTTTGCTTTCCAAATCGGATAAAATCTTAACCGCATGCTTGTTTTTTTAAGAAAAGACTAGGTTCCCTTGTATTGTCGTTCTAATTGCACACTAACAGGACATTTCTAATGCAGATGAAGGAAATCTTAATGGAGTGACAAAACCCTTTAAAAACTGAATACCTCTTAATATGTATTGGGACAAGTATCCAGTGAAGAACCTAGTCGAGCACTTTTAATCTTGAATTAAAACATGCTAATGGCTTTACTTTAAACCCTTGGCGACATCTCATATACAGTTATGTTGCTGCTGCCAAGGGATTAGCGCATCGTCACATAACAGTACGTAACAGTGATGGAGCCGGCCCAGAAGCTGGGACAAGTACCCAGTGAAGATGCCAGAAGAGCACTTATAATCTGGAACCATAACATGCCAATGGCTTTACTTTGAGACAGAGGAAAGGCAAACAATACAGATGGGCGTTAAAGCCACAATCCCTGGCTTAGGAGGCCAGTGCCTTATCCATTAGGCAACTGGGGCTTGACTTTTTCTATAAGTGGTTGTTTTTTCAAAGCAATCAAACATTCACTTGTGACTGAGTGATCGAGAATGGTTTGTGTTCTACCGTTTGCTTTCTAGATCTGACAAAATCTTAACCACGTGCTTGCTTTTTGTAGACAAGGGAAAGAGGGTCCCTTGTCTTTTCATTATGATCACACACTTACAGGACTCTGCTAATAAAGATGAAGGAAAGCTTATTGGAGGGCCAAAACCTTTAAAAATACCTCTTAATATATATTGGGACAAGTATCCAGTAAAGAAGCAAGTTGAGCACTTTTAATCTGGAACTAAAACATGCCAATGGCTTTTATTTAAGAAATAGAAAAGGCAAACACCACAGATGGGACTCACCCTTAAAAACGGTATACCTCTTCCATGTATCCCCTTCAATTATGTTTATAGATCATGGGCCATGAGTAAGTTTGCTATTCCACTGGAGGTCTAAATAAAGCACAAGAAGGCAAGAAAGGAGTGCTCCAGGTGAGGCTCGAACTCACAACCTCGTCATTACTCAACAGTTACTGCTTTATAAGTACCGTGCGCTGACCGATTGCGCCATTGGAGCTCTTACTGATGTCTGCACGCGTGTCCGTTTTCCACCGTATGCTGATCGATTGCACCGCGGGATGAAGTGATTCCTCAAGCGTGTCTGTTTTCCATCAATTTTCAAAAACACGACAGCGTTTAAGATAGCGGTCAGTCAAGATACTGTGAGTAATAAGTCATTTACTTCTCTCTTATTAATATATAAAGAAGCATCAGTCCAGTGGATGAAGCCAGTTGAGCACTTTTAATCAGGAACTAAAACAGCAACAGCTTAACTTTAAGAAAGAAGAAAGGTAAACACCCCAGATGGGACTTGAACCCACAATCCCTGGCTTAGGAGGCCAGTGCCTTATCCATTAGGCCACTAGGGCTGTAAACTTGGTCTGTGCCGTGGTTTTTTCTTTCCAAAGCAAGCAAACATTCACATGTGATGAGTGAGCGAGAAAGGTTTGTGTTGTACCGTTTGCTTTCCAAATCGGATAAAATCTTAACCGCATGCTTGTTTTTTTAAGAAAAGACTAGGTTCCCTTGTATTGTCGTTCTAATTGCACACTAACAGGACATTTCTAATGCAGATGAAGGAAATCTTAATGGAGTGACAAAACCCTTTAAAAACGGAATACCTCTTAATATGTATTGGGACAAGTATCCAGTGAAGAACCTAGTCGAGCACTTTTAATCTTGAATTAAAACATGCTAATGGCTTTACTTTAAACCCTTGGCGACATCTCATATACAGTTATGTTGCTGCTGCCAAGGGATTAGCGCATCGTCACATAACAGTACGTAACAGTAATGGAGCCGGCCCAGAAGCTGGGACAAGTACCCAGTGAAGAAGCCAGAAGAGCACTTATAATCTGGAACCATAACATGCCAATGGCTTTACTTTGAGACAGAGGAAAGGCAAACAATACAGATGGGCGTTAAAGCCACAATCCCTGGCTTAGGAGGCCAGTGCCTTATCCATTAGGCAACTGGGACTTGACTTTTTCTATAAGTGGTTGTTTTTCCAAAGCAATCAAACATTCACTTGTGACTGAGTGATCGAGAATGGTTTGTGTTCTACCGTTTGCTTTCTAGATCTGACAAAATCTTAACCACGTGCTTGCTTTTTGTAGACAAGGGAAAGAGGGTCCCTTGTCTTTTCATTATGATCACACACTTACAGGACTCTGCTAATAAAGATGAAGGAAAGCTTATTGGAGGGCCAAAACCTTTAAAAATACCTCTTAATATATATTGGGACAAGTATCCAGTAAAGAAGCAAGTTGAGCACTTTTAATCTGGAACTAAAACATGCCAATGGCTTTTATTTAAGAAAGAGAAAAGGCAAACACCACAGATGGGACTCACCCTTAAAAACGGTATACCTCTTCCATGTATCCCCTTCAATTATGTTTATAGATCATGGGCCATGAGTAAGTTTGCTATTCCACTGGAGGTCTAAATAAAGCACAAGAAGGCAAGAAAGGAGTGCTCCAGGTGAGGCTCGAACTCACAACCTCGGCATTGCTCAACAGTTACTGCTTTATAAGTACTGTGAACTGACCGATTGCGCCACTGGAGCTCTTTTTGACGTCTGCACGCGTGTCCGTTTTCCACCGTGTGCTGACCGATTGCACCGCGGGATGAAGTGATTCCTCAAGCGTGTCTGTTTTCCATCAATTTTCAAAAACACGACAGCGTTTAAGATAGCGGTCAGTCAAGATACTGTGAGTAATAAGTCATTTACTTCTCTCTTATTAATATATAAAGAAGCATCAGTCCAGTGGATGAAGCCAGTTGAGCACTTTTAATCAGGAACTAAAACAGCAACAGCTTAACTTTAAGAAAGATGAAAGGTAAACACCCCAGATGGGACTTGAACCCACAATCCCTGGCTTAGGAGGCCAGTGCCTTATCCATTAGGCCACTGGGGCTGTAAATTTGCTCTGCGCCGTGGTTTTTTCTTTCCAAAGCAAGCAAACATTCACATGTGATGAGTGAGCGAGAAAGGTTTGTGTTGTACCGTTTGCTTTCCAAATCGGATAAAATCTTAACCGCATGCTTGTTTTTTTAAGAAAAGACTAGGTTCCCTTGTATTGTCGTTCTAATTGCACACTAACAGGACATTTCTAATGCAGATGAAGGAAATCTTAATGGAGTGACAAAACCCTTTAAAAACTGAATACCTCTTAATATGTATTGGGACAAGTATCCAGTGAAGAACCTAGTCGAGCACTTTTAATCTTGAATTAAAACATGCTAATGGCTTTACTTTAAACCCTTGGCGACATCTCATATACAGTTATGTTGCTGCTGCCAAGGGATTAGCGCATCGTCACATAACAGTACGTAACAGTGATGGAGCCGGCCCAGAAGCTGGGACAAGTACCCAGTGAAGATGCCAGAAGAGCACTTATAATCTGGAACCATAACATGCCAATGGCTTTACTTTGAGACAGAGGAAAGGCAAACAATACAGATGGGCGTTAAAGCCACAATCCCTGGCTTAGGAGGCCAGTGCCTTATCCATTAGGCAACTGGGACTTGACTTTTTCTATAAGTGGTTGTTTTTCCAAAGCAATCAAACATTCACTTGTGACTGAGTGATCGAGAATGGTTTGTGTTCTACCGTTTGCTTTCTAGATCTGACAAAATCTTAACCACGTGCTTGCTTTTTGTAGACAAGGGAAAGAGGGTCCCTTGTCTTTTCATTATGATCACACACTTACAGGACTCTGCTAATAAAGATGAAGGAAAGCTTATTGGAGGGCCAAAACCTTTAAAAATACCTCTTAATATATATTGGGACAAGTATCCAGTAAAGAAGCAAGTTGAGCACTTTTAATCTGGAACTAAAACATGCCAATGGCTTTTATTTAAGAAAGAGAAAAGGCAAACACCACAGATGGGACTCACCCTTAAAAACGGTATACCTCTTCCATGTATCCCCTTCAATTATGTTTATAGATCATGGGCCATGAGTAAGTTTGCTATTCCACTGCAGGTCTAAATAAAGCACAAGAAGGCAAGAAAGGAGTGCTCCAGGTGAGGCTCGAACTCACAACCTCGGCATTGCTCAACAGTTACTGCTTTATAAGTACCGTGAACTGACCGATTGCGCCACTGGAGCTCTTTTAGATGTCTGCACGCGTGTCCGTTTTCCACCGTGTGCTGACCGATTGCACCGCGGGATGAAGTGATTCCTCAAGCGTGTCTGTTTTCCATCAATTTTCAAAAACACGACAGCGTTTAAGATAGCGGTCAGTCAAGATACTGTGAGTAATAAGTCATTTACTTCTCTCTTATTAATATATAAAGAAGCATCAGTCCAGTGGATGAAGCCAGTTGAGCACTTTTAATCAGGAACTAAAACAGCAACAGGTTAACTTTAAGAAAGATGAAAGGTAAACACCCCAGATGGGACTTGAACCCACAATCCCTGGCTTAGGAGGCCAGTGCCTTATCCATTAGGCCACTGGGGCTGTAAATTTGCTCTGCGCCGTGGTTTTTTCTTTCCAAAGCAAGCAAACATTCACATGTGATGAGTGAGCGAGAAAGGTTTGTGTTGTACCGTTTGCTTTCCAAATCGGATAAAATCTTAACCGCATGCTTGTTTTTTTAAGAAAAGACTAGGTTCCCTTGTATTGTCGTTCTAATTGCACACTAACAGGACATTTCTAATGCAGATGAAGGAAATCTTAATGGAGTGACAAAACCCTTTAAAAACTGAATACCTCTTAATATGTATTGGGACAAGTATCCAGTGAAGAACCTAGTCGAGCACTTTTAATCTTGAACTAAAACATGCTAATGGCTTTACTTTAAACCCTTGGTGACATCTCACATACAATTATGTTGCTGCTGCCAAGGGATTAGCGCATCGTCACATAACAGTACGTAACAGTGATGGAGCCGGCTCAGAAGCTGGGACAAGTACCCAGTGAAGAAGCCAGAAGAGCACTTATAATCTGGAACCATAACATGCCAATGGCTTTACTTTGAGACAGAGGAAAGGCAAACAATACAGATGGACGTTAAAGCCACAATCCCTGGCTTAGGAGGCCAGTGCCTTATCCATTAGGCAACTGGGACTTGACTTTTTCTATAAGTGGTTGTTTTTCCAAAGCAATCAAACATTCACTTGTGACTGAGTGATCGAGAATGGTTTGTGTTCTACCGTTTGCTTTCTAGATCTGACAAAATCTTAACCACGTGCTTGCTTTTTGTAGACAAGGGAAAGAGGGTCCCTTGTCTTTTCATTATGATCACACACTTACAGGACTCTGCTAATAAAGATGAAGGAAAGCTTATTGGAGGGCCAAAACCTTTAAAAATACCTCTTAATATATATTGGGACAAGTATCCAGTAAAGAAGCAAGTTGAGCACTTTTAATCTGGAACTAAAACATGCCAATGGCTTTTATTTAAGAAAGAGAAAAGGCAAACACCACAGATGGGACTCACCCTTAAAAACGGTATACCTCTTCCATGTATCCCCTTCAATTATGTTTATAGATCATGGGCCATGAGTAAGTTTGCTATTCCACTGCAGGTCTAAATAAAGCACAAGAAGGCAAGAAAGGAGTGCTCCAGGTGAGGCTCGAACTCACAACCTCGGCATTGCTCAACAGTTACTGCTTTATAAGTACCGTGAACTGACCGATTGCGCCACTGGAGCTCTTTTTGACGTCTGCACGCGTGTCCGTTTTCCACCGTGTGCTGACCGATTGCACCGCGGGATGAAGTGATTCCTCAAGCGTGTCTGTTTTCCATCAATTTTCAAAAACACGACAGCGTTTAAGATAGCGGTCAGTCAAGATACTGTGAGTAATAAGTCATTTACTTCTCTCTTATTAATATATAAAGAAGCATCAGTCCAGTGGATGATGCCAGTTGAGCACTTTTAATCAGGAACTAAAACAGCAACAGCTTAACTTTAAGAAAGATGAAAGGTAAACACCCCAGATGGGACTTGAACCCACAATCCCTGGCTTAGGAGGCCAGTGCCTTATCCATTAGGCCACTGGGGCTGTAAATTTGCGCTGCGCCGTGGTTTTTTCTTTCCAAAGCAAGCAAACATTCACATGTGATGAGTGAGCGAGAAAGGTTTGTGTTGTACCATTTGCTTTCCAAATCGGATAAAATCTTAACCGCATGCTTGTTTTTTTAAGAAAAGACTAGGTTCCCTTGTATTGTCGTTCTAATTGCACACTAACAGGACATTTCTAATGCAGATGAAGGAAATCTTAATGGAGTGACAAAACCCTTTAAAAACTGAATACCTCTTAATATGTATTGGGACAAGTATCCAGTGAAGAACCTAGTCGAGCACTTTTAATCTTGAATTAAAACATGCTAATGGCTTTACTTTAAACCCTTGGCGACATCTCATATACAGTTATGTTGCTGCTGCCAAGGGATTAGCGCATCGTCACATAACAGTACGTAACAGTGATGGAGCCGGCCCAGAAGCTGGGACAAGTACCCAGTGAAGATGCCAGAAGAGCACTTATAATCTGGAACCATAACATGCCAATGGCTTTACTTTGAGACAGAGGAAAGGCAAACAATACAGATGGGCGTTAAAGCCACAATCCCTGGCTTAGGAGGCCAGTGCCTTATCCATTAGGCAACTGGGACTTGACTTTTTCTATAAGTGGTTGTTTTTCCAAAGCAATCAAACATTCACTTGTGACTGAGTGATCGAGAATGGTTTGTGTTCTACCGTTTGCTTTCTAGATCTGACAAAATCTTAACCACGTGCTTGCTTTTTGTAGACAAGGGAAAGAGGGTCCCTTGTCTTTTCATTATGATCACACACTTACAGGACTCTGCTAATAAAGATGAAGGAAAGCTTATTGGAGGGCCAAAACCTTTAAAAATACCTCTTAATATATATTGGGACAAGTATCCAGTAAAGAAGCAAGTTGAGCACTTTTAATCTGGAACTAAAACATGCCAATGGCTTTTATTTAAGAAATAGAAAAGGCAAACACCACAGATGGGACTCACCCTTAAAAACGGTATACCTCTTCCATGTATCCCCTTCAATTATGTTTATAGATCATGGGCCATGAGTAAGTTTGCTATTCCACTGGAGGTCTAAATAAAGCACAAGAAGGCAAGAAAGGAGTGCTCCAGGTGAGGCTTGAACTCACAACCTCGTCATTACTCAACAGTTACTGCTTTATAAGTACCGTGCGCTGACCGATTGCGCCACTGGAGCTCTTACTGATGTCTGCACGCGTGTCCGTTTTCCACCGTGTGCTGACCGATTGCACCGCGGGATGAAGTGATTCCTCAAGCGTGTCTGTTTTCCATCAATTTTCAAAAACACGACAGCGTTTAAGATAGCGGTCAGTCAAGATACTGTGAGTAATAAGTCATTTACTTCTCTCTTATTAATATATAAAGAAGCATCAGTCCAGTGGATGAAGCCAGTTGAGCACTTTTAATCAGGAACTAAAACAGCAACAGCTTAACTTTAAGAAAGAAGAAAGGTAAACACCCCAGAAGGGACTTGGGCCCACAATCCCTGGCTTAGGAGGCCAGTGCCTTTTCCATTAGGCCACTGGGGCTGTAAACTTGCTCTGTGCCATGGTTTTTTCTTTCCAAAGCAAGCAAACATTCACATGTGATGAGTGAGCGAGAAAGGTTTGTGTTGTACCGTTTGCTTTCCAAATCGGATAAAATCTTAACCGCATGCTTGATTTTTTAAGAAAAGACTAGGTTCCCTTGTATTGTCGTTCTAATTGCGCACTAACAGGACATTTCTAATGCAGATGATGGAAATCTTAATGGAGTGACAAAACCCTTTAAAAACTGAATACCTCTTAATATGTATTGGGACAAGTATCCAGTGAAGAACCTAGTCGAGCACTTTTAATCTTGAACTAAAACATGCTAATGGCTTTACTTTAAACCCTTGGTGACATCTCACATACAATTATGTTGCTGCTGCCAAGGGATTAGCGCATCGTCACATAACAGTACGTAACAGTGATGGAGCCGGCTCAGAAGCTGAGGCAAGTACCCAGTGAAGAAGCCAGAAGAGCACTTATAATCTGGAACCATAACATGCCAATGGCTTTACTTTGAGACAGAGGAAAGGCAAACAATACAGATGGGCGTTAAAGCCACAATCCCTGGCTTAGGAGGTCAGTGCCTTATCCATTAGGCAACTGGGACTTGACTTTTTCTATAAGTGGTTGTTTTTCCAAAGCAATCAAACATTCACTTGTGACTGAGTGATCGAGAATGGTTTGTGTTCTACCGTTTGCTTTCTAGATCTGACAAAATCTTAACCACGTGCTTGCTTTTTGTAGACAAGGGAAAGAGGGTCCCTTGTCTTTTCAATATGATCACACACTTACAGGACTCTGCTAATAAAGATGAAGGAAAGCTTATTGGAGGGCCAAAACCTTTAAAAATACCTCTTAATATATATTGGGACAAGTATCCAGTAAAGAAGCAAGTTGAGCACTTTTAATCTGGAACTAAAACATGCCAATGGCTTTTATTTAAGAAAGAGAAAAGGCAAACACCACAGATGGGACTCACCCTTAAAAACGGTATACCTCTTCCATGTATCCCCTTCAATTATGTTTATAGATCATGGGCCATGAGTAAGTTTGCTATTCCACTGGAGGTCTAAATAAAGCACAAGAAGGCAAGAAAGGAGTGCTCCAGGTGAGGCTCGAACTCACAACCTCGGCATTGCTCAACAGTTACTGTTTTATAAGTACCGTGCGCTGACCGATTGCGCCACTGGAGCTCTTACTGATGTCTGCACGCGTGTCCGTTTTCCACCGTGTGCTGACCGATTGCACCGCGGGATGAAGTGATTCCTCAAGCGTGTCTGTTTTCCATCAATTTTCAAAAACACAACAGCGTTTAAGATAGCGGTCAGTCAAGATACTGTGAGTAATAAGTCATTTACTTCTCTCTGATTAATATATAAAGAAGCATCAGTCCAGTGGATGAAGCCAGTTGAGCACTTTTAATCAGGAACTAAAACAGCAACAGCTTAACTTTAAGAAAGATGAAAGGTAAACACCCCAGATGGGACTTGAACCCACAATCCCTGGCCTAGGAGGCCAGTGCCTTATCCATTAGGCCACTGGGGCTGTAAACTTGCTCTGCGCCGTGGTTTTTTCTTTCCAAAGCAAGCAAACATTCACATGTGATGAGTGAGCGAGAAAGGTTTGTGTTGTACCGTTTGCTTTCCAAATCGGATAAAATCTTAACCGCATGTTTGTTTTTTTAAGAAAAGACTAGGTTCCCTTGTATTGTCGTTCTAATTGCACACTAACAGGACATTTCTAATGCAGATGAAGGAAATCCTAATGGAGTGACAAAACCCTTTAAAAACTGAATACCTCTTAATATGTATTGGGACAAGTATCCAGTGAAGAACCTAGTCGAGCACTTTTAATCTTGAACTAAAACATGCTAATGGCTTTACTTTAAACCCTTGGTGACATCTCACATACAATTATGTTGCTGCTGCCAAGGGATTAGCGCATCGTCACATAACAGTACGTAACAGTGATGGAGCCGGCCCAGAAGCTGGGACAAGTACCCAGTGAAGAAGCCAGAAGAGCACTTATAATCTGGAACCATAACATGCCAATGGCTTTACTTTGAGACAGAGGAAAGGCAAACAATACAGATGGGTGTTAAAGCCACAATCCCTGGCTTAGGAGGCCAGTGCCTTATCCATTAGGCAACTGGGACTTGACTTTTTCTATAAGTGGTTGTTTTTCCAAAGCAATCAAACATTCACTTGTGACTGAGTGATCGAGAATGGTTTGTGTTCTACCGTTTGCTTTCTAGATCTGACAAAATCTTAACCACGTGCTTGCTTTTTGTAGACAAGGGAAAGAGGGTCCCTTGTCTTTTCATTATGATCACACACTTACAGGACTCTGCTAATAAAGATGAAGGAAAGCTTATTGGAGGGCCAAAACCTTTAAAAATACCTCTTAATATATATTGGGACAAGTATCCAGTAAAGAAGCAAGTTGAGCACTTTTAATCTGGAACTAAAACATGCCAATGGCTTTTATTTAAGAAAGAGAAAAGGCAAACACCACAGATGGGACTCACCCTTAAAAACGGTATACCTCTTCCATGTATCCCCTTCAATTATGTTTATAGATCATGGGCCATGAGTAAGTTTGCTATTCCACTGGAGGTCTAAATAAAGCACAAGAAGGCAAGAAAGGAGTGCTCCAGGTGAGGCTCGAACTCACAACCTCGGCATTGCTCAACAGTTACTGCTTTATAAGTACCGTGCGCTGACCGATTGCGCCACTGGAGCTCTTACTGATGTCTGCACGCGTGTCCGTTTTCCACCGTGTGCTGACCGATTGCACCGCGGGATGAAGTGATTCCTCAAGCATGTCTGTTTTCCATCAATTTTCAAAAACACGACAGCGTTTAAGATAGCGGTCAGTCAAGATACTGTGAGTAATAAGTCATTTACTTCTCTCTGATTAATATATAAAGAAGCATCAGTCCAGTGGATGAAGCCAGTTGAGCACTTTTAATCAGGAACTAAAACAGCAACAGCTTAACTTTAAGAAAGATGAAAGGTAAACACCCCAGATGGGACTTGAACCCACAATCCCTGGCCTAGGAGGCCAGTGCCTTATCCATTAGGCCACTGGGGCTATAAACTTGCTCTGCGCCGTGGTTTTTTCTTTCCAAAGCAAGCAAACATTCACATGTGATGAGTGAGCGAGAAAGGTTTGTGTTGTACCGTTTGCTTTCCAAATCGGATAAAATCTTAACCGCATGCTTGATTTTTTAAGAAAAGACTAGGTTCCCTTGTATTGTCGTTCTAATTGCACACTAACAGGACATTTCTAATGCAGATGAAGGAAATCTTAATGGAGTGACAAAACCCTTTAAAAACTGAATACCTCTTAATATGTATTGGGACAAGTATCCAGTGAAGAACCTAGTCGAGCACTTTTAATCTTGAACTAAAACATGCTAATGGCTTTACTTTAAACCCTTGGTGACATCTCACATACAATTATGTTGCTGCTGCCAAGGGATTAGCGCATCGTCACATAACAGTACGTAACAGTGATGGAGCCGGCTCAGAAGCTGGGACAAGTACCCAGTGAAGAAGCCAGAAGAGCACTTATAATCTGGAACCATAACATGCCAATGGCTTTACTTTGAGACAGAGGAAAGGCAAACAATACAGATGGGCGTTAAAGCCACAATCCCTGGCTTAGGAGGCCAGTGCCTTATCCATTAGGCAACTGGGACTTGACTTTTTCTATAAGTGGTTGTTTTTCCAAAGCACTCAAACATTCACTTGTGACTGAGTGATCGAGAATGGTTTGTGTTCTACCGTTTGCTTTCTAGATCTGACAAAATCTTAACCACGTGCTTGCTTTTTGTAGACAAGGGAAAGAGGGTCCCTTGTCTTTTCATTATGATCACACACTTACAGGACTCTGCTAATAAAGATGAAGGAAAGCTTATTGGAGGGCCAAAACCTTTAAAAATACCTCTTAATATATATTGGGACAAGTATCCAGTAAAGAAGCAAGTTGAGCACTTTTAATCTGGAACTAAAACATGCCAATGGCTTTTATTTAAGAAAGAGAAAAGGCAAACACCACAGATGGGACTCACCCTTAAAAACGGTATACCTCTTCCATGTATCCCCTTCAATTATGTTTATAGATCATGGGCCATGAGTAAGTTTGCTATTCCACTGGAGGTCTAAATAAAGCACAAGAAGGCAAGAAAGGAGTGCTCCAGGTGAGGCTCGAACTCACAACCTCGGCATTGCTCAACAGTTACTGCTTTATAAGTACCGTGCGCTGACCAATTGCGCCACTGGAGCTCTTACTGATGTCTGCACGCGTGTCCGTTTTCCACCGTGTGCTGACCGATTGCACCGCGGGATGAAGTGATTCCTCAAGCGTGTCTGTTTTCCATCAATTTTCAAAAACACGACAGCGTTTAAGATAGCGGTCAGTCAAGATACTGTGAGTAATAAGTCATTTACTTCTCTCTTATTAATATATAAAGAAGCATCAGTCCAGTGGATGAAGCCAGTTGAGCACTTTTAATCAGGAACTAAAACAGCAACAGCTTAACTTTAAGAAATAAGAAAGGTAAACACCCCAGATGGGACTTGAACCCACAATCCCTGGCTTAGGAGGCCAGTGCCTTATCCATTAGGCCACTGGGGCTATAAACTTGCTCTGCGCCGTGGTTTTTTCTTTCCAAAGCAAGCAAACATTCACATGTGATGAGTGAGCGAGAAAGGTTTGTGTTGTACCGTTTGCTTTCCAAATCGGATAAAATCTTAACCGCATGCTTGATTTTTTAAGAAAAGACTAGGTTCCCTTGTATTGTCGTTCTAATTGCACACTAACAGGACATTTCTAATGCAGATGAAGGAAATCCTAATGGAGTGACAAAACCCTTTAAAAACTGAATACCTCTTAATATGTATTGGGACAAGTATCCAGTGAAGAACCTAGTCGAGCACTTTTAATCTTGAACTAAAACATGCTAATGGCTTTACTTTAAACCCTTGGTGACATCTCACATACAATTATGTTGCTGCTGCCAAGGGATTAGCGCATCGTCACATAACAGTACGTAACAGTGATGGAGCCGGCCCAGAAGCTGGGACAAGTACCCAGTGAAGAAGCCAGAAGAGCACTTATAATCTGGAACCATAACATGCCAATGGCTTTACTTTGAGACAGAGGAAAGGCAAACAATACAGATGGGCGTTAAAGCCACAATCCCTGGCTTAGGAGGCCAGTGCCTTATCCATTAGGCAACTGGGACTTGACTTTTTCTATAAGTGGTTGTTTTTCCAAAGCAATCAAACATTCACTTGTGACTGAGTGATCGAGAATGGTTTGTGTTCTACCGTTTGCTTTCTAGATCTGACAAAATCTTAACCACGTGCATGCTTTTTGTAGACAAGGGAAAGAGGGTCCCTTGTCTTTTCATTATGATCACACACTTACAGGACTCTGCTAATAAAGATGAAGGAAAGCTTATTGGAGGGCCAAAACCTTTAAAAATACCTCTTAATATATATTGGGACAAGTATCCAGTAAAGAAGCAAGTTGAGCACTTTTAATCTGGAACTAAAACATGCCAATGGCTTTTATTTAAGAAAGAGAAAAGGCAAACACCACAGATGGGACTCACCCTTAAAAACGGTATACCTCTTCCATGTATCCCCTTCAATTATGTTTATAGATCATGGGCCATGAGTAAGTTTGCTATTCCACTGGAGGTCTAAATAAAGCACAAGAAGGCAAGAAAGGAGTGCTCCAGGTGAGGCTCGAACTCACAACCTCGGCATTGCTCAACAGTAACTGCTTTATAAGTACCGTGCGCTGACCGATTGCGCCACTGGAGCTCTTACTGATGTCTGCACGCGTGTCCGTTTTCCACCGTGTGCTGACCGATTGCACCGCGGGATGAAGTGATTCCTCAAGCGTGTCTGTTTTCCATCAATTTTCAAAAACACGACAGCGTTTAAGATAGCGGTCAGTCAAGATACTGTGAGTAATAAGTCATTTACTTCTCTCTTATTAATATATAAAGAAGCATCAGTCCAGTGGATGAAGCCAGTTGAGCACTTTTAATCAGGAACTAAAACAGCAACAGCTTAACTTTAAGAAAGAAGAAAGGTAAACACCCCAGATGGGACTTGGGCCCACAATCCCTGGCTTAGGAGGCCAGTGCCTTATCCATTAGGCCACTGGGGCTGTAAACTTGCTCTGTGCCGTGGTTTTTTCTTTCCAAAGCAAGCAAACATTCACATGTGATGAGTGAGCGAGAAAGGTTTGTGTTGTACCGTTTGCTTTCCAAATCGGATAAAATCTTAACCGCATGCTTGTTTTTTTAAGAAAAGACTAGGTTCCCTTGTATTGTCGTTCTAATTGCACACTAACAGGACATTTCTAATGCAGATGATGGAAATCTTAATGGAGTGACAAAACCCTTTAAAAACTGAATACCTCTTAATATGTATTGGGACAAGTCTCCAGTGAAGAACCTAGTCGAGCACTTTTAATCTTGAACTAAAACATGCTAATGGCTTTACTTTAAACCCTTGGTGACATCTCACATACAATTATGTTGCTGCTGCCAAGGGATTAGCGCATTGTCACATAACAGTACGTAACAGTGATGGAGCCGGCTCAGAAGCTGAGACAAGTACCCAGTGAAGAAGCCAGAAGAGCACTTATAATCTGGAACCATAACATGCCAATGGCTTTACTTTGAGACAGAGGAAAGGCAAACAATACAGATGGGCGTTAAAGCCACAATCCCTGGCTTAGGAGGCCAGTGCCTTATCCATTAGGCAACTGGGACTTGACTTTTTCTATAAGTGGTTGTTTTTCCAAAGCAATCAAACATTCACTTGTGACTGAGTGATCGAGAATGGTTTGTGTTCTACCGTTTGCTTTCTAGATCTGACAAAATCTTAACCACGTGCTTGCTTTTTGTAGACAAGGGAAAGAGGGTCCCTTGTCTTTTCAATATGATCACACACTTACAGGACTCTGCTAATAAAGATGAAGGAAAGCTTATTGGAGGGCCAAAACCTTTAAAATACCTCTTAATATGTATTGGGACAAGTATCCAGTAAAGAAGCAAGTTGAGCACTTTTAATCTGGAACTAAAACATGCCAATGGCTTTTATTTAAGAAAGAGAAAAGGCAAACACCACAGATGGGACTCACCCTTAAAAACGGTATACCTCTTCCATGTATCCCCTTCAATTATGTTTATAGATCATGGGCCATGAGTAAGTTTGCTATTCCACTGGAGGTCTAAATAAAGCACAAGAAGGCAAGAAAGGAGTGCTCCAGGTGAGGCTCGAACTCACAACCTCGGCATTGCTCAACAGTTACTGCTTTATAAGTACCGTGCGCTGACCAATTGCGCCACTGGAGCTCTTACTGATGTCTGCACGCGTGTCCGTTTTCCACCGTGTGCTGACCGATTGCACCGCGGGATGAAGTGATTCCTCAAGCGTGTCTGTTTTCCATCAATTTTCAAAAACACGACAGCGTTTAAGATAGCGGTCAGTCAAGATACTGTGAGTAATAAGTCATTTACTTCTCTCTGATTAATATATAAAGAAGCATCAGTCCAGTGGATGAAGCCAGTTGAGCACTTTTAATCAGGAACTAAAACAGCAACAGCTTAACTTTAAGAAAGATGAAAGGTAAACACCCCAGATGGGACTTGAACCCACAATCCCTGGCCTAGGAGGCCAGTGCCTTATCCATTAGGCCACTGGGGCTGTAAACTTGCTCTGCGCCGTGGTTTTTTCTTTCCAAAGCAAGCAAACATTCACATGTGATGAGTGAGCGAGAAAGGTTTGTGTTGTACCGTTTGCTTTCCAAATCGGATAAAATCTTAACCGCATGCTTGATTTTTTAAGAAAAGACTAGGTTCCCTTGTATTGTCGTTCTAATTGCACACTAACAGGACATTTCTAATGCAGATGAAGGAAATCTTAATGGAGTGACAAAACCCTTTAAAAACTGAATACCTCTTAATATGTATTGGGACAAGTATCCAGTGAAGAACCTAGTCGAGCACTTTTAATCTTGAACTAAAACATGCTAATGGCTTTACTTTAAACCCTTGGTGACATCTCACATACAATTATGTTGCTGCTGCCAAGGGATTAGCGCATCGTCACATAACAGTACGTAACAGTGATGGAGCCGGCTCAGAAGCTGGGACAAGTACCCAGTGAAGAAGCCAGAAGAGCACTTATAATCTGGAACCATAACATGCCAATGGCTTTACTTTGAGACAGAGGAAAGGCAAACAATACAGATGGGCGTTAAAGCCACAATCCCTGGCTTAGAAGGCCAGTGCCTTATCCATTAGGCAACTGGGACTTGACTTTTTCTATAAGTGGTTGTTTTTCCAAAGCAATCAAACATTCACTTGTGACTGAGTGATCGAGAATGGTTTGTGTTCTACCGTTTGCTTTCTAGATCTGACAAAATCTTAACCACGTGCATGCTTTTTGTAGACAAGGGAAAGAGGGTCCCTTGTCTTTTCATTATGATCACACACTTACAGGACTCTGCTAATAAAGATGAAGGAAAGCTTATTGGAGGGCCAAAACCTTTAAAAATACCTCTTAATATATATTGGGACAAGTATCCAGTAAAGAAGCAAGTTGAGCACTTTTAATCTGGAACTAAAACATGCCAATGGCTTTTATTTAAGAAAGAGAAAAGGCAAACACCACAGATGGGACTCACCCTTAAAAACGGTATACCTCTTCCATGTATCCCCTTCAATTATGTTTATAGATCATGGGCCATGAGTAAGTTTGCTATTCCATTGGAGGTCTAAATAAAGCACAAGAAGGCAAGAAAGGAGTGCTCCAGGTGAGGCTCGAACTCACAACCTCGGCATTGCTCAACAGTTACTGCTTTATAAGTACCGTGCGCTGACCGATTGCGCCACTGGAGCTCTTACTGATGTCTGCACGCGTGTCCGTTTTCCACCGTGTGCTGACCGATTGCACCGCGGGATGAAGTGATTCCTCAAGCGTGTCTGTTTTCCATCAATTTTCAAAAACACGACAGCGTTTAAGATAGCGGTCAGTCAAGATACTGTGAGTAATAAGTCATTTACTTCTCTCTTATTAATATATAAAGAAGCATCAGTCCAGTGGATGAAGCCAGTTGAGCACTTTTAATCAGGAACTAAAACAGCAACAGCTTAACTTTAAGAAAGAAGAAAGGTAAACACCCCAGATGGGACTTGGGCCCACAATCCCTGGCTTAGGAGGCCAGTGCCTTATCCATTAGGCCACTGGGGCTGTAAACTTGCTCTGTGCCGTGGTTTTTTCTTTCCAAAGCAAGCAAACATTCACATGTGATGAGTGAGCGAGAAAGGTTTGTGTTGTACCGTTTGCTTTCCAAATCGGATAAAATCTTAACCGCATGCTTGTTTTTTTAAGAAAAGACTAGGTTCCCTTGTATTGTCGTTCTAATTGCACACTAACAGGACATTTCTAATGCAGATGATGGAAATCTTAATGGAGTGACAAAACCCTTTAAAAACTGAATACCTCTTAATATGTATTGGGACAAGTATCCAGTGAAGAACCTAGTCGAGCACTTTTAATCTTGAACTAAAACATGCTAATGGCTTTACTTTAAACCCTTGGTGACATCTCACATACAATTATGTTGCTGCTGCCAAGGGATTAGCGCATTGTCACATAACAGTACGTAACAGTGATGGAGCCGGCTCAGAAGCAGAGACAAGTACCCAGTGAAGAAGCCAGAAGAGCACTTATAATCTGGAACCATAACATGCCAATGGCTTTACTTTGAGACAGAGGAAAGGCAAACAATACAGATGGGCGTTAAAGCCACAATCCCTGGCTTAGGAGGCCAGTGCCTTATCCATTAGGCAACTGGGACTTGACTTTTTCTATAAGTGGTTGTTTTTCCAAAGCAATCAAACATTCACTTGTGACTGAGTGATCGAGAATGGTTTGTGTTCTACCGTTTGCTTTCTAGATCTGACAAAATCTTAACCACGTGCTTGCTTTTTGTAGACAAGGGAAAGAGGGTCCCTTGTCTTTTCAATATGATCACACACTTACAGGACTCTGCTAATAAAGATGAAGGAAAGCTTATTGGAGGGCCAAAACCTTTAAAATACCTCTTAATATGTATTGGGACAAGTATCCAGTAAAGAAGCAAGTTGAGCACTTTTAATCTGGAACTAAAACATGCCAATGGCTTTTATTTAAGAAAGAGAAAAGGCAAACACCACAGATGGGACTCACCCTTAAAAACGGTATACCTCTTCCATGTATCCCCTTCAATTATGTTTATAGATCATGGGCCATGAGTAAGTTTGCTATTCCACTGGAGGTCTAAATAAAGCACAAGAAGGCAAGAAAGGAGTGCTCCAGGTGAGGCTCGAACTCACAACCTCGGCATTGCTCAACAGTTACTGCTTTATAAGTACCGTGCGCTGACCGATTGCGCCACTGGAGCTCTTACTGATGTCTGCACGCGTGTCCGTTTTCCACCGTGTGCTGACTGATTGCACCGCGGGATGAAGTGATTCCTCAAGCGTGTCTGTTTTCCATCAATTTTCAAAAACACGACAGCGTTTAAGATAGCGGTCAGTCAAGATACTGTGAGTAATAAGTCATTTACTTCTCTCTTATTAATATATAAAGAAGCATCAGTCCAGTGGATGAAGCCAGTTGAGCACTTTTAATCAGGAACTAAAACAGCAACAGCTTAACTTTAAGAAAGAAGAAAGGTAAACACCCCAGATGGGACTTGAACCCACAATCCCTGGCTTAGGAGGCCAGTGCCTTATCCATTAGGCCACTGGGGCTGTAAACTTGCTCTGCGCCGTGGTTTTTTCTTTCCAAAGCAAGCAAACATTCACATGTGATGAGTGAGCGAGAAAGGTTTGTGTTGTACCGTTTGCTTTCCAAATCGGATAAAATCTTAACCGCATGCTTGTTTTTTTAAGAAAAGACTAGGTTCCCTTGTATTGTCGTTCTAATTGCACACTAACAGGACATTTCTAATGCAGATGAAGGAAATCTTAATGGAGTGACAAAACCCTTTAAAAACTGAATACTTCTTAATATGTATTGGGACAAGTATCCAGTGAAGAACCTAGTCGAGCACTTTTAATCTTGAACTAAAACATGCTAATGGCTTTACTTTAAACCCTTGGTGACATCTCACATACAATTATGTTGCTGCTGCCAAGGGATTAGCGCATCGTCACATAACAGTACGTAACAGTGATGGAGCCGGCCCAGAAGCTGGGACAAGTACCCAGTGAAGAAGCCAGAAGAGCACTTATAATCTGGAACCATAACATGCCAATGGCTTTACTTTGAGACAGAGGAAAGGCAAACAATACAGATGGGCGTTAAAGCCACAATCCCTGGCTTAGGAGGCCAGTGCCTTATCCATTAGGCAACTGGGACTTTACTTTTTCTATAAGTGGTTGTTTTTCCAAAGCAATCAAACATTCACTTGTGACTGAGTGATCGAGAATGGTTTGTGTTCTACCGTTTGCTTTCTAGATCTGACAAAATCTTAACCACGTGCTTGCTTTTTGTAGACAAGGGAAAGAGGGTCCCTTGTCTTTTCATTATGATCACACACTTACAGGACTCTGCTAATAAAGATGAAGGAAAGCTTATTGGAGGGCCAAAACCTTTAAAAATACCTCTTAATATATATTGGGACAAGTATCCAGTAAAGAAGCAAGTTGAGCACTTTTAATCTGGAACTAAAACATGCCAATGGCTTTTATTTAAGAAAGAGAAAAGGCAAACACCACAGATGGGACTCACCCTTAAAAACGGTATACCTCTTCCATGTATCCCCTTCAATTATGTTTATAGATCATGGGCCATGAGTAAGTTTGCTATTCCATTGGAGGTCTAAATAAAGCACAAGAAGGCAAGAAAGGAGTGCTCCAGGTGAGGCTCGAACTCACAACCTCGGCATTGCTCAACAGTTACTGCTTTATAAGTACCGTGCGCTGACCGATTGCGCCACTGGAGCTCTTACTGATGTCTGCACGCGTGTCCGTTTTCCACCGTGTGCTGACCGATTGCACCGCGGGATGAAGTGATTCCTCAAGCGTGTCTGTTTTCCATCAATTTTCAAAAACACGACAGCGTTTAAGATAGCGGTCAGTCAAGATACTGTGAGTAATAAGTCATTTACTTCTCTCTTATTAATATATAAAGAAGCATCAGTCCAGTGGATGAAGCCAGTTGAGCACTTTTAATCAGGAACTAAAACAGCAACAGCTTAACTTTAAGAAAGAAGAAAGGTAAACACCCCAGATGGGACTTGGGCCCACAATCCCTGGCTTAGGAGGCCAGTGCCTTATCCATTAGGCCACTGGGGCTGTAAACTTGCTCTGTGCCGTGGTTTTTTCTTTCCAAAGCAAGCAAACATTCACATGTGATGAGTGAGCGAGAAAGGTTTGTGTTGTACCGTTTGCTTTCCAAATCGGATAAAATCTTAACCGCATGCTTGTTTTTTTAAGAAAAGACTAGGTTCCCTTGTATTGTCGTTCTAATTGCACACTAACAGGACATTTCTAATGCAGATGATGGAAATCTTAATGGAGTGACAAAACCCTTTAAAAACTGAATACCTCTTAATATGTATTGGGACAAGTATCCAGTGAAGAACCTAGTCGAGCACTTTTAATCTTGAACTAAAACATGCTAATGGCTTTACTTTAAACCCTTGGTGACATCTCACATACAATTATGTTGCTGCTGCCAAGGGATTAGCGCATTGTCACATAACAGTACGTAACAGTGATGGAGCCGGCTCAGAAGCAGAGACAAGTACCCAGTGAAGAAGCCAGAAGAGCACTTATAATCTGGAACCATAACATGCCAATGGCTTTACTTTGAGACAGAGGAAAGGCAAACAATACAGATGGGCGTTAAAGCCACAATCCCTGGCTTAGGAGGCCAGTGCCTTATCCATTAGGCAACTGGGACTTGACTTTTTCTATAAGTGGTTGTTTTTCCAAAGCAATCAAACATTCACTTGTGACTGAGTGATCGAGAATGGTTTGTGTTCTACCGTTTGCTTTCTAGATCTGACAAAATCTTAACCACGTGCTTGCTTTTTGTAGACAAGGGAAAGAGGGTCCCTTGTCTTTTCAATATGATCACACACTTACAGGACTCTGCTAATAAAGATGAAGGAAAGCTTATTGGAGGGCCAAAACCTTTAAAATACCTCTTAATATGTATTGGGACAAGTATCCAGTAAAGAAGCAAGTTGAGCACTTTTAATCTGGAACTAAAACATGCCAATGGCTTTTATTTAAGAAAGAGAAAAGGCAAACACCACAGATGGGACTCACCCTTAAAAACGGTATACCTCTTCCATGTATCCCCTTCAATTATGTTTATAGATCATGGGCCATGAGTAAGTTTGCTATTCCACTGGAGGTCTAAATAAAGCACAAGAAGGCAAGAAAGGAGTGCTCCAGGTGAGGCTCGAACTCACAACCTCGGCATTGCTCAACAGTTACTGCTTTATAAGTACCGTGCGCTGACCGATTGCGCCACTGGAGCTCTTACTGATGTCTGCACGCGTGTCCGTTTTCCACCGTGTGCTGACTGATTGCACCGCGGGATGAAGTGATTCCTCAAGCGTGTCTGTTTTCCATCAATTTTCAAAAACACGACAGCGTTTAAGATAGCGGTCAGTCAAGATACTGTGAGTAATAAGTCATTTACTTCTCTCTTATTAATATATAAAGAAGCATCAGTCCAGTGGATGAAGCCAGTTGAGCACTTTTAATCAGGAACTAAAACAGCAACAGCTTAACTTTAAGAAAGAAGAAAGGTAAACACCCCAGATGGGACTTGAACCCACAATCCCTGGCTTAGGAGGCCAGTGCCTTATCCATTAGGCCACTGGGGCTGTAAACTTGCTCTGCGCCGTGGTTTTTTCTTTCCAAAGCAAGCAAACATTCACATGTGATGAGTGAGCGAGAAAGGTTTGTGTTGTACCGTTTGCTTTCCAAATCGGATAAAATCTTAACCGCATGCTTGTTTTTTTAAGAAAAGACTAGGTTCCCTTGTATTGTCGTTCTAATTGCACACTAACAGGACATTTCTAATGCAGATGAAGGAAATCTTAATGGAGTGACAAAACCCTTTAAAAACTGAATACCTCTTAATATGTATTGGGACAAGTATCCAGTGAAGAACCTAGTCGAGCACTTTTAATCTTGAACTAAAACATGCTAATGGCTTTACTTTAAACCCTTGGTGACATCTCACATACAATTATGTTGCTGCTGCCAAGGGATTAGCGCATCGTCACATAACAGTACGTAACAGTGATGGAGCCGGCCCAGAAGCTGGGACAAGTACCCAGTGAAGAAGCCAGAAGAGCACTTATAATCTGGAACCATAACATGCCAATGGCTTTACTTTGAGACAGAGGAAAGGCAAACAATACAGATGGGCGTTAAAGCCACAATCCCTGGCTTAGGAGGCCAGTGCCTTATCCATTAGGCAACTGGGACTTTACTTTTTCTATAAGTGGTTGTTTTTCCAAAGCAATCAAACATTCACTTGTGACTGAGTGATCGAGAATGGTTTGTGTTCTACCGTTTGCTTTCTAGATCTGACAAAATCTTAACCACGTGCTTGCTTTTTGTAGACAAGGGAAAGAGGGTCCCTTGTCTTTTCATTATGATCACACACTTACAGGACTCTGCTAATAAAGATGAAGGAAAGCTTATTGGAGGGCCAAAACCTTTAATAATACCTCTTAATATATATTGGGACAAGTATCCAGTAAAGAAGCAAGTTGAGCACTTTTAATCTGGAACTAAAACATGCCAATGGCTTTTATTTAAGAAAGAGAAAAGGCAAACACCACAGATGGGACTCACCCTTAAAAACGGTATACCTCTTCCATGTATCCCCTTCAATTATGTTTATAGATCATGGGCCATGAGTAAGTTTGCTATTCCACTGGAGGTCTAAATAAAGCACAAGAAGGCAAGAAAGGAGTGCTCCAGGTGAGGCTCGAACTCACAACCTCGGCATTGCTCAACAGTTACTGCTTTATAAGTACCGTGCGCTGACCGATTGCGCCACTGGAGCTCTTACTGATGTCTGCACGCGTGTCCGTTTTCCACCGTGTGCTGACCGATTGCACCGCGGGATGAAGTGATTCCTCAAGCGTGTCTGTTTTCCATCAATTTTCAAAAACACGACAGCGTTTAAGATAGCGGTCAGTCAAGATACTGTGAGTAATAAGTCATTTACTTCTCTCTGATTAATATATAAAGAAGCATCAGTCCAGTGGATGAAGCCAGTTGAGCACTTTTAATCAGGAACTAAAACAGCAACAGCTTAACTTTAAGAAAGATGAAAGGTAAACACCCCAGATGGGACTTGAACCCACAATCCCTGGCCTAGGAGGCCAGTGCCTTATCCATTAGGCCACTGGGGCTGTAAACTTGCTCTGCGCCGTGGTTTTTTCTTTCCAAAGCAAGCAAACATTCACATGTGATGAGTGAGCGAGAAAGGTTTGTGTTGTACCGTTTGCTTTCCAAATCGGATAAAATCTTAACCGCATGCTTGATTTTTTAAGAAAAGACTAGGTTCCCTTGTATTGTCGTTCTAATTGCACACTAACAGGACATTTCTAATGCAGATGAAGGAAATCTTAATGGAGTGACAAAACCCTTTAAAAACTGAATACCTCTTAATATGTATTGGGACAAGTATCCAGTGAAGAACCTAGTCGAGCACTTTTAATCTTGAACTAAAACATGCTAATGGCTTTACTTTAAACCCTTGGTGACATCTCACATACAATTATGTTGCTGCTGCCAAGGGATTAGCGCATCGTCACATAACAGTACGTAACAGTGATGGAGCCGGCTCAGAAGCTGGGACAAGTACCCAGTGAAGAAGCCAGAAGAGCACTTATAATCTGGAACCATAACATGCCAATGGCTTTACTTTGAGACAGAGGAAAGGCAAACAATACAGATGGGCGTTAAAGCCACAATCCCTGGCTTAGGAGGCCAGTGCCTTATCCATTAGGCAACTGGGACTTGACTTTTTCTATAAGTGGTTGTTTTTCCAAAGCAATCAAACATTCACTTGTGACTGAGTGATCGAGAATGGTTTGTGTTCTACCGTTTGCTTTCTAGATCTGACAAAATCTTAACCACGTGCATGCTTTTTGTAGACAAGGGAAAGAGGGTCCCTTGTCTTTTCATTATGATCACACACTTACAGGACTCTGCTAATAAAGATGAAGGAAAGCTTATTGGAGGGCCAAAACCTTTAAAAATACCTCTTAATATATATTGGGACAAGTATCCAGTAAAGAAGCAAGTTGAGCACTTTTAATCTGGAACTAAAACATGCCAATGGCTTTTATTTAAGAAAGAGAAAAGGCAAACACCACAGATGGGACTCACCCTTAAAAACGGTATACCTCTTCCATGTATCCCCTTCAATTATGTTTATAGATCATGGGCCATGAGTAAGTTTGCTATTCCACTGGAGGTCTAAATAAAGCACAAGAAGGCAAGAAAGGAGTGCTCCAGGTGAGGCTCGAACTCACAACCTCGGCATTGCTCAACAGTTACTGCTTTATAAGTACCGTGCGCTGACCGATTGCGCCACTGGAGCTCTTACTGATGTCTGCACGCGTGTCCGTTTTCCACCGTGTGCTGACCGATTGCACCGCGGGATGAAGTGATTCCTCAAGCGTGTCTGTTTTCCATCAATTTTCAAAAACACGACAGCGTTTAAGATAGCGGTCAGTCAAGATACTGTGAGTAATAAGTCATTTACTTCTCTCTTATTAATATATAAAGAAGCATCAGTCCAGTGGATGAAGCCAGTTGAGCACTTTTAATCAGGAACTAAAACAGCAACAGCTTAACTTTAAGAAAGAAGAAAGGTAAACACCCCAGATGGGACTTGGGCCCACAATCCCTGGCTTAGGAGGCCAGTGCCTTATCCATTAGGCCACTGGGGCTGTAAACTTGCTCTGTGCCGTGGTTTTTTCTTTCCAAAGCAAGCAAACATTCACATGTGATGAGTGAGCGAGAAAGGTTTGTGTTGTACCGTTTGCTTTCCAAATCGGATAAAATCTTAACCGCATGCTTGTTTTTTTAAGAAAAGACTAGGTTCCCTTGTATTGTCGTTCTAATTGCACACTAACAGGACATTTCTAATGCAGATGATGGAAATCTTAATGGAGTGACAAAACCCTTTAAAAACTGAATACCTCTTAATATGTATTGGGACAAGTATCCAGTGAAGAACCTAGTCGAGCACTTTTAATCTTGAACTAAAACATGCTAATGGCTTTACTTTAAACCCTTGGTGACATCTCACATACAATTATGTTGCTGCTGCCAAGGGATTAGCGCATTGTCACATAACAGTACGTAACAGTGATGGAGCCGGCTCAGAAGCAGAGACAAGTACCCAGTGAAGAAGCCAGAAGAGCACTTATAATCTGGAACCATAACATGCCAATGGCTTTACTTTGAGACAGAGGAAAGGCAAACAATACAGATGGGCGTTAAAGCCACAATCCCTGGCTTAGGAGGCCAGTGCCTTATCCATTAGGCAACTGGGACTTTACTTTTTCTATAAGTGGTTGTTTTTCCAAAGCAATCAAACATTCACTTGTGACTGAGTGATCGAGAATGGTTTGTGTTCTACCGTTTGCTTTCTAGATCTGACAAAATCTTAACCACGTGCTTGCTTTTTGTAGACAAGGGAAAGAGGGTCCCTTGTCTTTTCATTATGATCACACACTTACAGGACTCTGCTAATAAAGATGAAGGAAAGCTTATTGGAGGGCCAAAACCTTTAATAATACCTCTTAATATATATTGGGACAAGTATCCAGTAAAGAAGCAAGTTGAGCACTTTTAATCTGGAACTAAAACATGCCAATGGCTTTTATTTAAGAAAGAGAAAAGGCAAACACCACAGATGGGACTCACCCTTAAAAACGGTATACCTCTTCCATGTATCCCCTTCAATTATGTTTATAGATCATGGGCCATGAGTAAGTTTGCTATTCCACTGGAGGTCTAAATAAAGCACAAGAAGGCAAGAAAGGAGTGCTCCAGGTGAGGCTCGAACTCACAACCTCGGCATTGCTCAACAGTTACTGCTTTATAAGTACCGTGCGCTGACCGATTGCGCCACTGGAGCTCTTACTGATGTCTGCACGCGTGTCCGTTTTCCACCGTGTGCTGACCGATTGCACCGCGGGATGAAGTGATTCCTCAAGCGTGTCTGTTTTCCATCAATTTTCAAAAACACGACAGCGTTTAAGATAGCGGTCAGTCAAGATACTGTGAGTAATAAGTCATTTACTTCTCTCTGATTAATATATAAAGAAGCATCAGTCCAGTGGATGAAGCCAGTTGAGCACTTTTAATCAGGAACTAAAACAGCAACAGCTTAACTTTAAGAAAGATGAAAGGTAAACACCCCAGATGGGACTTGAACCCACAATCCCTGGCCTAGAAGGCCAGTGCCTTATCCATTAGGCCACTGGGGCTGTAAACTTGCTCTGCGCCGTGGTTTTTTCTTTCCAAAGCAAGCAAACATTCACATGTGATGAGTGAGCGAGAAAGGTTTGTGTTGTACCGTTTGCTTTCCAAATCGGATAAAATCTTAACCGCATGCTTGATTTTTTAAGAAAAGACTAGGTTCCCTTGTATTGTCGTTCTAATTGCACACTAACAGGACATTTCTAATGCAGATGAAGGAAATCTTAATGGAGTGACAAAACCCTTTAAAAACTGAATACCTCTTAATATGTATTGGGACAAGTATCCAGTGAAGAACCTAGTCGAGCACTTTTAATCTTGAACTAAAACATGCTAATGGCTTTACTTTAAACCCTTGGTGACATCTCACATACAATTATGTTGCTGCTGCCAAGGGATTAGCGCATCGTCACATAACAGTACGTAACAGTGATGGAGCCGGCTCAGAAGCTGGGACAAGTACCCAGTGAAGAAGCCAGAAGAGCACTTATAATCTGGAACCATAACATGCCAATGGCTTTACTTTGAGACAGAGGAAAGGCAAACAATACAGATGGGCGTTAAAGTCACAATCCCTGGCTTAGGAGGCCAGTGCCTTATCCATTAGGCAACTGGGACTTGACTTTTTCTATAAGTGGTTGTTTTTCCAAAGCAATCAAACATTCACTTGTGACTGAGTGATCGAGAATGGTTTGTGTTCTACCGTTTGCTTTCTAGATCTGACAAAATCTTAACCACGTGCTTGCTTTTTGTAGACAAAGGAAAGAGGGTCCCTTGTCTTTTCATTATGATCACACACTTACAGGACTCTGCTAATAAAGATGAAGGAAAGCTTATTGGAGGGCCAAAACCTTTAAAAATACCTCTTAATATATATTGGGACAAGTATCCAGTAAAGAAGCAAGTTGAGCACTTTTAATCTGGAACTAAAACATGCCAATGGCTTTTATTTAAGAAAGAGAAAAGGCAAACACCACAGATGGGACTCACCCTTAAAAACGGTATACCTCTTCCATGTATCCCCTTCAATTATGTTTATAGATCATGGGCCATGAGTAAGTTTGCTATTCCACTGGAGGTCTAAATAAAGCACAAGAAGGCAAGAAAAGAGTGCTCCAGGTGAGGCTCGAACTCACAACCTCGGCATTGCTCAACAGTTACTGCTTTATAAGTACCGTGCGCTGACCGATTGCGCCACTGGAGCTCTTACTGATGTCTGCACGCGTGTCCGTTTTCCACCGTGTGCTGACCGATTGCACCGCGGGATGAAGTGATTCCTCAAGCGTGTCTGTTTTCCATCAATTTTCAAAAACACGACAGCGTTTAAGATAGCGGTCAGTCAAGATACTGTGAGTAATAAGTCATTTACTTCTCTCTTATTAATATATAAAGAAGCATCAGTCCAGTGGATGAAGCCAGTTGAGCACTTTTAATCAGGAACTAAAACAGCAACAGCTTAACTTTAAGAAAGATGAAAGGTAAACACCCCAGATGGGACTTGAACCCACAATCCCTGGCCTAGGAGGCCAGTGCCTTATCCATTAGGCCACTGGGGCTGTAAACTTGCTCTGCGCCGTGGTTTTTTCTTTCCAAAGCAAGCAAACATTCACATGTGATGAGTGAGCGAGAAAGGTTTGTGTTGTACCGTTTGCTTTCCAAATCGGATAAAATCTTAACCGCATGCTTGATTTTTTAAGAAAAGACTAGGTTCCCTTGTATTGTCGTTCTAATTGCACACTAACAGGACATTTCTAATGCAGATGAAGGAAATCTTAATGGAGTGACAAAACCCTTTAAAAACTGAATACCTCTTAATATGTATTGGGACAAGTATCCAGTGAAGAACCTAGTCGAGCACTTTTAATCTTGAACTAAAACATGCTAATGGCTTTACTTTAAACCCTTGGTGACATCTCACATACAATTATGTTGCTGCTGCCAAGGGATTAGCGCATCGTCACATAACAGTACGTAACAGTGATGGAGCCGGCTCAGAAGCTGGGACAAGTACCCAGTGAAGAAGCCAGAAGAGCACTTATAATCTGGAACCATAACATGCCAATGGCTTTACTTTGAGACAGAGGAAAGGCAAACAATACAGATGGGCGTTAAAGCCACAATCCCTGGCTTAGGAGGCCAGTGCCTTATCCATTAGGCAACTGGGACTTGACTTTTTCTATAAGTGGTTGTTTTTCCAAAGCAATCAAACATTCACTTGTGACTGAGTGATCGAGAATGGTTTGTGTTCTACCGTTTGCTTTCTAGATCTGACAAAATCGTAACCACGTGCTTGCTTTTTGTAGACAAGGGAAAGAGGTTCCCTTGTCTTTTCATTATGATCACACACTTACAGGACTCTGCTAATAAAGATGAAGGAAAGCTTATTAGAGGGCCAAAACCTTTAAAAATACCTCTTAATATATATTGGGACAAGTATCCAGTAAAGAAGCAAGTTGAGCACTTTTAATCTGGAACTAAAACATGCCAATGGCTTTTATTTAAGAAAGAGAAAAGGCAAACACCACAGATGGGACTCACCCTTAAAAACGGTATACCTCTTCCATGTATCCCCTTCAATTATGTTTATAGATCATGGGCCATGAGTAAGTTTGCTATTCCACTGGAGGTCTAAATAAAGCACAAGAAGGCAAGAAAGGAGTGCTCCAGGTGAGGCTCGAACTCACAACCTCGGCATTGCTCAACAGTTACTGCTTTATAAGTACCGTGCGCTGACCGATTGCGCCACTGGAGCTCTTACTGATGTCTGCACGCGTGTCCGTTTTCCACCGTGTGCTGACCGATTGCACCGCGGGATGAAGTGATTCCTCAAGCGTGTCTGTTTTCCATCAATTTTCAAAAACACGACAGCGTTTAAGATAGCGGTCAGTCAAGATACTGTGAGTAATAAGTCATTTACTTCTCTCTTATTAATATATAAAGAAGCATCAGTCCAGTGGATGAAGCCAGTTGAGCACTTTTAATCAGGAACTAAAACAGCAACAGCTTAACTTTAAGAAAGAAGAAAGGTAAACACCCCAGATGGGACTTGAACCCACAATCCCTGGCTTAGGAGGCCAGTGCCTTATCCATTAGGCCACTGGGGCTGTAAACTTGCTCTGCGCCGTGGTTTTTCTTTCCAAAGCAAGCAAACATTCACATGTGATGAGTGAGCGAGAAAGGTTTCAGTTGTACCGTTTGCTTTCCAAATCGGATAAAATCTTAACCGCATGCTTGTTTTTTTAAGAAAAGACTAGGTTCCCTTGTATTGTCGTTCTAATTGCACACTAACAGGACATTTCTAATGCAGATGAAGGAAATCTTAATGGAGTGACAAAACCCTTTAAAAACTGAATACCTCTTAATATGTATTGGGACAAGTATCCAGTGAAGAACCTAGTCGAGCACTTTTAATCTTGAACTAAAACATGCTAATGGCTTTACTTTAAACCCTTGGTGACATCTCACATACAATTATGTTGCTGCTGCCAAGGGATTAGCGCATCGTCACATAACAGTACGTAACAGTGATGGAGCCGGCCCAGAAGCTGGGACAAGTACCCAGTGAAGAAGCCAGAAGAGCACTTATAATCTGGAACCATAACATGCCAATGGCTTTACTTTGAGACAGAGGAAAGGCAAACAATACAGATGGGCGTTAAAGCCACAATCCCTGGCTTAGGAGGCCAGTGCCTTATCCATTAGGCAACTGGGACTTTACTTTTTCTATAAGTGGTTGTTTTTCCAAAGCAATCAAACATTCACTTGTGACTGAGTGATCGAGAATGGTTTGTGTTCTACCGTTTGCTTTCTAGATCTGACAAAATCTTAACCACGTGCTTGCTTTTTGTAGACAAGGGAAAGAGGGTCCCTTGTCTTTTCATTATGATCACACACTTACAGGACTCTGCTAATAAAGATGAAGGAAAGCTTATTGGAGGGCCAAAACCTTTAAAAATACCTCTTAATATATATTGGGACAAGTATCCAGTAAAGAAGCAAGTTGAGCACTTTTAATCTGGAACTAAAACATGCCAATGGCTTTTATTTAAGAAAGAGAAAAGGCAAACACCACAGATGGGACTCACCCTTAAAAACGGTATACCTCTTCCATGTATCCCCTTCAATTATGTTTATAGATCATGGGCCATGAGTAAGTTTGCTATTCCACTGGAGGTCTAAATAAAGCACAAGAAGGCAAGAAAGGAGTGCTCCAGGTGAGGCTCGAACTCACAACCTCGGCATTGCTCAACAGTTACTGCTTTATAAGTACCGTGCGCTGACCGATTGCGCCACTGGAGCTCTTACTGATGTCTGCACGCATGTCCGATTGCACCGCGGGATGAAGTGATTCCTCAAGCGTGTCTGTTTTCCATCAATTTTCAAAAACACGACAGCGTTTAAGATAGCGGTCAGTCAAGATACTGTGAGTAATAAGTCATTTACTTCTCTCTGATTAATATATAAAGAAGCATCAGTCCAGTGGATGAAGCCAGTTGAGCACTTTTAATCAGGAACTAAAACAGCAACAGCTTAACTTTAAGAAAGATGAAAGGTAAACACCCCAGATGGGACTTGAACCCACAATCCCTGGCCTAGGAGGCCAGTGCCTTATCCATTAGGCCACTGGGGCTGTAAACTTGCTCTGCGCCGTGGTTTTTTCTTTCCAAAGCAAGCAAACATTCACATGTGATGAGTGAGCGAGAAAGGTTTGTGTTGTACCGTTTACTTTCCAAATCGGATAAAATCTTAACCGCATGCTTGATTTTTTTAAGAAAAGACTAGGTTCCCTTGTATTGTCGTTCTAATTGCACACTAACAGGACATTTCTAATGCAGATGAAGGAAATCTTAATGGAGTGACAAAACCCTTTAAAAACTGAATACCTCTTAATATGTATTGGGACAAGTATCCAGTGAAGAACCTAGTCGAGCACTTTTAATCTTGAACTAAAACATGCTAATGGCTTTACTTTAAACCCTTGGTGACATCTCACATACAATTATGTTGCTGCTGCCAAGGGATTAGCGCATCGTCACATAACAGTACGTAACAGTGATGGAGCTGGCTCAGAAGCTGGGACAAGTACCCAGTGAAGAAGCCAGAAGAGCACTTATAATCTGGAACCATAACATGCCAATGGCTTTACTTTGAGACAGAGGAAAGGCAAACAATACAGATGGGCGTTAAAGCCACAATCCCTGGCTTAGGAGGCCAGTGCCTTATCCATTAGGCAACTGGGACTTGACTTTTTCTATAAGTGGTTGTTTTTCCAAAGCAATCAAACATTCACTTGTGACTGAGTGATCGAGAATGGTTTGTGTTCTACCGTTTTCTTTCTAGATCTGACAAAATCTTAACCACGTGCTTGCTTTTTGTAGACAAGGGAAAGAGGGTCCCTTGTCTTTTCATTATGATCACACACTTACAGGACTCTGCTAATAAAGATGAAGGAAAGCTTATTGGAGGGCCAAAACCTTTAAAAATACCTCTTAATTTATATTGGGACAAGTATCCAGTAAAGAAGCAAGTTGAGCACTTTTAATCTGGAACTAAAACATGCCAATGGCTTTTATTTAAGAAAGAGAAAAGGCAAACACCACAGATGGGACTCACCCTTAAAAACGGTATACCTCTTCCATGTATCCCCTTCAATTATGTTTATAGTTCATGGGCCATGAGTAAGTTTGCTATTCCACTGGAGGTCTAAATAAAGCACAAGAAGGCAAGAAAGGAGTGCTCCAGGTGAGGCTCGAACTCACAACCTCGGCATTGCTCAACAGTTACTGCTTTATAAGTACCGTGCGCTGACCGATTGCGCCACTGGAGCTCTTACTGATGTCTGCACGCGTGTCCGTTTTCCACCGTGTGCTGACAGATTGCACCGCGGGATGAAGTGATTCCTCAAGCGTGTCTGTTTTCCATCAATTTTCAAAAACACGACAGCGTTTAAGATAGCGGTCAGTCAAGATACTGTGAGTAATAAGTCATTTACTTCTCTCTGATTAATATATAAAGAAGCATCAGTCCAGTGGATGAAGCCAGTTGAGCACTTTTAATCAGGAACTAAAACAGCAACAGCTTAACTTTAAGAAAGATGAAAGATAAACACCCCAGATGGGACTTGAACCCACAATCCCTGGCCTAGGAGGCCAGTGCCTTATCCATTAGGCCACTGGGGCTGTAAACTTGCTCTGCGCCGTGGTTTTTTCTTTCCAAAGCAAGCAAACATTCACATGTGATGAGTGAGCGAGAAAGGTTTGTGTTGTACCGTTTGCTTTCCAAATCGGATAAAATCTTAACCGCATGCTTGATTTTTTAAGAAAAGACTAGGTTCCCTTGTATTGTCGTTCTAATTGCACACTAACAGGACATTTCTAATGCAGATGAAGGAAATCTTAATGGAGTGACAAAACCCTTTAAAAACTGAATACCTCTTAATATGTATTGGGACAAGTATCCAGTGAAGAACCTAGTCGAGCACTTTTAATCTTGAACTAAAACATGCTAATGGCTTTACTTTAAACCCTTGGTGACATCTCACATACAATTATGTTGCTGCTGCCAAGGGATTAGCGCATCGTCACATAACAGTACGTAACAGTGATGGAGCCGGCTCAGAAGCTGGGACAAGTACCCAGTGAAGAAGCCAGAAGAGCACTTATAATCTGGAACCATGACATGCCAATGGCTTTACTTTGAGACAGAGGAAAGGCAAACAATACAGATGGGCGTTAAAGCCACAATCCCTGGCTTAGGAGGCCAGTGCCTTATCCATTAGGCAACTGGGACTTGACTTGTTCTATAAGTGGTTGTTTTTCCAAAGCAATCAAACATTCACTTGTGACTGAGTGATCAAGAATGGTTTGTGTTCTACCGTTTGCTTTCTAGATCTGACAAAATCTTAACCACGTGCTTGCTTTTTGTAGACAAAGGAAAGAGGGTCCCTTGTCTTTTCATTATGATCACACACTTACAGGACTCTGCTAATAAAGATGAAGGAAAGCTTATTGGAGGGCCAAAACCTTTAAAAATACCTCTTAATATATATTGGGACAAGTATCCAGTAAAGAAGCAAGTTGAGCACTTTTAATCTGGAACTAAAACATGCCAATGGCTTTTATTTAAGAAAGAGAAAAGGCAAACACCACAGATGGGACTCACCCTTAAAAACGGTATACCTCTTCCATGTATCCCCTTCAATTATGTTTATAGATCATGGGCCATGAGTAAGTTTGCTATTCCACTGGAGGTCTAAATAAAGCACAAGAAGGCAAGAAAGGAGTGCTCCAGGTGAGGCTCGAACTCACAACCTCGGCATTGCTCAACAGTTACTGCTTTATAAGTACCGTGAACTGACCGATTGCGCCACTGGAGCTCTTACTGAAGTCTGCACGCGTGTCAGTTTTCCACCGTGTGCTGACCGATTGCACCGCGGGATGAAGTGATTCCTCAAGCGTGTCTGTTTTCCATCAATTTTCAAAAACACGACAGCGTTTAAGATAGCGGTCAGTCAAGATACTGTGAGTAATAAGTCATTTACTTCTCTCTTATTAATATATAAAGAAGCATCAGTCCAGTGGATGAAGCCAGTTGAGCACTTTTAATCAGGAACTAAAACAGCAACAGCTTAACTTTAAGAAAGATGAAAGGTAAACACCCCAGATGGGACTTGAACCCACAATCCCTGGCTTAGGAGGCCAGTGCCTTATCCATTAGGCCACTGGGGCTGTAAATTTGCTCTGCGCCGTGGTTTTTTCTTTCCAAAGCAAGCAAACATTCACATGTGATGAGTGAGCGAGAAAGGTTTGTGTTGTACCGTTTGCTTTCCAAATCGGATAAAATCTTAACCGCATGCTTGTTTTTTTAAGAAAAGACTAGGTTCCCTTGTATTGTCGTTCTAATTGCACACTAACAGGACATTTCTAATGCAGATGAAGGAAATCTTAATGGAGTGACAAAACCCTTTAAAAACTGAATACCTCTTAATATGTATTGGGACAAGTATCCAGTGAAGAACCTAGTCGAGCACTTTTAATCTTGAACTAAAACATGCTAATGGCTTTACTTTAAACCCTTGGTGACATCTCACATACAATTATGTTGCTGCTGCCAAGGGATTAGCGCATCGTCACATAACAGTACGTAACAGTGATGGAGCCGGCTCAGAAGCTGGGACAAGTACCCAGTGAAGAAGCCAGAAGAGCACTTATAATCTGGAACCATAACATGCCAATGGCTTTACTTTGAGACAGAGGAAAGGCAAACAATACAGATGGGCGTTAAAGCCACAATCCCTGGCTTAGGAGGCCAGTGCCTTATCCATTAGGCAACTGGGGCTTGACTTTTTCTATAAGTGGTTGTTTTTCCAAAGCAATCAAACATTCACTTGTGACTGAGTGATCGAGAATGGTTTGTGTTCTACCGTTTGCTTTCTAGATCTGACAAAATCTTAACCACGTGCTTGCTTTTTGTAGACAAGGGAAAGAGGGTCCCTTGTCTTTTCATTATGATCACACACTTACAGGACTCTGCTAATAAAGATGAAGGAAAGCTTATTGGAGGGCCAAAACCTTTAAAAATACCTCTTAATATATATTGGGACAAGTATCCAGTAAAGAAGCAAGTTGAGCACTTTTAATCTGGAACTAAAACATGCCAATGGCTTTTATTTAAGAAATAGAAAAGGCAAACACCACAGATGGGACTCACCCTTAAAAACGGTATACCTCTTCCATGTATCCCCTTCAATTATGTTTATAGATCATGGGCCATGAGTAAGTTTGCTATTCCACTGGAGGTCTAAATAAAGCACAAGAAGGCAAGAAAGGAGTGCTCCAGGTGAGGCTCGAACTCACAACCTCGGCATTGCTCAACAGTTACTGCTTTATAAGTACCGTGCGCTGACCGATTGCGCCACTGGAGCTCTTACTGATGTCTGCACGCGTGTCCGTTTTCCACCGTGTGCTGACCGATTGCACCGCGGGATGAAGTGATTCCTCAAGCGTGTCTGTTTTCCATCAATTTTCAAAAACACGACAGCGTTTAAGATAGCGGTCAGTCAAGATACTGTGAGTAATAAGTCATTTACTTCTCTCTTATTAATATATAAAGAAGCATCAGTCCAGTGGATGAAGCCAGTTGAGCACTTTTAATCAGGAACTAAAACAGCAACAGCTTAACTTCAAGAAAGATGAAAGGTAAACACCCCAGATGGGACTTGAACCCACAATCCCTGGCCTAGGAGGCCAGTGCCTTATCCATTAGGCCACTGGGGCTGTAAACTTGCTCTGCGCCGTGGTTTTTTCTTTCCAAAGCAAGCAAACATTCACATGTGATGAGTGAGCGAGAAAGGTTTGTGTTGTACCGTTTGCTTTCCAAATCGGATAAAATCTTAACCGCATGCTTGATTTTTTAAGAAAAGACTAGGTTCCCTTGTATTGTGGTTCTAATTGCACACTAACAGGACATTTCTAATGCAGATGAAGGAAATCTTAATGGAGTGACAAAACCCTTTAAAAACTGAATACCTCTTAATATGTATTGGGACAAGTATCCAGTGAAGAACCTAGTCGAGCACTTTTAATCTTGAACTAAAACATGCTAATGGCTTTACTTTAAACCCTTGGTGACATCTCACATACAATTATGTTGCTGCTGCCAAGGGATTAGCGCATTGTCACATAACAGTACGTAACAGTGATGGAGCCGGCTCAGAAGCTGGGACAAGTACCCAGTGAAGAAGCCAGAAGAGCACTTATAATCTGGAACCATAACATGCCAATGGCTTTACTTTGAGACAGAGGAAAGGCAAACAATACAGATGGGCGTTAAAGCCACAATCCCTGGCTTAGGAGGCCAGTGCCTTATCCATTAGGCAACTGGGGCTTGACTTTTTCTATAAGTGGTTGTTTTTTCAAAGCAATCAAACATTCACTTGTGACTGAGTGATCGAGAATGGTTTGTGTTCTACCGTTTGCTTTCTAGATCTGACAAAATCTTAACCACGTGCTTGCTTTTTGTAGACAAGGGAAAGAGGGTCCCTTGTCTTTTCATTATGATCACACACTTACAGGACTCTGCTAATAAAGATGAAGGAAAGCTTATTGGAGGGCCAAAACCTTTAAAAATACCTCTTAATATATATTGGGACAAGTATCCAGTAAAGAAGCAAGTTGAGCACTTTTAATCTGGAACTAAAACATGCCAATGGCTTTTATTTAAGAAATAGAAAAGGCAAACACCACAGATGGGACTCACCCTTTAAAACGGTATACCTCTTCCATGTATCCCCTTCAATTATGTTTATAGATCATGGGCCATGAGTAAGTTTGCTATTCCACTGGAGGTCTAAATAAAGCACAAGAAGGCAAGAAAGGAGTGCTCCAGGTGAGGCTCGAACTCACAACCTCGGCATTGCTCAACAGTTACTGCTTTATAAGTACCGTGCGCTGACCGATTGCGCCACTGGAGCTCTTACTAATGTCTGCACGCGTGTCCGTTTTCCACCGTGTGCTGACCGATTGCACCGCGGGATGAAGTGATTCCTCAAGCGTGTCTGTTTTCCATCAATTTTCAAAAACACGACAGCGTTTAAGATAGCGGTCAGTCAAGATACTGTGAGTAATAAGTCATTTACTTCTCTCTTATTAATATATAAAGAAGCATCAGTCCAGTGGATGAAGCCAGTTGAGCACTTTTAATCAGGAACTAAAACAGCAACAGCTTAACTTTAAGAAAGATGAAAGGTAAACACCCCAGATAGGACTTGAACCCACAATCCCTGGCCTAGGAGGCCAGTGCCTTATCCATTAGGCCACTGGGGCTGTAAACTTGCTCTGCGCCGTGGTTTTTTCTTTCCAAAGCAAGCAAACATTCACATGTGATGAGTGAGCGAGAAAGGTTTGTGTTGTACCGTTTGCTTTCCAAATCGGATAAAATCTTAACCGCATGCTTGATTTTTTAAGAAAAGACTAGGTTCCCTTGTATTGTCGTTCTAATTGCACACTAACAGGACATTTCTAATGCAGATGAAGGAAATCTTAATGGAGTGACAAAACCCTTTAAAAACTGAATACCTCTTAATATGTATTGGGACAAGTATCCAGTGAAGAACCTAGTCGAGCACTTTTAATCTTGAACTAAAACATGCTAATGGCTTTACTTTAAACCCTTGGTGACATCTCACATACAATTATGTTGCTGCTGCCAAGGGATTAGCGCATCGTCACATAACAGTACGTAACAGTGATGGAGCCGGCTCAGAAGCTGGGACAAGTACCCAGTGAAGAAGCCAGAAGAGCACTTATAATCTGGAACCATAACATGCCAATGGCTTTACTTTGAGACAGAGGAAAGGCAAACAATACAGATGGGCGTTAAAGCCACAATCCCTGGCTTAGGAGGCCAGTGCCTTATCCATTAGGCAACTGGGACTTGACTTGTTCTATAAGTGGTTGTTTTTCCAAAGCAATCAAACATTCACTTGTGACTGAGTGATCAAGAATGGTTTGTGTTCTACCGTTTGCTTTCTAGATCTGACAAAATCTTAACCACGTGCTTGCTTTTTGTAGACAAAGGAAAGAGGCTCCCTTGTCTTTTCATTATGATCACACACTTACAGGACTCTGCTAATAAAGATGAAGGAAAGCTTATTGGAGGGCCAAAACCTTTAAAAATACCTCTTAATATATATTGGGACAAGTATCCAGTAAAGAAGCAAGTTGAGCACTTTTAATCTGGAACTAAAACATGCCAATGGCTTTTATTTAAGAAAGAGAAAAGGCAAACACCACAGATGGGACTCACCCTTAAAAACGGTATACCTCTTCCATGTATCCCCTTCAATTATGTTTATAGATCATGGGCCATGAGTAAGTTTGCTATTCCACTGGAGGTCTAAATAAAGCACAAGAAGGCAAGAAAGGAGTGCTCCAGGTGAGGCTCGAACTCACAACCTCGGCATTGCTCAACAGTTACTGCTTTATAAGTACCGTGAACTGACCGATTGCGCCACTGGAGCTCTTACTGATGTCTGCACGCGTGTCAGTTTTCCACCGTGTGCTTAACGATTGCACCGCGGGATGAAGTGATTCCTCAAGCGTGTCTGTTTTCCATCAATTTTCAAAAACACGACAGCGTTTAAGATAGCGGTCATTCAAGATACTGTGAGTAATAAGTCATTTACTTCTCTCTTATTAATATATAAAGAAGCATCAGTCCAGTGGATGAAGCCAGTTGAGCACTTTTAATCAGGAACTAAAACAGCAACAGCTTAACTTTAAGAAAGATGAAAGGTAAACACCCCAGATGGGACTTGAACCCACAATCCCTGGCTTAGGAGGCCAGTGCCTTATCCATTAGGCCACTGGGGCTGTAAATTTGCTCTGCGCCGTGGTTTTTTCTTTCCAAAGCAAGCAAACATTCACATGTGATGAGTGAGCGAGAAAGGTTTGTGTTGTACCGTTTGCTTTCCAAATCGGATAAAATCTTAACCGCATGCTTGTTTTTTTAAGAAAAGACTAGGTTCCCTTGTATTGTCGTTCTAATTGCACACTAACAGGACATTTTTAATGCAGATGAAGGAAATCTTAATCGAGTGACAAAACCCTTTAAAAACTGAATACCTCTTAATATGTATTGAGATAAGTATCCAGTGAAGAACCTAGTCGAGCACTTTTAATCTTGAACTAAAACATGCTAATGGCTTTACTTTAAACCCTTGGTGACATCTCACATACAATTATGTTGCTGCTGCCAAGGGATTAGCGCATCGTCACATAACAGTACGTAACAGTGATGGAGCCGGCCCAGAAGCTGGGACAAGTACCCAGTGAAGAAGCCAGAAGAGCACTTATAATCTGGAACCATAACATGCCAATGGCTTTACTTTGAGACAGAGGAAAGGCAAACAATACAGATGGGCGTTAAAGCCACAATCCCTGGCTTAGGAGGCCAGTGCCTTATCCATTAGGCAACTGGGACTTGACTTTTTCTATAAGTGGTTGTTTTTCCAAAGCAATCAAACATTCACTTGTGACTGAGTGATCGAGAATGGTTTGTGTTCTACCGTTTGCTTTCTAGATCTGACAAAATCTTAACCACGTGCTTGCTTTTTGTAGACAAGGGAAAGAGGGTCCCTTGTCTTTTCATTATGATCACACACTTACAGGACTCTGCTAATAAAGATGAAGGAAAGCTTATTGGAGGGCCAAAACCTTTAAAAATACCTCTTAATATATATTGGGACAAGTATCCAGTAAAGAAGCAAGTTGAGCACTTTTAATCTGGAACTAAAACATGCCAATGGCTTTTATTTAAGAAAGAGAAAAGGCAAACACCACAGATGGGACTCACCCTTAAAAACGGTATACCTCTTCCATGTATCCCCTTCAATTATGTTTATAGATCATGGGCCATGAGTAAGTTTGCTATTCCACTGGAGGTCTAAATAAAGCACAAGAAGGCAAGAAAGGAGTGCTCCAGGTGAGGCTCGAACTCACAACCTCGGCATTGCTCAACAGTTACTGCTTTATAAGTACCGTGAACTGACCGATTGCGCCACTGGAGCTCTTACTGAAGTCTGCACGCGTGTCAGTTTTCCACCGTGTGCTGACCGATTGCACCGCGGGATGAAGTGATTCCTCAAGCGTGTCTGTTTTCCATCAATTTTCAAAAACACGACAGCGTTTAAGATAGCGGTCAGTCAAAATACTGTGAGTAATAAGTCATTTACTTCTCTCTTATTAATATATAAAGAAGCATCAGTCCAGTGGATGAAGCCAGTTGAGCACTTTTAATCAGGAACTAAAACAGCAACAGCTTAACTTTAAGAAAGATGAAAGGTAAACACCCCAGATGGGACTTGAACCCACAATCCCTGGCTTAGGAGGCCAGTGCCTTATCCATTAGGCCACTGGGGCTGTAAATTTGCTCTGCGCCGTGGTTTTTTCTTTCCAAAGCAAGCAAACATTCACATGTGATGAGTGAGCGAGAAAGGTTTGTGTTGTACCGTTTGCTTTCCAAATCGGATAAAATCTTAACCGCATGCTTGTTTTTTTAAGAAAAGACTAGGTTCCCTTGTATTGTCGTTCTAATTGCACACTAACAGGACATTTCTAATGCAGATGAAGGAAATCTTAATGGAGTGACAAAACCCTTTAAAAACTGAATACCTCTTAATATGTATTGGGACAAGTATCCAGTGAAGAACCTAGTCGAGCACTTTTAATCTTGAACTAAAACATGCTAATGGCTTTACTTTAAACCCTTGGTGACATCTCACATACAATTATGTTGCTGCTGCCAAGGGATTAGCGCATCGTCACATAACAGTACGTAACAGTGATGGAGCCGGCTCAGAAGCTGGGACAAGTACCCAGTGAAGAAGCCAGAAGAGCACTTATAATCTGGAACCATAACATGCCAATGGCTTTACTTTGAGACAGAGGAAAGGCAAACAATACAGATGGGCGTTAAAGCCACAATCCCTGGCTTAGGAGGCCAGTGCCTTATCCATTAGGCAACTGGGGCTTGACTTTTTCTATAAGTGGTTGTTTTTCCAAAGCAATCAAACATTCACTTGTGACTGAGTGATCGAGAATGGTTTGTGTTCTACCGTTTGCTTTCTAGATCTGACAAAATCTTAACCACGTGCTTGCTTTTTGTAGACAAGGGAAAGAGGGTCCCTTGTCTTTTCATTATGATCACACACTTACAGGACTCTGCTAATAAAGATGAAGGAAAGCTTATTGGAGGGCCAAAACCTTTAAAAATACCTCTTAATATATATTGGGACAAGTATCCAGTAAAGAAGCAAGTTGAGCACTTTTAATCTGGAACTAAAACATGCCAATGGCTTTTATTTAAGAAATAGAAAAGGCAAACACCACAGATGGGACTCACCCTTAAAAACGGTATACCTCTTCCATGTATCCCCTTCAATTATGTTTATAGATCATGGGCCATGAGTAAGTTTGCTATTCCACTGGAGGTCTAAATAAAGCACAAGAAGGCAAGAAAGGAGTGCTCCAGGTGAGGCTCGAACTCACAACCTCGGCATTGCTCAACAGTTACTGCTTTATAAGTACCGTGCGCTGACCGATTGCGCCACTGGAGCTCTTACTGATGTCTGCACGCGTGTCCGTTTTCCACCGTGTGCTGACCGATTGCACCGCGGGATGAAGTGATTCCTCAAGCGTGTCTGTTTTCCATCAATTTTCAAAAACACGACAGCGTTTAAGATAGCGGTCAGTCAAGATACTGTGAGTAATAAGTCATTTACTTCTCTCTTATTAATATATAAAGAAGCATCAGTCCAGTGGATGAAGCCAGTTGAGCACTTTTAATCAGGAACTAAAACAGCAACAGCTTAACTTCAAGAAAGATGAAAGGTAAACACCCCAGATGGGACTTGAACCCACAATCCCTGGCCTAGGAGGCCAGTGCCTTATCCATTAGGCCACTGGGGCTGTAAACTTGCTCTGCGCCGTGGTTTTTTCTTTCCAAAGCAAGCAAACATTCACATGTGATGAGTGAGCGAGAAAGGTTTGTGTTGTACCGTTTGCTTTCCAAATCGGATAAAATCTTAACCGCATGCTTGATTTTTTAAGAAAAGACTAGGTTCCCTTGTATTGTGGTTCTAATTGCACACTAACAGGACATTTCTAATGCAGATGAAGGAAATCTTAATGGAGTGACAAAACCCTTTAAAAACTGAATACCTCTTAATATGTATTGGGACAAGTATCCAGTGAAGAACCTAGTCGAGCACTTTTAATCTTGAACTAAAACATGCTAATGGCTTTACTTTAAACCCTTGGTGACATCTCACATACAATTATGTTGCTGCTGCCAAGGGATTAGCGCATTGTCACATAACAGTACGTAACAGTGATGGAGCCGGCTCAGAAGCTGGGACAAGTACCCAGTGAAGAAGCCAGAAGAGCACTTATAATCTGGAACCATAACATGCCAATGGCTTTACTTTGAGACAGAGGAAAGGCAAACAATACAGATGGGCGTTAAAGCCACAATCCCTGGCTTAGGAGGCCAGTGCCTTATCCATTAGGCAACTGGGGCTTGACTTTTTCTATAAGTGGTTGTTTTTTCAAAGCAATCAAACATTCACTTGTGACTGAGTGATCGAGAATGGTTTGTGTTCTACCGTTTGCTTTCTAGATCTGACAAAATCTTAACCACGTGCTTGCTTTTTGTAGACAAGGGAAAGAGGGTCCCTTGTCTTTTCATTATGATCACACACTTACAGGACTCTGCTAATAAAGATGAAGGAAAGCTTATTGGAGGGCCAAAACCTTTAAAAATACCTCTTAATATATATTGGGACAAGTATCCAGTAAAGAAGCAAGTTGAGCACTTTTAATCTGGAACTAAAACATGCCAATGGCTTTTATTTAAGAAATAGAAAAGGCAAACACCACAGATGGGACTCACCCTTTAAAACGGTATACCTCTTCCATGTATCCCCTTCAATTATGTTTATAGATCATGGGCCATGAGTAAGTTTGCTATTCCACTGGAGGTCTAAATAAAGCACAAGAAGGCAAGAAAGGAGTGCTCCAGGTGAGGCTCGAACTCACAACCTCGGCATTGCTCAACAGTTACTGCTTTATAAGTACCGTGCGCTGACCGATTGCGCCACTGGAGCTCTTACTAATGTCTGCACGCGTGTCCGTTTTCCACCGTGTGCTGACCGATTGCACCGCGGGATGAAGTGATTCCTCAAGCGTGTCTGTTTTCCATCAATTTTCAAAAACACGACAGCGTTTAAGATAGCGGTCAGTCAAGATACTGTGAGTAATAAGTCATTTACTTCTCTCTTATTAATATATAAAGAAGCATCAGTCCAGTGGATGAAGCCAGTTGAGCACTTTTAATCAGGAACTAAAACAGCAACAGCTTAACTTTAAGAAAGATGAAAGGTAAACACCCCAGATGGGACTTGAACCCACAATCCCTGGCTTAGGAGGCCAGTGCCTTATCCATTAGGCCACTGGGGCTGTAAATTTGCTCTGCGCCGTGGTTTTTTCTTTCCAAAGCAAGCAAACATTCACATGTGATGAGTGAGCGAGAAAGGTTTGTGTTGTACCGTTTGCTTTCCAAATCGGATAAAATCTTAACCGCATGCTTGTTTTTTTAAGAAAAGACTAGGTTCCCTTGTATTGTCGTTCTAATTGCACACTAACAGGACATTTCTAATGCAGATGAAGGAAATCTTAACGGAGTGACAAAACCCTTTAAAAACTGAATACCTCTTAATATGTATTGGGACAAGTATCCAGTGAAGAACCTAGTCGAGCACTTTTAATCTTGAATTAAAACATGCTAATGGCTTTACTTTAAACCCTTGGCGACATCTCATATACAGTTATGTTGCTGCTGCCAAGGGATTAGCGCATCGTCACATAACAGTACGTAACAGTGATGGAGCCGGCCCAGAAGCTGGGACAAGTACCCAGTGAAGATGCCAGAAGAGCACTTATAATCTGGAACCATAACATGCCAATGGCTTTACTTTGAGACAGAGGAAAGGCAAACAATACAGATGGGCGTTAAAGCCACAATCCCTGGCTTAGGAGGCCAGTGCCTTATCCATTAGGCAACTGGGGCTTGACCTTTTCTATAAGTGGTTGTTTTTTCAAAGCAATCAAACATTCACTTGTGACTGAGTGATCGAGAATGGTTTGTGTTCTACCGTTTGCTTTCTAGATCTGACAAAATCTTAACCACGTGCTTGCTTTTTGTAGACAAGGGAAAGAGGGTCCCTTGTCTTTTCATTATGATCACACACTTACAGGACTCTGCTAATAAAGATGAAGGAAAGCTTATTGGAGGGCCAAAACCTTTAAAAATACCTCTTAATATATATTGGGACAAGTATCCAGTAAAGAAGCAAGTTGAGCACTTTTAATCTGGAACTAAAACATGCCAATGGCTTTTATTTAAGAAAGAGAAAAGGCAAACACCACAGATGGGACTCACCCTTAAAAACGGTATACCTCTTCCATGTATCCCCTTCAATTATGTTTATAGATCATGGGCCATGAGTAAGTTTGCTATTCCACTGCAGGTCTAAATAAAGCACAAGAAGGCAAGAAAGGAGTGCTCCAGGTGAGGCTCGAACTCACAACCTCGGCATTGCTCAACAGTTACTGCTTTATAAGTACCGTGAACTGACCGATTGCGCCACTGGAGCTCTTTTAGATGTCTGCACGCGTGTCCGTTTTCCACCGTGTGCTGACCGATTGCACCGCGGGATGAAGTGATTCCTCAAGCGTGTCTGTTTTCCATCAATTTTCAAAAACACGACAGCGTTTAAGATAGCGGTCAGTCAAGATACTGTGAGTAATAAGTCATTTACTTCTCTCTTATTAATATATAAAGAAGCATCAGTCCAGTGGATGAAGCCAGTTGAGCACTTTTAATCAGGAACTAAAACAGCAACAGGTTAACTTTAAGAAAGATGAAAGGTAAACACCCCAGATGGGACTTGAACCCACAATCCCTGGCTTAGGAGGCCAGTGCCTTATCCATTAGGCCACTGGGGCTGTAAATTTGCTCTGCGCCGTGGTTTTTTCTTTCCAAAGCAAGCAAACATTCACATGTGATGAGTGAGCGAGAAAGGTTTGTGTTGTACCGTTTGCTTTCCAAATCGGATAAAATCTTAACCGCATGCTTGTTTTTTTAAGAAAAGACTAGGTTCCCTTGTATTGTCGTTCTAATTGCACACTAACAGGACATTTCTAATGCAGATGAAGGAAATCTTAATGGAGTGACAAAACCCTTTAAAAACTGAATACCTCTTAATATGTATTGGGACAAGTATCCAGTGAAGAACCTAGTCGAGCACTTTTAATCTTGAACTAAAACATGCTAATGGCTTTACTTTAAACCCTTGGTGACATCTCACATACAATTATGTTGCTGCTGCCAAGGGATTAGCGCATCGTCACATAACAGTACGTAACAGTGATGGAGCCGGCTCAGAAGCTGGGACAAGTACCCAGTGAAGAAGCCAGAAGAGCACTTATAATCTGGAACCATAACATGCCAATGGCTTTACTTTGAGACAGAGGAAAGGCAAACAATACAGATGGGCGTTAAAGCCACAATCCCTGGCTTAGGAGGCCAGTGCCTTATCCATTAGGCAACTGGGACTTGACTTTTTCTATAAGTGGTTGTTTTTCCAAAGCAATCAAACATTCACTTGTGACTGAGTGATCGAGAATGGTTTGTGTTCTACCGTTTGCTTTCTAGATCTGACAAAATCTTAACCACGTGCTTGCTTTTTGTAGACAAGGGAAAGAGGGTCCCTTGTCTTTTCATTATGATCACACACTTACAGGACTCTGCTAATAAAGATGAAGGAAAGCTTATTGGAGGGCCAAAACCTTTAAAAATACCTCTTAATATATATTGGGACAAGTATCCAGTAAAGAAGCAAGTTGAGCACTTTTAATCTGGAACTAAAACATGCCAATGGCTTTTATTTAAGAAAGAGAAAAGGCAAACACCACAGATGGGACTCACCCTTAAAAACGGTATACCTCTTCCATGTATCCCCTTCAATTATGTTTATAGATCATGGGCCATGAGTAAGTTTGCTATTCCACTGCAGGTCTAAATAAAGCACAAGAAGGCAAGAAAGGAGTGCTCCAGGTGAGGCTCGAACTCACAACCTCGGCATTGCTCAACAGTTACTGCTTTATAAGTACCGTGAACTGACCGATTGCGCCACTGGAGCTCTTTTTGACGTCTGCACGCGTGTCCGTTTTCCACCGTGTGCTGACCGATTGCACCGCGGGATGAAGTGATTCCTCAAGCGTGTCTGTTTTCCATCAATTTTCAAAAACACGACAGCGTTTAAGATAGCGGTCAGTCAAGATACTGTGAGTAATAAGTCATTTACTTCTCTCTTATTAATATATAAAGAAGCATCAGTCCAGTGGATGATGCCAGTTGAGCACTTTTAATCAGGAACTAAAACAGCAACAGCTTACCTTTAAGAAAGATGAAAGGTAAACACCCCAGATGGGACTTGAACCCACAATCCCTGGCTTAGGAGGCCAGTGCCTTATCCATTAGGCCACTGGGGCTGTAAATTTGCGCTGCGCCGTGGTTTTTTCTTTCCAAAGCAAGCAAACATTCACATGTGATGAGTGAGCGAGAAAGGTTTGTGTTGTACCATTTGCTTTCCAAATCGGATAAAATCTTAACCGCATGCTTGTTTTTTTAAGAAAAGACTAGGTTCCCTTGTATTGTCGTTCTAATTGCACACTAACAGGACATTTCTAATGCAGATGAAGGAAATCTTAATGGAGTGACAAAACCCTTTAAAAACTGAATACCTCTTAATATGTATTGGGACAAGTATCCAGTGAAGAACCTAGTCGAGCACTTTTAATCTTGAATTAAAACATGCTAATGGCTTTACTTTAAACCCTTGGCGAAATCTCATATACAGTTATGTTGCTGCTGCCAAGGGATTAGCACATCGTCACATAACAGTACGTAACAGTGATGGAGCCGGCCCAGAAGCTGGGACAAGTACCCAGTGAAGATGCCAGAAGAGCACTTATAATCTGGAACCATAACATGCCAATGGCTTTACTTTGAGACAGAGGAAAGGCAAACAATACAGATGGGCGTTAAAGCCACAATCCCTGGCTTAGGAGGCCAGTGCCTTATCCATTAGGCAACTGGGACTTGACTTTTTCTATAAGTGGTTGTTTTTCCAAAGCAATCAAACATTCACTTGTGACTGAGTGATCGAGAATGGTTTGTGTTCTACCGTTTGCTTTCTAGATCTGACAAAATCTTAACCACGTGCTTGCTTTTTGTAGACAAGGGAAAGAGTGTCCCTTGTCTTTTCATTATGATCACACACTTACAGGACTCTGCTAATAAAGATGAAGGAAAGCTTATTGGAGGGCCAAAACCTTTAAAAATACCTCTTAATATATATTGGGACAAGTATCCAGTAAAGAAGCAAGTTGAGCACTTTTAATCTGGAACTAAAACATGCCAATGGCTTTTATTTAAGAAATAGAAAAGGCAAACACCACAGATGGGACTCACCCTTAAAAACGGTATACCTCTTCCATGTATCCCCTTCAATTATGTTTATAGATCATGGGCCATGAGTAAGTTTGCTATTCCACTGGAGGTCTAAATAAAGCACAAGAAGGCAAGAAAGGAGTGCTCCAGGTGAGGCTCGAACTCACAACCTCGGCATTGCTCAACAGTTACTGCTTTATAAGTACCGTGCGCTGACCGATTGCGCCACTGGAGCTCTTACTGATGTCTGCACGCGTGTCCGTTTTCCACCGTGTGCTGACCGATTGCACCGCGGGATGAAGTGATTCCTCAAGCGTGTCTGTTTTCCATCAATTTTCAAAAACACGACAGCGTTTAAGATAGCGGTCAGTCAAGATACTGTGAGTAATAAGTCATTTACTTCTCTCTTATTAATATATAAAGAAGCATCAGTCCAGTGGATGAAGCCAGTTGAGCACTTTTAATCAGGAACTAAAACAGCAACAGCTTAACTTTAAGAAAGATGAAAGGTAAACACCCCAGATGGGACTTGAACCCACAATCCCTGGCCTAGGAGGCCAGTGCCTTATCCATTAGGCCACTGGGGCTGTAAACTTGCTCTGCGCCGTGGTTTTTTCTTTCCAAAGCAAGCAAACATTCACATGTGATGAGTGAGCGAGAAAGGTTTGTGTTGTACCGTTTGCTTTCCAAATCGGATAAAATCTTAACCGCATGTTTGTTTTTTTAAGAAAAGACTAGGTTCCCTTGTATTGTCGTTCTAATTGCACACTAACAGGACATTTCTAATGCAGATGAAGGAAATCTTAATGGAGTGACAAAACCCTTTAAAAACTGAATACCTCTTAATATGTATTGGGACAAGTATCCAGTGAAGAACCTAGTCGAGCACTTTTAATCTTGAACTAAAACATGCTAATGGCTTTACTTTAAACCCTTGGTGACATCTCACATACAATTATGTTGCTGCTGCCAAGGGATTAGCGCATCGTCACATAACAGTACGTAACAGTGATGGAGCCGGCTCAGAAGCTGGGACAAGTACCCAGTGAAGAAGCCAGAAGAGCACTTATAATCTGGAACCATAACATGCCAATGGCTTTACTTTGAGACAGAGGAAAGGCAAACAATACAGATGGGCGTTAAAGCCACAATCCCTGGCTTAGGAGGCCAGTGCCTTATCCATTAGGCAACTGGGACTTGACTTTTTCTATAAGTGGTTGTTTTTCCAAAGCACTCAAACATTCACTTGTGACTGAGTGATCGAGAATGGTTTGTGTTCTACCGTTTGCTTTCTAGATCTGACAAAATCTTAACCACGTGCTTGCTTTTTGTAGACAAGGGAAAGAGGGTCCCTTGTCTTTTCATTATGATCACACACTTACAGGACTCTGCTAATAAAGATGAAGGAAAGCTTATTGGAGGGCCAAAACCTTTAAAAATACCTCTTAATATATATTGGGACAAGTATCCAGTAAAGAAGCAAGTTGAGCACTTTTAATCTGGAACTAAAACATGCCAATGGCTTTTATTTAAGAAAGAGAAAAGGCAAACACCACAGATGGGACTCACCCTTAAAAACGGTATACCTCTTCCATGTATCCCCTTCAATTATGTTTATAGATCATGGGCCATGAGTAAGTTTGCTATTCCACTGGAGGTCTAAATAAAGCACAAGAAGGCAAGAAAGGAGTGCTCCAGGTGAGGCTCGAACTCACAACCTCGGCATTGCTCAACAGTTACTGCTTTATAAGTACCGTGCGCTGACCAATTGCGCCACTGGAGCTCTTACTGATGTCTGCACGCGTGTCCGTTTTCCACCGTGTGCTGACCGATTGCACCGCGGGATGAAGTGATTCCTCAAGCGTGTCTGTTTTCCATCAATTTTCAAAAACACGACAGCGTTTAAGATAGCGGTCAGTCAAGATACTGTGAGTAATAAGTCATTTACTTCTCTCTGATTAATATATAAAGAAGCATCAGTCCAGTGGATGAAGCCAGTTGAGCACTTTTAATCAGGAACTAAAACAGCAACAGCTTAACTTTAAGAAAGATGAAAGGTAAACACCCCAGATGGGACTTGAACCCACAATCCCTGGCCTAGGAGGCCAGTGCCTTATCCATTAGGCCACTGGGGCTGTAAACTTTCTCTGCGCCGTGGTTTTTTCTTTCCAAAGCAAGCAAACATTCACATGTGATGAGTGAGCGAGAAAGGTTTGTGTTGTACCGTTTGCTTTCCAAATCGGATAAAATCTTAACCGCATGCTTGATTTTTTAAGAAAAGACTAGGTTCCCTTGTATTGTCGTTCTAATTGCACACTAACAGGACATTTCTAATGCAGATGAAGGAAATCTTAATGGAGTGACAAAACCCTTTAAAAACTGAATACCTCTTAATATGTATTGGGACAAGTATCCAGTGAAGAACCTAGTCGAGCACTTTTAATCTTGAACTAAAACATGCTAATGGCTTTACTTTAAACCCTTGGTGACATCTCACATACAATTATGTTGCTGCTGCCAAGGGATTAGCGCATCGTCACATAACAGTACGTAACAGTGATGGAGCCGGCTCAGAAGCTGGGACAAGTACCCAGTGAAGAAGCCAGAAGAGCACTTATAATCTGGAACCATAACATGCCAATGGCTTTACTTTGAGACAGAGGAAAGGCAAACAATACAGATGGGCGTTAAAGCCACAATCCCTGGCTTAGGAGGCCAGTGCCTTATCCATTAGGCAACTGGGACTTGACTTTTTCTATAAGTGGTTGTTTTTCCAAAGCAATCAAACATTCACTTGTGACTGAGTGATCGAGAATGGTTTGTGTTCTACCGTTTGCTTTCTAGATCTGACAAAATCTTAACCACGTGCATGCTTTTTGTAGACAAGGGAAAGAGGGTCCCTTGTCTTTTCATTATGATCACACACTTACAGGACTCTGCTAATAAAGATGAAGGAAAGCTTATTGGAGGGCCAAAACCTTTAAAAATACCTCTTAATATATATTGGGACAAGTATCCAGTAAAGAAGCAAGTTGAGCACTTTTAATCTGGAACTAAAACATGCCAATGGCTTTTATTTAAGAAAGAGAAAAGGCAAACACCACAGATGGGACTCACCCTTAAAAACGGTATACCTCTTCCATGTATCCCCTTCAATTATGTTTATAGATCATGGGCCATGAGTAAGTTTGCTATTCCACTGGAGGTCTAAATAAAGCACAAGAAGGCAAGAAAGGAGTGCTCCAGGTGAGGCTCGAACTCACAACCTCGGCATTGCTCAACAGTAACTGCTTTATAAGTACCGTGCGCTGACCGATTGCGCCACTGGAGCTCTTACTGATGTCTGCACGTGTGTCCGTTTTCCACCGTGTGCTGACCGATTGCACCGCGGGATGAAGTGATTCCTCAAGCGTGTCTGTTTTCCATCAATTTTCAAAAACACGACAGCGTTTAAGATAGCGGTCAGTCAAGATACTGTGAGTAATAAGTCATTTACTTCTCTCTTATTAATATATAAAGAAGCATCAGTCCAGTGGATGAAGCCAGTTGAGCACTTTTAATCAGGAACTAAAACAGCAACAGCTTAACTTTAAGAAAGAAGAAAGGTAAACACCCCAGATGGGACTTGGGCCCACAATCCCTGGCTTAGGAGGCCAGTGCCTTATCCATTAGGCCACTGGGGCTGTAAACTTGCTCTGTGCCGTGGTTTTTTCTTTCCAAAGCAAGCAAACATTCACATGTGATGAGTGAGCGAGAAAGGTTTGTGTTGTACCGTTTGCTTTCCAAATCGGATAAAATCTTAACCGCATGCTTGTTTTTTTAAGAAAAGACTAGGTTCCCTTGTATTGTCGTTCTAATTGCACACTAACAGGACATTTCTAATGCAGATGATGGAAATCTTAATGGAGTGACAAAACCCTTTAAAAACTGAATACCTCTTAATATGTATTGGGACAAGTATCCAGTGAAGAACCTAGTCGAGCACTTTTAATCTTGAACTAAAACATGCTAATGGCTTTACTTTAAACCCTTGGTGACATCTCACATACAATTATGTTGCTGCTGCCAAGGGATTAGCGCATTGTCACATAACAGTACGTAACAGTGATGGAGCCGGCTCAGAAGCTGAGACAAGTACCCAGTGAAGAAGCCAGAAGAGCACTTATAATCTGGAACCATAACATGCCAATGGCTTTACTTTGAGACAGAGGAAAGGCAAACAATACAGATGGGCGTTAAAGCCACAATCCCTGGCTTAGGAGGCCAGTGCCTTATCCATTAGGCAACTGGGACTTGACTTTTTCTATAAGTGGTTGTTTTTCCAAAGCAATCAAACATTCACTTGTGACTGAGTGATCGAGAATGGTTTGTGTTCTACCGTTTGCTTTCTAGATCTGACAAAATCTTAACCACGTGCTTGCTTTTTGTAGACAAGGGAAAGAGGGTCCCTTGTCTTTTCAATATGATCACACACTTACAGGACTCTGCTAATAAAGATGAAGGAAAGCTTATTGGAGGGCCAAAACCTTTAAAATACCTCTTAATATGTATTGGGACAAGTATCCAGTAAAGAAGCAAGTTGAGCACTTTTAATCTGGAACTAAAACATGCCAATGGCTTTTATTTAAGAAAGAGAAAAGGCAAACACCACAGATGGGACTCACCCTTAAAAACGGTATACCTCTTCCATGTATCCCCTTCAATTATGTTTATAGATCATGGGCCATGAGTAAGTTTGCTATTCCACTGGAGGTCTAAATAAAGCACAAGAAGGCAAGAAAGGAGTGCTCCAGGTGAGGCTCGAACTCACAACCTCGGCATTGCTCAACAGTTACTGCTTTATAAGTACCGTGCGCTGACCGATTGCGCCACTGGAGCTCTTACTGATGTCTGCACGCGTGTCCGTTTTCCACCGTGTGCTGACCGATTGCACCGCGGGATGAAGTGATTCCTCAAGCGTGTCTGTTTTCCATCAATTTTCAAAAACACGACAGCGTTTAAGATAGCGGTCAGTCAAGATACTGTGAGTAATAAGTCATTTACTTCTCTCTGATTAATATATAAAGAAGCATCAGTCCAGTGGATGAAGCCAGTTGAGCACTTTTAATCAGGAACTAAAACAGCAACAGCTTAACTTTAAGAAAGATGAAAGGTAAACACCCCAGATGGGACTTGAACCCACAATCCCTGGCCTAGGAGGCCAGTGCCTTATCCATTAGGCCACTGGGGCTGTAAACTTGCTCTGCGCTGTGGTTTTTTCTTTCCAAAGCAAGCAAACATTCACATGTGATGAGTGAGCGAGAAAGGTTTGTGTTGTACCGTTTGCTTTCCAAATCGGATAAAATCTTAACCGCATGCTTGATTTTTTAAGAAAAGACTAGGTTCCCTTGTATTGTCGTTCTAATTGCACACTAACAGGACATTTCTAATGCAGATGAAGGAAATCTTAATGGAGTGACAAAACCCTTTAAAAACTGAATACCTCTTAATATGTATTGGGACAAGTATCCAGTGAAGAACCTAGTCGAGCACTTTTAATCTTGAACTAAAACATGCTAATGGCTTTACTTTAAACCCTTGGTGACATCTCACATACAATTATGTTGCTGCTGCCAAGGGATTAGCGCATCGTCACATAACAGTACGTAACAGTGATGGAGCCGGCTCAGAAGCTGGGACAAGTACCCAGTGAAGAAGCCAGAAGAGCACTTATAATCTGGAACCATAACATGCCAATGGCTTTACTTTGAGACAGAGGAAAGGCAAACAATACAGATGGGCGTTAAAGCCACAATCCCTGGCTTAGGAGGCCAGTGCCTTATCCATTAGGCAACTGGGACTTGACTTTTTCTATAAGTGGTTGTTTTTCCAAAGCAATCAAACATTCACTTGTGACTGAGTGATCGAGAATGGTTTGTGTTCTACCGTTTGCTTTCTAGATCTGACAAAATCTTAACCACGTGCATGCTTTTTGTAGACAAGGGAAAGAGGGTCCCTTGTCTTTTCATTATGATCACACACTTACAGGACTCTGCTAATAAAGATGAAGGAAAGCTTATTGGAGGGCCAAAACCTTTAAAAATACCTCTTAATATATATTGGGACAAGTATCCAGTAAAGAAGCAAGTTGAGCACTTTTAATCTGGAACTAAAACATGCCAATGGCTTTTATTTAAGAAAGAGAAAAGGCAAACACCACAGATGGGACTCACCCTTAAAAACGGTATACCTCTTCCATGTATCCCCTTCAATTATGTTTATAGATCATGGGCCATGAGTAAGTTTGCTATTCCACTGGAGGTCTAAATAAAGCACAAGAAGGCATGAAAGGAGTGCTCCAGGTGAGGCTCGAACTCACAACCTCGGCATTGCTCAACAGTTACTGCTTTATAAGTACCGTGCGCTGACCGATTGCGCCACTGGAGCTCTTACTGATGTCTGCACGCGTGTCCGTTTTCCACCGTGTGCTGACCGATTGCACCGCGGGATGAAGTGATTCCTCAAGCGTGTCTGTTTTCCATCAATTTTCAAAAACACGACAGCGTTTAAGATAGCGGTCAGTCAAGATACTGTGAGTAATAAGTCATTTACTTCTCTCTTATTAATATATAAAGAAGCATCAGTCCAGTGGATGAAGCCAGTTGAGCACTTTTAATCAGGAACTAAAACAGCAACAGCTTAACTTTAAGAAAGAAGAAAGGTAAACACCCCAGATGGGACTTGGGCCCACAATCCCTGGCTTAGGAGGCCAGTGCCTTATCCATTAGGCCACTGGGGCTGTAAACTTGCTCTGTGCCGTGGTTTTTTCTTTCCAAAGCAAGCAAACATTCACATGTGATGAGTGAGCGAGAAAGGTTTGTGTTGTACCGTTTGCTTTCCAAATCGGATAAAATCTTAACCGCATGCTTGTTTTTTTAAGAAAAGACTAGGTTCCCTTGTATTGTCGTTCTAATTGCACACTAACAGGACATTTCTAATGCAGATGATGGAAATCTTAATGGAGTGACAAAACCCTTTAAAAACTGAATACCTCTTAATATGTATTGGGACAAGTATCCAGTGAAGAACCTAGTCGAGCACTTTTAATCTTGAACTAAAACATGCTAATGGCTTTACTTTAAACCCTTGGTGACATCTCACATACAATTATGTTGCTGCTGCCAAGGGATTAGCGCATTGTCACATAACAGTACGTAACAGTGATGGAGCCGGCTCAGAAGCAGAGACAAGTACCCAGTGAAGAAGCCAGAAGAGCACTTATAATCTGGAACCATAACATGCCAATGGCTTTACTTTGAGACAGAGGAAAGGCAAACAATACAGATGGGCGTTAAAGCCACAATCCCTGGCTTAGGAGGCCAGTGCCTTATCCATTAGGCAACTGGGACTTGACTTTTTCTATAAGTGGTTGTTTTTCCAAAGCAATCAAACATTCACTTGTGACTGAGTGATCGAGAATGGTTTGTGTTCTACCGTTTGCTTTCTAGATCTGACAAAATCTTAACCACGTGCTTGCTTTTTGTAGACAAGGGAAAGAGGGTCCCTTGTCTTTTCAATATGATCACACACTTACAGGACTCTGCTAATAAAGATGAAGGAAAGCTTATTGGAGGGCCAAAACCTTTAAAATACCTCTTAATATGTATTGGGACAAGTATCCAGTAAAGAAGCAAGTTGAGCACTTTTAATCTGGAACTAAAACATGCCAATGGCTTTTATTTAAGAAAGAGAAAAGGCAAACACCACAGATGGGACTCACCCTTAAAAACGGTATACCTCTTCCATGTATCCCCTTCAATTATGTTTATAGATCATGGGCCATGAGTAAGTTTGCTATTCCACTGGAGGTCTAAATAAAGCACAAGAAGGCAAGAAAGGAGTGCTCCAGGTGAGGCTCGAACTCACAACCTCGGCATTGCTCAACAGTTACTGCTTTATAAGTACCGTGCGCTGACCGATTGCGCCACTGGAGCTCTTACTGATGTCTGCACGCGTGTCCGTTTTCCACCGTGTGCTGACCGATTGCACCGCGGGATGAAGTGATTCCTCAAGCGTGTCTGTTTTCCATCAATTTTCAAAAACACGACAGCGTTTAAGATAGCGGTCAGTCAAGATACTGTGAGTAATAAGTCATTTACTTCTCTCTGATTAATATATAAAGAAGCATCAGTCCAGTGGATGAAGCCAGTTGAGCACTTTTAATCAGGAACTAAAACAGCAACAGCTTAACTTTAAGAAAGATGAAAGGTAATCACCCCAGATGGGACTTGAACCCACAATCCCTGGCCTAGGAGGCCAGTGCCTTATCCATTAGGCCACTGGGGCTGTAAACTTGCTCTGCGCCGTGGTTTTTTCTTTCCAAAGCAAGCAAACATTCACATGTGATGAGTGAGCGAGAAAGGTTTGTGTTGTACCGTTTGCTTTCCAAATCGGATAAAATCTTAACCGCATGCTTGATTTTTTAAGAAAAGACTAGGTTCCCTTGTATTGTCGTTCTAATTGCACACTAACAGGACATTTCTAATGCAGATGAAGGAAATCTTAATGGAGTGACAAAACCCTTTAAAAACTGAATACCTCTTAATATGTATTGGGACAAGTATCCAGTGAAGAACCTAGTCGAGCACTTTTAATCTTGAACTAAAACATGCTAATGGCTTTACTTTAAACCCTTGGTGAAATCTCACATACAATTATGTTGCTGCTGCCAAGGGATTAGCGCATTGTCACATAACAGTACGTAACAGTGATGGAGCCGGCTCAGAAGCAGAGACAAGTACCCAGTGAAGAAGCCAGAAGAGCACTTATAATCTGGAACCATAACATGCCAATGGCTTTACTTTGAGACAGAGGAAAGGCAAACAATACAGATGGGCGTTAAAGCCACAATCCCTGGCTTAGGAGGCCAGTGCCTTATCCATTAGGCAACTGGGACTTGACTTTTTCTATAAGTGGTTGTTTTTCCAAAGCAATCAAACATTCACTTGTGACTGAGTGATCGAGAATGGTTTGTGTTCTACCGTTTGCTTTCTAGATCTGACAAAATCTTAACCACGTGCTTGCTTTTTGTAGACAAGGGAAAGAGGGTCCCTTGTCTTTTCAATATGATCACACACTTACAGGACTCTGCTAATAAAGATGAAGGAAAGCTTATTGGAGGGCCAAAACCTTTAAAATACCTCTTAATATGTATTGGGACAAGTATCCAGTAAAGAAGCAAGTTGAGCACTTTTAATCTGGAACTAAAACATGCCAATGGCTTTTATTTAAGAAAGAGAAAAGGCAAACACCACAGATGGGACTCACCCTTAAAAACGGTATACCTCTTCCATGTATCCCCTTCAATTATGTTTATAGATCATGGGCCATGAGTAAGTTTGCTATTCCACTGGAGGTCTAAATAAAGCACAAGAAGGCAAGAAAGGAGTGCTCCAGGTGAGGCTCGAACTCACAACCTCGGCATTGCTCAACAGTTACTGCTTTATAAGTACCGTGCGCTGACCGATTGCGCCACTGGAGCTCTTACTGATGTCTGCACGCGTGTCCGTTTTCCACCGTGTGCTGACCGATTGCACCGCGGGATGAAGTGATTCCTCAAGCGTGTCTGTTTTCCATCAATTTTCAAAAACACGACAGCGTTTAAGATAGCGGTCAGTCAAGATACTGTGAGTAATAAGTCATTTACTTCTCTCTGATTAATATATAAAGAAGCATCAGTCCAGTGGATGAAGCCAGTTGAGCACTTTTAATCAGGAACTAAAACAGCAACAGCTTAACTTTAACCCCTTAAGGACGCAGCCTAGTTTGGGCCTTAAGGCTCAGAGCCCATTTCTCAAATCTGACATATTTCACTTTATGTGGTAATAACGTCGGAATGCTTAAACCTATCCAAGCGATTCTGAGATTGTTTTCTCGTGACACATTGGGCTTCATGTTTGTGGTAAAATTTGGTCGATATATTCAGTCTTTATTTGTGAAAAATTGCAAAATTTAGACAAAATTTACAAAAAATAGCATTTTTCAGAATTTAAATGTATCTGCTTGAAAAACAGACGGTTATACCACCCAAAATAGTTACTAGTTCACATTTCCCATATGTCTACTTTAGATTGGCATCGTTTTTTGAACATTATTTTATTTTTCTTGGACATTACAAGGCTTAGAACATAAACAGCAATTTCTCAAATTCTTAAGAAAATTTCAAAAGCCTTTTTTTGAAGGTGCCAGTTCAGTTCTGAAGTGGATTTGAGGGGCCTATGTATTAGAAACCCCCATAAAACACCCCATTTTAAAAACTAGACCCCTCAAAGTATTTAAAACAGCATATAGAAAGTTTTTTAACCCTTCAGGCATTTCACAGGAATTAAAGCAAAGTGGAAATGAAATTTGCAAATTTCATTTTTTCTGCTGAATTTCAATTTTATTCAATTTTTTTTTAGTAACAGAGAAGGTTTTACCAGAGAAATACTACTAAATATGTATTGTCCAGATTCTGCAGTTTTTAGAAATGTCTCACATGTGGCCCTACTGCGCTCGTGGAATAAAACACAAGCCCTAGAAGCAAAGAAGCACCTAGTGCATTTTGAGGCCTCTTTTTTATTAGAATATATTTTAGGCAGCATGCCAGGTTTGAAGAGGTGTTGAGGTATCAAAACAATGGAAACCCACCATAAGTGACCCCATTTTGGAAATTACACCCCTCAAGGAATTCATTTATGGTTTTTGTTATCATTTTGACTGCACAGTTTTTTCACAGCACGTATTTGAATTGGGCTGTGAAATGAAAAAAATGATATTTTTTCCAATAAGATGTCATTTTTGATCAAAATTTCTTATTTTCACAAGGAACAACATACCCCATTTTGTTGCCCAATTTGTCCTTAGTGCGGCAATACCCCATTTGTGGTGATAAACTGCCGTTTGGGCCCATGGGAGGGCTCAGAAGGAAAGGAACGCTATGTGTTTGTTGGAGTCCAGATTTTGCTGGATTGGTTTTCGGGTGCCATGTCGCATTTGCAGAGCCCCAGAGGTATCAAAGCAATGGAAACCCACCAGAAGTGACCCCATTTTGGAAACTACACCCCTCAAGGAATTCATTTATGGTTTTTGTTATCATTTTGACCGCACAGTTTTTTCACAGCACCTATTTGAATTGGGCTGTGAAATGAAAAAAATGATATTTTTTCCAATAAGATGTCATTTTTGATCAAAATTTCTTATTTTCACAGGGAACAACATACCCCATTTTGTTGCCCAATTTGTCCTTAGTGCGGCAATACCCCATTTGTGGTGATAAACTGCCGTTTGGGCCCATGGGAGGGCTCAGAAGGAAAGGAACGCTATGTGTTTGTTGGAGTCCAGATTTTGCTGGATTGGTTTTCGGGTGCCATGTCGCATTTGCAGAGCCCCAGAGGTATCAAAGCAATGGAAACCCACCAGAAGTGACCCCATTTTGGAAACTACACCCCTCAAGGAATTCATTTATGGTTTTTGTTATCATTTTGACTGCACAGTTTTTTCACAGCACCTATTTGAATTGGGCTGTGAAATGAAAAAAATGATATTTTTTCCAATAAGATGTCATTTTTGATCAAAATTTCTTATTTTCACAAGGAACAACATACCCCATTTTGTTGCCCAATTTGTCCTTAGTGCGGCAATACCCCATTTGTGGTGATAAACTGCCGTTTGGGCCCATGGGAGGGCTCAGAAGAAAAGGACCACCATTTGGCCTACTGGAGCTTTTCTGGTGCTAAGTCATGTATGCAGAAGCCCCTGAGGTACCAGTACAGTTGAAACCCTCGAGAAGTGACCCCATTTTAAAAACTACACCCCTTAAGACATTCATCTAGAGGTGTAGTAAGCATTTTGACCCCACAGGTACTGTGTAAAAGATAATGCGCAGCAGATGGTGCAGAGTGAGATTTGCAATTTTATATATATATATGGCATGTAAGTGTCCGATATATTGTGCCCAGCATGCGCCACCGGAGATATACACCCCTTAAATTGTAATGTGGGTTCTCCTGGGTACGGCAATACCCTACATGTGGCTGTTATCAGCTGCCTGGGCACACGGCAGGGCTTAGAAGGGAAGGACCACCATTTGGCCTACTGGAGCTTTTCTGGTGCTAAGTCATGTATGCAGAAGCCCCTGAGGTATCAGTACAGTTGAAACCCCCGAGAAGTGACCCCATTTTAAAAACTACACCCCTTAAGACATTCATCTAGAGGTGTAGTAAGCATTTTGACCCCACAGGTACTGTGTAAAAGATAATGCGCAGCAGATGGTGCAGTGTGAGATTTGCAATTTTATATATATATATGCCATTTCAGTGTCCAATATAGTGTGCCCAGCATGCGCCACCGGAGATATACACCCCTTAAATTGTAATGTGGGTTCTCCTGGGTACGGCAATACCCTACATGTGGCTGTTATCAGCTGCCTGGGCATACGGCAGGGCTCAGAAGGGAAAGATGAGGGGGGTAAGCTGTGCGGAGTGCATCAGGGTAAATTAAAAATCAAGGGATGTATGATACATTTTAAAACAATCTTTTATACAGAGCCCTGGTTTTTCGGGACACGTGTCACATTGGTATATTGTGTTCTTCCTTATCCCGCTCTTATAGCAGACTCTGCACCTCTTTTGACTCTTTCCCTTTCCACCGGTTTGGGGAACTTCTCCTGGAAAGTGTTGCCCTGGTACGATGCGTGTGGCCTCGCTTCCAGAAGTACTGGGTGCCCCCCCTTCCTGGTCCCTAAAGATTAGATCTTGAAATTCCAGGAAAGTTCCCCTCTGGCCTGCACATCGACGTAGCACGTACGCATTGTACAAAGCCATCTGTATGATGTGCCCGGCCAGCTTCTTATACCACACCGCATGGCGCTGTAGGGCTTCAGGACTTGATTTGACAAATCCATCCCTCCCATGTACCTATTGTAGTCCAGGATGCAGTCTGGTTTGCGGGTGGCCTTTCCTTCATATATCCTAAACCTGTAGGTATACCCTGATGCACTCTCGCACAGCTTATACATCTTCACGCCATACCTTGCCCTCTTACCTGGCAGGTACTGGCGGAATTGAACCCTCCCTTTAAAATGTACCAGGGACTCATCAATAGAAAAACACTTCTCGGGGGTGTATGCTTGGGAAAACCGGGCACTGGAACGGTCTAATAGGGGTCTCCGTTTATACAAACGGTCAAAACTGGGGTAATCTCGGGGTGGGCACGGCTCATTATCAGTATAATGTAAGAAGCGAAGTATTGCCTCATTTATTTATTTTTTTAGGTTCCAGTTCATTTCAGAAGTTGCTTTGAGGGGCCCATATATTAGAAACCCCTATCAAACACCCCATTTTAGAAACTAGACCCCTCAAAGTATTCACAACAGCATTTAGAAAGTTTATGAACCCTTTAGGTGTTTCACAGAAATTTAGAGCAAAGTAGAGGTGAAATTTACTCTTTTTATACCATTTTTTTAATAACACAAAATGATTTATCAGAGAAACGCAACTTAATACGTATTGCCCAGATTCTGCAGTTTAGAGAAATATCCCACATGTGGCCCTAGTGCGGTAATGGACTGAAGCGCCGGCCTCCGAAGCAAAGGAGCACCTAGCGGATTTTGAGCCCTCTTTTTTATTAGGCACCATGTCCGGTTTGAAGAGGTCTTGTGGTGCCAAAACATTGGAAACCCCCCAAAAGTTACCCCAATTTTGAAACTAGACCCCTTGAGGAATCCATTGTAGTTTTCTTGGGGTGCATGCGGCTTTTTGATCAGTTTTTATTCTATTTTTAGGTGGCGTGGTGACTAATAAACAGCAATTCTACTATTGTTTTTGTATACTTTTTTTTTTACAGCGTTCACCGTGCGCTATAAATGACATATTCACTTTATTCTGCGGGGCGATACGATTACGGCGATACCAGATGTTTATAGTTTTTTTTTATGTCTTATGGCGTTTGCACAATAAAATACGTTTTGTAAACAATCATTCACTTTTTGTGTTACCTTATTCTAAGAGCCAGAACGTTTTTATTTTTCAATCAATAAAGCCGTGCGAGGACTTATTTTTTGCGTAACGAACTGAAGTTTCAATCATTACCATTTTTCGGGACATGCGACTTTTTGATCTCTTTTTATTCCATTTTTTGGGAGGTGAAGTGACCAAACAATTGTGATTGTGGTACGGTTTATTAATATATTTTTTTACGGCGTTCACCGTGCGGGATAAATAACAAAATAATTTTGTAGTTCAGGCCGTTACGGTCGCGGCGATACCAATTATGTATAGTTTATTTGTTTGTTTATATATTTAAATTAATTATAAATGACTGATAAGGGAAAAAGTGGGACTTTTACTTTTATTACTTTTAAAACTTTTATTTTCTTATTTTTACACATCTTTTTTTAACTTTTTTTTTACTTTATTACTTTGTCCCACTAGGGGACTTGAGGACAGGAGGCCCTGATCGCTATTCTAATACACTGCACTACATGCGTAGTGCAGTGTATTAGAACTGTCAGCTACTCACTGACAGCAAGCATAGTGGGTCCGGACGTTGTCAGGACCCACTAGGCTTCCGTCTATGGCATAGCCGGACGCCATTGTTTGGTGTCCGGTTGCCATAGTCACCATCGCCGGCCGCTATCGTGTAGCAGGCCGGCGATGGCGGATTAACCCCTAAGAAGCCGCGATCGCTATTGAACGCGGCTTCTGAGGGGTTAATCGGCGGGGGAGCTCCGCGATCGGTCCCGGCACATTGAGCAGTGATAGTCTGCTGTCGGAAACAGCAGCTATCACAGCTCATGAACGCGCACCGCGCGAACGGCGCCGTGTTTACTCCATGACCTACTATTAGGTCACTGAGCGCGAACGCTACAGTTAGCATGACCTAATAGTAGGTCATGGAGCGTTAAGGGGTTAAGAAAGATGAAAGGTAATCACCCCAGATGGGACTTGAACCCACAATCCCTGGCCTAGGAGGCCAGTGCCTTATCCATTAGGCCACTGGGGCTGTAAACTTGCTCTGCGCCGTGGTTTTTTCTTTCCAAAGCAAGCAAACATTCACATGTGATGAGTGAGCGAGAAAGGTTTGTGTTGTACCGTTTGCTTTCCAAATCGGATAAAATCTTAACCGCATGCTTGATTTTTTAAGAAAAGACTAGGTTCCCTTGTATTGTCGTTCTAATTGCACACTAACAGGACATTTCTAATGCAGATGAAGGAAATCTTAATGGAGTGACAAAACCCTTTAAAAACTGAATACCTCTTAATATGTATTGGGACAAGTATCCAGTGAAGAACCTAGTCGAGCACTTTTAATCTTGAACTAAAACATGCTAATGGCTTTACTTTAAACCCTTGGTGACATCTCACATACAATTATGTTGCTGCTGCCAAGGGATTAGCGCATCGTCACATAACAGTACGTAACAGTGATGGAGCCGGCTCAGAAGCTGAGACAAGTACCCAGTGAAGAAGCCAGAAGAGCACTTATAATCTGGAACCATAACATGCCAATGGCTTTACTTTGAGACAGAGGAAAGGCAAACAATACAGATGGGCGTTAAAGCCACAATCCCTGGCTTAGGAGGCCAGTGCCTTATCCATTAGGCAACTGGGACTTGACTTTTTCTATAAGTGGTTGTTTTTCCAAAGCAATCAAACATTCACTTGTGACTGAGTGATCGAGAATGGTTTGTGTTCTACCGTTTGCTTTCTAGATCTGACAAAATCTTAACCACGTGCTTGCTTTTTGTAGACAAGGGAAAGAGGGTCCCTTGTCTTTTCATTATGATCACACACTTACAGGACTCTGCTAATAAAGATGAAGGAAAGCTTATTGGAGGGCCAAAACCTTTAAAAATACCTCTTAATATATATTGGGACAAGTATCCAGTAAAGAAGCAAGTTGAGCACTTTTAATCTGGAACTAAAACATGCCAATGGCTTTTATTTAAGAAAGAGAAAAGGCAAACACCACAGATGGGACTCACCCTTAAAAACGGTATACCTCTTCCATGTATCCCCTTCAATTATGTTTATAGATCATGGGCCATGAGTAAGTTTGCTATTCCACTGGAGGTCTAAATAAAGCACAAGAAGGCAAGAAAGGAGTGCTCCAGGTGAGGCTCGAACTCACAACCTCGGCATTGCTCAATAGTTACTGCTTTATAAGTACCGTGCGCTGACCGATTGCGCCACTGGAGCTCTTACTGATGTCTGCACGCGTGTCCGTTTTCCACCGTGTGCTGACCGATTGCACCGCGGGATGAAGTGATGACTCAAGCGTGTCTGTTTTCCATCAATTTTCAAAAACACGACAGCGTTTAAGATAGCGGTCAGTCAAGATACTGTGAGTAATAAGTCATTTACTTCTCTCTTATTAATATATAAAGAAGCATCAGTCCAGTGGATGAAGCCAGTTGAGCACTTTTAATCAGGAACTAAAACAGCAACAGCTTAACTTTAAGAAAGAAGAAAGGTAAACACCCCAGATGGGACTTGAACCCACAATCCCTGGCTTAGGAGGCCAGTGCCTTATCCATTAGGCCACTGGGGCTGTAAACTTGCTCTGCGCCGTGGTTTTTTCTTTCCAAAGCAAGCAAACATTCACATGTGATGAGTGAGCGAGAAAGGTTTGTGTTGTACCGTTTGCTTTCCAAATCGGATAAAATCTTAACCGCATGTTTGTTTTTTTAAGAAAAGACTAGGTTCCCTTGTATTGTCGTTCTAATTGCACACTAACAGGACATTTCTAATGCAGATGAAGGAAATCCTAATGGAGTGACAAAACCCTTTAAAAACTGAATACCTCTTAATATGTATTGGGACAAGTATCCAGTGAAGAACCTAGTCGAGCACTTTTAATCTTGAACTAAAACATGCTAATGGCTTTACTTTAAACCCTTGGTGACATCTCACATACAATTATGTTGCTGCTGCCAAGGGATTAGCGCATCGTCACATAACAGTACGTAACAGTGATGGAGCCGGCCCAGAAGCTGGGACAAGTACCCAGTGAAGAAGCCAGAAGAGCACTTATAATCTGGAACCATAACATGCCAATGGCTTTACTTTGAGACAGAGGAAAGGCAAACAATACAGATGGGCGTTAAAGCCACAATCCCTGGCTTAAGAGGCCAGTGCCTTATCCATTAGGCAACTGGGACTTGACTTTTTCTATAAGTGGTTGTTTTTCCAAAGCAATCAAACATTCACTTGTGACTGAGTGATCGAGAATGGTTTGTGTTCTACCGTTTGCTTTCTAGATCTGACAAAATCTTAACCACGTGCTTGCTTTTTGTAGACAAGGGAAAGAGGGTCCCTTGTCTTTTCAATATGATCACACACTTACAGGACTCTGCTAATAAAGATGAAGGAAAGCTTATTGGAGGGCCAAAACCTTTAAAAATACCTCTTAATATATATTGGGACAAGTATCCAGTAAAGAAGCAAGTTGAGCACTTTTAATCTGGAACTAAAACATGCCAATGGCTTTTATTTAAGAAAGAGAAAAGGCAAACACCACAGATGGGACTCACCCTTAAAAACGGTATACCTCTTCCATGTATCCCCTTCAATTATGTTTATAGATCATGGGCCATGAGTAAGTTTGCTATTCCACTGGAGGTCTAAATAAAGCACAAGAAGGCAAGAAAGGAGTGCTCCAGGTGAGGCTCGAACTCACAACCTCGGCATTGCTCAACAGTTACTGCTTTATAAGTACCGTGCGCTGACCGATTGCGCCACTGGAGCTCTTACTGATGTCTGCACGCGTGTCCGTTTTCCACCGTGTGCTGACCGATTGCACCGCGGGATGAAGTGATTCCTCAAGCGTGTCTGTTTTCCATCAATTTTCAAAAACACGACAGCGTTTAAGATAGCGGTCAGTCAAGATACTGTGAGTAATAAGTCATTTACTTCTCTCTTATTAATATATAAAGAAGCATCAGTCCAGTGGATGAAGCCAGTTGAGCACTTTTAATCAGGAACTAAAACAGCAACAGCTTAACTTTAAGAAAGATGAAAGGTAAACACCCCAGATGGGACTTGAACCCACAATCCCTGGCCTAGGAGGCCAGTGCCTTATCCATTAGGCCACTGGGGCTGTAAACTTGCTCTGCGCCGTGGTTTTTTCTTTCCAAAGCAAGCAAACATTCACATGTGATGAGTGAGCGAGAAAGGTTTGTGTTGTACCGTTTGCTTTCCAAATCGGATAAAATCTTAACCGCATGCTTGATTTTTTAAGAAAAGACTAGGTTCCCTTGTATTGTCGTTCTAATTGCACACTAACAGGACATTTCTAATGCAGATGAAGGAAATCTTAATGGAGTGACAAAACCCTTTAAAAACTGAATACCTCTTAATATGTATTGGGACAAGTATCCAGTGAAGAACCTAGTCGAGCACTTTAAATCTTGAACTAAAACATGCTAATGGCTTTACTTTAAACCCTTGGTGACATCTCACATACAATTATGTTGCTGCTGCCAAGGGATTAGCGCATCGTCACATAACAGTACGTAACAGTGATGGAGCCGGCTCAGAAGCTGGGACAAGTACCCAGTGAAGAAGCCAGAAGAGCACTTATAATCTGGAACCATAACATGCCAATGGCTTTACTTTGAGACAGAGGAAAGGCAAACAATACAGATGGGCGTTAAAGCCACAATCCCTGGCTTAGGAGGCCAGTGCCTTATCCATTAGGCAACTGGGACTTGACTTTTTCTATAAGTGGTTGTTTTTCCAAAGCAATCAAACATTCACTTGTGACTGAGTGATCGAGAATGGTTTGTGTTCTACCGTTTGCTTTCTAGATCTGACAAAATCTTAACCACGTGCTTGCTTTTTGTAGACAAGGGAAAGAGGGTCCCTTGTCTTTTCATTATGATCACACACTTACAGGACTCTGCTAATAAAGATGAAGGAAAGCTTATTGGAGGGCCAAAACCTTTAAAAATACCTCTTAATATATATTGGGACAAGTATCCAGTAAAGAAGCAAGTTGAGCACTTTTAATCTGGAACTAAAACATGCCAATGGCTTTTATTTAAGAAAGAGAAAAGGCAAACACCACAGATGGGACTCACCCTTAAAAACGGTATACCTCTTCCATGTATCCCCTTCAATTATGTTTATAGATCATGGGCCATGAGTAAGTTTGCTATTCCACTGGAGGTCTAAATAAAGCACAAGAAGGCAAGAAAGGAGTGCTCCAGGTGAGGCTCGAACTCACAACCTCGGCATTGCTCAACAGTTACTGCTTTATAAGTACCGTGCGCTGACCGATTGCGCCACTGGAGCTCTTACTGATGTCTGCACGCGTGTCCGTTTTCCACCGTGTGCTGACCGATTGCACCGCGGGATGAAGTGATTCCTCAAGCGTGTCTGTTTTCCATCAATTTTCAAAAACACGACAGCGTTTAAGATAGCGGTCAGTCAAGATACTGTGAGTAATAAGTCATTTACTTCTCTCTTATTAATATATAAAGAAGCATCAGTCCAGTGGATGAAGCCAGTTGAGCACTTTTAATCAGGAACTAAAACAGCAACAGCTTAACTTTAAGAAAGATGAAAGGTAAACACCCCAGTTGGGACTTGAACCCACAATCCCTGGCTTAGGAGGCCAGTGCCTTATCCATTAGGCCACTGGGGCTGTAAATTTGCTCTGTGCCGTGGTTTTTTCTTTCCAAAGCAAGCAAACATTCACATGTGATGAGTGAGCGAGAAAGGTTTGTGTTGTACCGTTTGCTTTCCAAATCGGATAAAATCTTAACCGCATGCTTGTTTTTTTAAGAAAAGACTAGGTTCCCTTGTATTGTCGTTCTAATTGCACACTAACAGGACATTTCTAATGCAGATGAAGGAAATCTTAATGGAGTGACAAAACCCTTTAAAAACTGAATACCTCTTAATATGTATTGGGACAAGTATCCAGTGAAGAACCTAGTCGAGCACTTTTAATCTTGAACTAAAACATGCTAATGGCTTTACTTTAAACCCTTGGTGACATCTCACATACAATTATGTTGCTGCTGCCAAGGGATTAGCGCATCGTCACATAACAGTACGTAACAGTAATGGAGCCGGCTCAGAAGCTGGGACAAGTACCCAGTGAAGAAGCCAGAAGAGCACTTATAATCTGGAACCATAACATGCCAATGGCTTTACTTTGAGACAGAGGAAAGGCAAACAATACAGATGGGCGTTAAAGCCACAATCCCTGGCTTAGGAGGCCAGTGCCTTATCCATTAGGCAACTGGGACTTGACTTTTTCTATAAGTGGTTGTTTTTCCAAAGCAATCAAACATTCACTTGTGACTGAGTGATCGAGAATGGTTTGTGTTCTACCGTTTGCTTTCTAGATCTGACAAAATCTTAACCACGTGCTTGCTTTTTGTAGACAAGGGAAAGAGGGTCCCTTGTCTTTTCATTATGATCACACACTTACAGGACTCTGCTAATAAAGATGAAGGAAAGCTTATTGGAGGGCCAAAACCTTTAAAAATACCTCTTAATATATATTGGGACAAGTATCCAGTAAAGAAGCAAGTTGAGCACTTTTAATCTGGAACTAAAACATGCCAATGGCTTTTATTTAAGAAAGAGAAAAGGCAAACACCACAGATGGGACTCACCCTTAAAAACGGTATACCTCTTCCATGTATCCCCTTCAATTATGTTTATAGATCATGGGCCATGAGTAAGTTTGCTATTCCACTGGAGGTCTAAATAAAGCACAAGAAGGCAAGAAAGGAGTGCTCCAGGTGAGGCTCGAACTCACAACCTCAGCATTGCTCAACAGTTACTGCTTTATAAGTACCGTGCGCTGACCGATTGCGCCACTGGAGCTCTTACTGATGTCTGCACGCGTGTCCGTTTTCCACCGTGTGCTGACCGATTGCACCGCGGGATGAAGTGATTCCTCAAGCGTGTCTGTTTTCCATCAATTTTCAAAAACACGACAGCGTTTAAGATAGCGGTCAGTCAAGATACTGTGAGTAATAAGTCATTTACTTCTCTCTTATTAATATATAAAGAAGCATCAGTCCAGTGGATGAAGCCAGTTGAGCACTTTTAATCAGGAACTAAAACAGCAACAGCTTAACTTTAAGAAAGATGAAAGGTAAACACCCCAGATGGGACTTGAACCCACAATCCCTGGCCTAGGGGGCCAGTGCCTTATCCATTAGGCCACTGGGGCTGTAAACTTGCTCTGCGCCGTGGTTTTTTCTTTCCAAAGCAAGCAAACATTCACATGTGATGAGTGAGCGAGAAAGGTTTGTGTTGTAACGTTTGCTTTCCAAATCGGATAAAATCTTAACCGCATGCTTGATTTTTTAAGAAAAGACTAGGTTCCCTTGTATTGTCGTTCTAATTGCACACTAACAGGACATTTCTAATGCAGATGAAGGAAATCTTAATGGAGTGACAAAACCCTTTAAAAACTGAATACCTCTTAATATGTATTGGGACAAGTATCCAGTGAAGAACCTAGTCGAGCACTTTTAATCTTGAACTAAAACATGCTAATGGCTTTACTTTAAACCCTTGGTGACATCTCACATACAATTATGTTGCTGCTGCCAAGGGATTAGCGCATCGTCACATAACAGTACGTAACAGTGATGGAGCCGGCTCAGAAGCTGGGACAAGTACCCAGTGAAGAAGCCAGAAGAGCACTTATAATCTGGAACCATAACATGCCAATGGCTTTACTTTGAGACAGAGGAAAGGCAAACAATACAGATGGGCGTTAAAGCCACAATCCCTGGCTTAGGAGGCCAGTGCCTTATCCATTAGGCAACTGGGACTTTACTTTTTCTATAAGTGGTTGTTTTTCCAAAGCAATCAAACATTCACTTGTGACTGAGTGATCGAGAATGGTTTGTGTTCTACCGTTTGCTTTCTAGATCTGACAAAATCTTAACCACGTGCTTGCTTTTTGTAGACAAGGGAAAGAGGGTCCCTTGTCTTTTCATTATGATCACACACTTACAGGACTCTGCTAATAAAGATGAAGGAAAGCTTATTGGAGGGCCAAAACCTTTAAAAATACCTCTTAATATATATTGGGACAAGTATCCAGTAAAGAAGCAAGTTGAGCACTTTTAATCTGGAACTAAAACATGCCAATGGCTTTTATTTAAGAAAGAGAAAAGGCAAACACCACAGATGGGACTCACCCTTAAAAACGGTATACCTCTTCCATGTATCCCCTTCAATTATGTTTATAGATCATGGGCCATGAGTAAGTTTGCTATTCCACTGGAGGTCTAAATAAAGCACAAGAAGGCAAGAAAGGAGTGCTCCAGGTGAGGCTTGAACTCACAACCTCGGCATTGCTCAACAGTTACTGCTTTATAAGTACCGTGAACTGACCGATTGCGCAACAGGAGCTCTTACTGATGTCTGCACGCGTGTCAGTTTTCCACCGTGTGCTGACCGATTGCACCGCGGGATGAAGTGATTCCTCAAGCGTGTCTGTTTTCCATCAATTTTCAAAAACACGACAGCGTTTAAGATAGCGGTCAGTCAAGATACTGTGAGTAATAAGTCATTTACTTCTCTCTTATTAATATATAAAGAAGCATCAGTCCAGTGGATGAAGCCAGTTGAGCACTTTTAATAAGGAACTAAAACAGCAACAGCTTAACTTTAAGAAAGATGAAAGGTAAACACCCCAGATGGGACTTGAACCCACAATCCCTGGCTTAGGAGGCCAGTGCCTTATCCATTAGGCCACTGGGGCTGTAAATTTCCTCTGCGCCGTGGTTTTTTCTTTCCAAAGCAAGCAAACATTCACATGTGATGAGTGAGCGAGAAAGGTTTGTGTTGTACCGTTTGCTTTCCAAATCGGATAAAATCTTAACCGCATGCTTGTTTTTTTAAGAAAAGACTAGGTTCCCTTGTATTGTCGTTCTAATTGCACACTAACAGGACATTTCTAATGCAGATGAAGGAAATCTTAATGGAGTGACAAAACCCTTTAAAAACTGAATACCTCTTAATATGTATTGGGACAAGTATCCAGTGAAGAACCTAGTCGAGCACTTTTAATCTTGAATTAAAACATGCTAATGGCTTTACTTTAAACCCTTGGCAACATCTCATATACAGTTATGTTGCTGCTGCCAAGGGATTAGCGCATCGTCACATAACAGTACGTAACAGTGATGGAGCCGGCTCAGAAGCTGGGACAAGTACCCAGTGAAGAAGCCAGAAGAGCACTTATAATCTGGAACCATAACATGCCAATGGCTTTACTTTGAGACAGAGGAAAGGCAAACAATACAGATGGGTGTTAAAGCCACAATCCCTGGCTTAGGAGGCCAGTGCCTTATCCATTAGGCAACTGTGACTTGACTTTTTCTATAAGTGGTTGTTTTTCCAAAGCAATCAAACATTCACTTGTGACTGAGTGATCGAGAATGGTTTGTGTTCTACCGTTTGCTTTCTAGATCTGACAAAATCTTAACCACGTGCTTGCTTTTTGTAGACAAGGGAAAGAGGGTCCCTTGTCTTTTCATTATGATCACACACTTACAGGACTCTGCTAATAAAGATGAAGGAAAGCTTATTGGAGGGCCTAAACCTTTAAAAATACCTCTTAATATATATTGGGACAAGTATCCAGTAAAGAAGCAAGTTGAGTACTTTTAATCTGGAACTAAAACATGCCAATGGCTTTTATTTAAGAAAGAGAAAAGGCAAACACCACAGATGGGACTCACCCTTAAAAACGGTATACCTCTTCCATGTATCCCCTTCAATTATGTTTATAGATCATGGGCCATGAGTAAGTTTGCTATTCCACTGGAGGTCTAAATAAAGCACAAGAAGGCAAGAAAGGAGTGCTCCAGGTGAGGCTCGAACTCACAACCTCGGCATTGCTCAACAGTTACTGCTTTATAAGTACCGTGCGCTGACCGATTGCGCCACTGGAGTTCTTACTGATGTCTGCACGCGTGTCCGTTTTCCACCGTGTGCTGACCGATTGCACCGCGGGATGAAGTGATTCCTCAAGCGTGTCTGTTTTCCATCAATTTTCAAAAACACGACAGCGTTTAAGATAGCGGTCAGTCAAGATACTGTGAGTAATAAGTCATTTACTTCTCTCTTATTAATATATAAAGAAGCATCAGTCCAGTGGATGAAGCCAGTTGAGCACTTTTAATCAGGAACTAAAACAGCAACAGCTTAACTTTAAGAAAGATGAAAGGTAAACACCCCAGATGGGACTTGAACCCACAATCCCTGGCCTAGGAGGCCAGTGCCTTATCCATTAGGCCACTGGGGCTGTAAACTTGCTCTGCGCCGTGGTTTTTTCTTTCCAAAGCAAGCAAACATTCACATGTAATGAGTGAGCGAGAAAGGTTTGTGTTGTACCGTTTGCTTTCCAAATCGGATAAAATCTTAACCGCATGCTTGATTTTTTAAGAAAAGACTAGGTTCCCTTGTATTGTCGTTCTAATTGCACACTAACAGGACATTTCTAATGCAGATGAAGGAAATCTTAATGGAGTGACAAAACCCTTTAAAAACTGAATACCTCTTAATATGTATTGGGACAAGTATCCAGTGAAGAACCTAGTCGAGCACTTTAAATCTTGAACTAAAACATGCTAATGGCTTTACTTTAAACCCTTGGTGACATCTCACATACAATTATGTTGCTGCTGCCAAGGGATTAGCGCATCGTCACATAACAGTACGTAACAGTGATGGAGCCGGCTCAGAAGCTGGGACAAGTACCCAGTGAAGAAGCCAGAAGAGCACTTATAATCTGGAACCATAACATGCCAATGGCTTTACTTTGAGACAGAGGAAAGGCAAACAATACAGATGGGCGTTAAAGCCACAATCCCTGGCTTAGGAGGCCAGTGCCTTATCCATTAGGCAACTGGGACTTGACTTTTTCTATAAGTGGTTGTTTTTCCAAAGCAATCAAACATTCACTTGTGACTGAGTGATCGAGAATGGTTTGTGTTCTACCGTTTGCTTTCTAGATCTGACAAAATCTTAACCACGTGCTTGCTTTTTGTAGACAAGGGAAAGAGGGTCCCTTGTCTTTTCATTATGATCACACACTTACAGGACTCTGCTAATAAAGATGAAGGAAAGCTTATTGGAGGGCCAAAACCTTTAAAAATACCTCTTAATATATATTGGGACAAGTATCCAGTAAAGAAGCAAGTTGAGCACTTTTAATCTGGAACTAAAACATGCCAATGGCTTTTATTTAAGAAAGAGAAAAGGCAAACACCACAGATGGGACTCACCCTTAAAAACGGTATACCTCTTCCATGTATCCCCTTCAATTATGTTTATAGATCATGGGCCATGAGTAAGTTTGCTATTCCACTGGAGGTCTAAATAAAGCACAAGAAGGCAAGAAAGGAGTGCTCCAGGTGAGGCTCGAACTCACAACCTCGGCATTGCTCAACAGTTACTGCTTTATAAGTACCGTGCGCTGACCGATTGCGCCACTGGAGCTCTTACAGATGTCTGCCCGCGTGTCCGTTTTCCACCGTGTGCTGACCGATTGCACCGCGGGATGAAGTGATTCCTCAAGCGTGTCTGTTTTCCATCAATTTTCAAAAACACGACAGCGTTTAAGATAGAGGTCAGTCAAGATACTGTGAGTAATAAGTCATTTACTTCTCTCTTATTAATATATAAAGAAGCATCAGTCCAGTGGATGAAGCCAGTTGAGCACTTTTAATCAGGAACTAAAACAGCAACAGCTTAACTTTAAGAAAGATGAAAGGTAAACACCCCAGTTGGGACTTGAACCCACAATCCCTGGCTTAGGAGGCCAGTGCCTTATCCATTAGGCCACTGGGGCTGTAAATTTGCTCTGTGCCGTGGTTTTTTCTTTCCAAAGCAAGCAAACATTCACATGTGATGAGTGAGCGAGAAAGGTTTGTGTTGTACCGTTTGCTTTCCAAATCGGATAAAATCTTAACCGCATGCTTGTTTTTTTAAGAAAAGACTAGGTTCCCTTGTATTGTCGTTCTAATTGCACACTAACAGGACATTTCTAATGCAGATGAAGGAAATCTTAATGGAGTGACAAAACCCTTTAAAAACTGAATACCTCTTAATATGTATTGGGACAAGTATCCAGTGAAGAACCTAGTCGAGCACTTTTAATCTTGAACTAAAACATGCTAATGGCTTTACTTTAAACCCTTGGTGACATCTCACATACAATTATGTTGCTGCTGCCAAGGGATTAGCGCATCGTCACATAACAGTACGTAACAGTAATGGAGCCGGCTCAGAAGCTGGGACAAGTACCCAGTGAAGAAGCCAGAAGAGCACTTATAATCTGGAACCATAACATGCCAATGGCTTTACTTTGAGACAGAGGAAAGGCAAACAATACAGATGGGCGTTAAAGCCACAATCCCTGGCTTAGGAGGCCAGTGCCTTATCCATTAGGCAACTGGGACTTGACTTTTTCTATAAGTGGTTGTTTTTCCAAAGCAATCAAACATTCACTTGTGACTGAGTGATCGAGAATGGTTTGTGTTCTACCGTTTGCTTTCTAGATCTGACAAAATCTTAACCACGTGCTTGCTTTTTGTAGACAAGGGAAAGAGGGTCCCTTGTCTTTTCATTATGATCACACACTTACAGGACTCTGCTAATAAAGATGAAGGAAAGCTTATTGGAGGGCCAAAACCTTTAAAAATACCTCTTAATATATATTGGGACAAGTATCCAGTAAAGAAGCAAGTTGAGCACTTTTAATCTGGAACTAAAACATGCCAATGGCTTTTATTTAAGAAAGAGAAAAGGCAAACACCACAGATGGGACTCACCCTTAAAAACGGTATACCTCTTCCATGTATCCCCTTCAATTATGTTTATAGATCATGGGCCATGAGTAAGTTTGCTATTCCACTGGAGGTCTAAATAAAGCACAAGAAGGCAAGAAAGGAGTGCTCCAGGTGAGGCTCGAACTCACAACCTCAGCATTGCTCAACAGTTACTGCTTTATAAGTACCGTGCGCTGACCGATTGCGCCACTGGAGCTCTTACTGATGTCTGCACGCGTGTCCGTTTTCCACCGTGTGCTGACCGATTGCACCGCGGGATGAAGTGATTCCTCAAGCGTGTCTGTTTTCCATCAATTTTCAAAAACACGACAGCGTTTAAGATAGCGGTCAGTCAAGATACTGTGAGTAATAAGTCATTTACTTCTCTCTTATTAATATATAAAGAAGCATCAGTCCAGTGGATGAAGCCAGTTGAGCACTTTTAATCAGGAACTAAAACAGCAACAGCTTAACTTTAAGAAAGATGAAAGGTAAACACCCCAGTTGGGACTTGAACCCACAATCCCTGGCTTAGGAGGCCAGTGCCTTATCCATTAGGCCACTGGGGCTGTAAATTTGCTCTGTGCCGTGGTTTTTTCTTTCCAAAGCAAGCAAACATTCACATGTGATGAGTGAGCGAGAAAGGTTTGTGTTGTACCGTTTGCTTTCCAAATCGGATAAAATCTTAACCGCATGCTTGTTTTTTTAAGAAAAGACTAGGTTCCCTTGTATTGTCGTTCTAATTGCACACTAACAGGACATTTCTAATGCAGATGAAGGAAATCTTAATGGAGTGACAAAACCCTTTAAAAACTGAATACCTCTTAATATGTATTGGGACAAGTATCCAGTGAAGAACCTAGTCGAGCACTTTTAATCTTGAACTAAAACATGCTAATGGCTTTACTTTAAACCCTTGGTGACATCTCACATACAATTATGTTGCTGCTGCCAAGGGATTAGCGCATCGTCACATAACAGTACGTAACAGTAATGGAGCCGGCTCAGAAGCTGGGACAAGTACCCAGTGAAGAAGCCAGAAGAGCACTTATAATCTGGAACCATAACATGCCAATGGCTTTACTTTGAGACAGAGGAAAGGCAAACAATACAGATGGGCGTTAAAGCCACAATCCCTGGCTTAGGAGGCCAGTGCCTTATCCATTAGGCAACTGGGACTTGACTTTTTCTATAAGTGGTTGTTTTTCCAAAGCAATCAAACATTCACTTGTGACTGAGTGATCGAGAATGGTTTGTGTTCTACCGTTTGCTTTCTAGATCTGACAAAATCTTAACCACGTGCTTGCTTTTTGTAGACAAGGGAAAGAGGGTCCCTTGTCTTTTCATTATGATCACACACTTACAGGACTCTGCTAATAAAGATGAAGGAAAGCTTATTGGAGGGCCAAAACCTTTAAAAATACCTCTTAATATATATTGGGACAAGTATCCAGTAAAGAAGCAAGTTGAGCACTTTTAATCTGGAACTAAAACATGCCAATGGCTTTTATTTAAGAAAGAGAAAAGGCAAACACCACAGATGGGACTCACCCTTAAAAACGGTATACCTCTTCCATGTATCCCCTTCAATTATGTTTATAGATCATGGGCCATGAGTAAGTTTGCTATTCCACTGGAGGTCTAAATAAAGCACAAGAAGGCAAGAAAGGAGTGCTCCAGGTGAGGCTCAAACTCACAACCTCGGCATTGCTCAACAGTTACTGCTTTATAAGTACCGTGCGCTGACCGATTGCGCCACTGGAGCTCTTACTGATGTCTGCACGCGTGTCCGTTTTCCACCGTGTGCTGACCGATTGCACCGCGGGATGAAGTGATTCCTCAAGCGTGTCTGTTTTCCATCAATTTTCAAAAACACGACAGCGTTTAAGATAGCGGTCAGTCAAGATACTGTGAGTAATAAGTCATTTACTTCTCTCTTATTAATATATAAAGAAGCATCAGTCCAGTGGATGAAGCCAGTTGAGCACTTTTAATCAGGAACTAAAACAGCAACAGCTTAACTTTAAGAAAGATGAAAGGTAAACACCCCAGATGGGACTTGAACCCACAATCCCTGGCCTAGGAGGCCAGTGCCTTATCCATTAGGCCACTGGGGCTGTAAACTTGTCTGCGCCGTGGTTTTTTCTTTCCAAAGCAAGCAAACATTCACATGTGATGAGTGAGCGAGAAAGGTTTGTGTTGTACCGTTTGCTTTCCAAATCGGATAAAATCTTAACCGCATGCTTGATTTTTTAAGAAAAGACTAGGTTCCCTTGTATTGTCGTTCTAATTGCACACTAACAGGACATTTCTAATGCAGATGAAGGAAATCTTAATGGAGTGACAAAACCCTTTAAAAACTGAATACCTCTTAATATGTATTGGGACAAGTATCCAGTGAAGAACCTAGTCGAGCACTTTAAATCTTGAACTAAAACATGCTAATGGCTTTACTTTAAACCCTTGGTGACATCTCACATACAATTATGTTGCTGCTGCCAAGGGATTAGCGCATCGTCACATAACAGTACGTAACAGTGATGGAGCCGGCTCAGAAGCTGGGACAAGTACCCAGTGAAGAAGCCAGAAGAGCACTTATAATCTGGAACCATAACATGCCAATGGCTTTACTTTGAGACAGAGGAAAGGCAAACAATACAGATGGGCGTTAAAGCCACAATCCCTGGCTTAGGAGGCCAGTGCCTTATCCATTAGGCAACTGGGACTTGACTTTTTCTATAAGTGGTTGTTTTTCCAAAGCAATCAAACATTCACTTGTGACTGAGTGATCGAGAATGGTTTGTGTTCTACCGTTTGCTTTCTAGATCTGACAAAATCTTAACCACGTGCTTGCTTTTTGTAGACAAGGGAAAGAGGGTCCCTTGTCTTTTCATTATGATCACACACTTACAGGACTCTGCTAATAAAGATGAAGGAAAGCTTATTGGAGGGCCAAAACCTTTAAAAATACCTCTTAATATATATTGGGACAAGTATCCAGTAAAGAAGCAAGTTGAGCACTTTTAATCTGGAACTAAAACATGCCAATGGCTTTTATTTAAGAAAGAGAAAAGGCAAACACCACAGATGGGACTCACCCTTAAAAACGGTATACCTCTTCCATGTATCCCCTTCAATTATGTTTATAGATCATGGGCCATGAGTAAGTTTGCTATTCCACTGGAGGTCTAAATAAAGCACAAGAAGGCAAGAAAGGAGTGCTCCAGGTGAGGCTCGAACTCACAACCTCGGCATTGCTCAACAGTTACTGCTTTATAAGTACCGTGCGCTGACCGATTGCGCCACTGGAGCTCTTACTGATGTCTGCACGCGTGTCCGTTTTCCACCGTGTGCTGACCGATTGCACCGCGGGATGAAGTGATTCCTCAAGCGTGTCTGTTTTCCATCAATTTTCAAAAACACGACAGCGTTTAAGATAGCGGTCAGTCAAGATACTGTGAGTAATAAGTCATTTACTTCTCTCTTATTAATATATAAAGAAGCATCAGTCCAGTGGATGAAGCCAGTTGAGCACTTTTAATCAGGAACTAAAACAGCAACAGCTTAACTTTAAGAAAGATGAAAGGTAAACACCCCAGATGGGACTTGAACCCACAATCCCTGGCTTAGGAGGCCAGTGCCTTATCCATTAGGCCACTGGGGCTGTAAACTTGCTCTGCGCCGTGGTTTTTTCTTTCCAAAGCAAGCAAACATTCACATGTGATGAGTGAGCGAGAAAGGTTTGTGTTGTACCGTTTGCTTTCCAAATCGGATAAAATCTTAACCGCATGCTTGATTTTTTAAGAAAAGACTAGGTTCCCTTGTATTGTCGTTCTAATTGCACACTAACAGGACATTTCTAATGCAGATGAAGGAAATCTTAATGGAGTGACAAAACCCTTTAAAAACTGAATACCTCTTAATATGTATTGGGACAAGTATCCAGTGAAGAACCTAGTCGAGCACTTTAAATCTTGAACTAAAACATGCTAATGGCTTTACTTTAAACCCTTGGTGACATCTCACATACAATTATGTTGCTGCTGCCAAGGGATTAGCGCATCGTCACATAACAGTACGTAACAGTGATGGAGCCGGCTCAGAAGCTGGGACAAGTACCCAGTGAAGAAGCCAGAAGAGCACTTATAATCTGGAACCATAACATGCCAATGGCTTTACTTTGAGACAGAGGAAAGGCAAACAATACAGATGGGCGTTAAAGCCACAATCCCTGGCTTAGGAGGCCAGTGCCTTATCCATTAGGCAACTGGGACTTGACTTTTTCTATAAGTGGTTGTTTTTCCAAAGCAATCAAACATTCACTTGTGACTGAGTGATCGAGAATGGTTTGTGTTCTACCGTTTGCTTTCTAGATCTGACAAAATCTTAACCACGTGCTTGCTTTTTGTAGACAAGGGAAAGAGGGTCCCTTGTCTTTTCATTATGATCACACACTTACAGGACTCTGCTAATAAAGATGAAGGAAAGCTTATTGGAGGGCCAAAACCTTTAAAAATACCTCTTAATATATATTGGGACAAGTATCCAGTAAAGAAGCAAGTTGAGCACTTTTAATCTGGAACTAAAACATGCCAATGGCTTTTATTTAAGAAAGAGAAAAGGCAAACACCACAGATGGGACTCACCCTTAAAAACGGTATACCTCTTCCATGTATCCCCTTCAATTATGTTTATAGATCATGGGCCATGAGTAAGTTTGCTATTCCACTGGAGGTCTAAATAAAGCACAAGAAGGCAAGAAAGGAGTGCTCCAGGTGAGGCTCGAACTCACAACCTCGGCATTGCTCAACAGTTACTGCTTTATAAGTACCGTGCGCTGACCGATTGCGCCACTGGAGCTCTTACTGATGTCTGCACGCGTGTCCGTTTTCCACCGTGTGCTGACCGATTGCACCGCGGGATGAAGTGATTCCTCAAGCGTGTCTGTTTTCCATCAATTTTCAAAAACACGACAGCGTTTAAGATAGCGGTCAGTCAAGATACTGTGAGTAATAAGTCATTTACTTCTCTCTTATTAATATATAAAGAAGCATCAGTCCAGTGGATGAAGCCAGTTGAGCACTTTTAATCAGGAACTAAAACAGCAACAGCTTAACTTTAAGAAAGATGAAAGGTAAACACCCCAGATGGGACTTGAACCCACAATCCCTGGCTTAGGAGGCCAGTGCCTTATCCATTAGGCCACTGGGGCTGTAAACTTGCTCTGCGCCGTGGTTTTTTCTTTCCAAAGCAAGCAAACATTCACATGTGATGAGTGAGCGAGAAAGGTTTGTGTTGTACCGTTTGCTTTCCAAATCGGATAAAATCTTAACCGCATGCTTGTTTTTTTAAGAAAAGACTAGGTTCCCTTGTATTGTCGTTCTAATTGCACACTAACAGGACATTTCTAATGCAGATGAAGGAAATCTTAATGGAGTGACAAAACCCTTTAAAAACTGAATACCTCTTAATATGTATTGGGACAAGTATCCAGTGAAGAACCTAGTCGAGCACTTTTAATCTTGAACTAAAACATGCTAATGGCTTTACTTTAAACCCTTGGTGACATCTCACATACAATTATGTTGCTGCTGCCAAGGGATTAGCGCATCGTCACATAACAGTACGTAACAGTGATGGAGCCGGCCCAGAAGCTGGGACAAGTACCCAGTGAAGAAGCCAGAAGAGCACTTATAATCTGGAACCATAACATGCCAATGGCTTTACTTTGAGACAGAGGAAAGGCAAACAATACAGATGGGCGTTAAAGCCACAATCCCTGGCTTAGGAGGCCAGTGCCTTATCCATTAGGCAACTGGGACTTGACTTTTTCTATAAGTGGTTGTTTTTCCAAAGCAATCAAACATTCACTTGTGACTGAGTGATCGAGAATGGTTTGTGTTCTACCGTTTGCTTTCTAGATCTGACAAAATCTTAACCACGTGCTTGCTTTTTGTAGACAAGGGAAAGAGGGTCCCTTGTCTTTTCATTATGATCACACACTTACAGGACTCTGCTAATAAAGATGAAGGAAAGCTTATTGGAGGGCCAAAACCTTTAAAAATACCTCTTAATATATATTGGGACAAGTATCCAGTAAAGAAGCAAGTTGAGCACTTTTAATCTGGAACTAAAACATGCCAATGGCTTTTATTTAAGAAAGAGAAAAGGCAAACACCACAGATGGGACTCACCCTTAAAAACGGTATACCTCTTCCATGTATCCCCTTCAATTATGTTTATAGATCATGGGCCATGAGTAAGTTTGCTATTCCACTGGAGGTCTAAATAAAGCACAAGAAGGCAAGAAAGGAGTGCTCCAGGTGAGGCTTGAACTCACAACCTCGGCATTGCTTAACAGTTACTGCTTTATAAGTACCGTGCGCTGACCGATTGCGCCACTGGAGCTCTTACTGATGTCTGCACGCGTGTCCGTTTTCCACCGTGTGCTGACCGATTGCACCGCGGGATGAAGTGATTCCTCAAGCGTGTCTGTTTTCCATCAATTTTCAAAAACACGACAGCGTTTAAGATAGCGGTCAGTCAAGATACTGTGAGTAATAAGTCATTTACTTCTCTCTTATTAATATATAAAGAAGCATCAGTCCAGTGGATGAAGCCAGTTGAGCACTTTTAATCAGGAACTAAAACAGCAACAGCTTAACTTTAAGAAAGATGAAAGGTAAACACCCCAGATGGGACTTGAACCCACAATCCCTGGCTTAGGAGGCCAGTGCCTTATCCATTAGGCCACTGGGGCTGTAAACTTGCTCTGCGCCGTGGTTTTTTCTTTCCAAAGCAAGCAAACATTCACATGTGATGAGTGAGCGAGAAAGGTTTGTGTTGTACCGTTTGCTTTCCAAATCGGATAAAATCTTAACCGCATGCTTGTTTTTTTAAGAAAAGACTAGGTTCCCTTGTATTGTCGTTCTAATTGCACACTAACAGGACATTTCTAATGCAGATGAAGGAAATCTTAATGGAGTGACAAAACCCTTTAAAAACTGAATACCTCTTAATATGTATTGGGACAAGTATCCAGTGAAGAACCTAGTCGAGCACTTTTAATCTTGAACTAAAACATGCTAATGGCTTTACTTTAAACCCTTGGTGACATCTCACATACAATTATGTTGCTGCTGCCAAGGGATTAGCGCATCGTCACATAACAGTACGTAACAGTGATGGAGCCGGCCCAGAAGCTGGGACAAGTACCCAGTGAAGAAGCCAGAAGAGCACTTATAATCTGGAACCATAACATGCCAATGGCTTTACTTTGAGACAGAGGAAAGGCAAACAATACAGATGGGCGTTAAAGCCACAATCCCTGGCTTAGGAGGCCAGTGCCTTATCCATTAGGCAACTGGGACTTGACTTTTTCTATAAGTGGTTGTTTTTCCAAAGCAATCAAACATTCACTTGTGACTGAGTGATCGAGAATGGTTTGTGTTCTACCGTTTGCTTTCTAGATCTGACAAAATCTTAACCACGTGCTTGCTTTTTGTAGACAAGGGAAAGAGGGTCCCTTGTCTTTTCATTATGATCACACACTTACAGGACTCTGCTAATAAAGATGAAGGAAAGCTTATTGGAGGGCCAAAACCTTTAAAAATACCTCTTAATATATATTGGGACAAGTATCCAGTAAAGAAGCAAGTTGAGCACTTTTAATCTGGAACTAAAACATGCCAATGGCTTTTATTTAAGAAAGAGAAAAGGCAAACACCACAGATGGGACTCACCCTTAAAAACGGTATACCTCTTCCATGTATCCCCTTCAATTATGTTTATAGATCATGGGCCATGAGTAAGTTTGCTATTCCACTGGAGGTCTAAATAAAGCACAAGAAGGCAAGAAAGGAGTGCTCCAGGTGAGGCTTGAACTCACAACCTCGGCATTGCTTAACAGTTACTGCTTTATAAGTACCGTGCGCTGACCGATTGCGCCACTGGAGCTCTTACTGATGTCTGCACGCGTGTCCGTTTTCCACCGTGTGCTGACCGATTGCACCGCGGGATGAAGTGATTCCTCAAGCGTGTCTGTTTTCCATCAATTTTCAAAAACACGACAGCGTTTAAGATAGCGGTCAGTCAAGATACTGTGAGTAATAAGTCATTTACTTCTCTCTTATTAATATATAAAGAAGCATCAGTCCAGTGGATGAAACCAGTTGAGCACTTTTAATCAGGAACTAAAACAGCAACAGCTTAACTTTAAGAAAGATGAAAGGTAAACACCCCAGATGGGACTTGAACCCACAATACCTGGCTTAAAAGGCCAGTGCCTTATCCATTAGGCCACTGGGGCTGTAAATTTGCTCTGTGCCGTGGTTTTTTCTTTCCAAAGCAAGCAAACATTCACATGTGATGAGTGAGCGAGAAAGGTTTGTGTTGTACCGTTTGCTTTCCAAATCGGATAAAATCTTAACCGCATGCTTGATTTTTTAAGAAAAGACTAGGTTCCCTTGTATTGTCGTTCTAATTGCACACTAACAGGACATTTCTAATGCAGATGAAGGAAATCTTAATGGAGTGACAAAACCCTTTAAAAACTGAATACCTCTTAATATGTATTGGGACAAGTATCCAGTGAAGAACCTAGTCGAGCACTTTAAATCTTGAACTAAAACATGCTAATGGCTTTACTTTAAACCCTTGGTGACATCTCACATACAATTATGTTGCTGCTGCCAAGGGATTAGCGCATCGTCACATAACAGTACGTAACAGTGATGGAGCCGGCTCAGAAGCTGGGACAAGTACCCAGTGAAGAAGCCAGAAGAGCACTTATAATCTGGAACCATAACATGCCAATGGCTTTACTTTGAGACAGAGGAAAGGCAAACAATACAGATGGGCGTTAAAGCCACAATCCCTGGCTTAGGAGGCCAGTGCCTTATCCATTAGGCAACTGGGACTTGACTTTTTCTATAAGTGGTTGTTTTTCCAAAGCAATCAAACATTCACTTGTGACTGAGTGATCGAGAATGGTTTGTGTTCTACCGTTTGCTTTCTAGATCTGACAAAATCTTAACCACGTGCTTGCTTTTTGTAGACAAGGGAAAGAGGGTCCCTTGTCTTTTCATTATGATCACACACTTACAGGACTCTGCTAATAAAGATGAAGGAAAGCTTATTGGAGGGCCAAAACCTTTAAAAATACCTCTTAATATATATTGGGACAAGTATCCAGTAAAGAAGCAAGTTGAGCACTTTTAATCTGGAACTAAAACATGCCAATGGCTTTTATTTAAGAAAGAGAAAAGGCAAACACCACAGATGGGACTCACCCTTAAAAACGGTATACCTCTTCCATGTATCCCCTTCAATTATGTTTATAGATCATGGGCCATGAGTAAGTTTGCTATTCCACTGGAGGTCTAAATAAAGCACAAGAAGGCAAGAAAGGAGTGCTCCAGGTGAGGCTCGAACTCACAACCTCGGCATTGCTCAACAGTTACTGCTTTATAAGTACCGTGCGCTGACCGATTGCGCCACTGGAGCTCTTACTGATGTCTGCACGCGTGTCCGTTTTCCACCGTGTGCTGACCGATTGCACCGCGGGATGAAGTGATTCCTCAAGCGTGTCTGTTTTCCATCAATTTTCAAAAACACGACAGCGTTTAAGATAGCGGTCAGTCAAGATACTGTGAGTAATAAGTCATTTACTTCTCTCTTATTAATATATAAAGAAGCATCAGTCCAGTGGATGAAGCCAGTTGAGCACTTTTAATCAGGAACTAAAACAGCAACAGCTTAACTTTAAGAAAGATGAAAGGTAAACACCCCAGATGGGACTTGAACCCACAATCCCTGGCTTAGGAGGCCAGTGCCTTATCCATTAGGCCACTGGGGCTGTAAACTTGCTCTGCGCCGTGGTTTTTTCTTTCCAAAGCAAGCAAACATTCACATGTGATGAGTGAGCGAGAAAGGTTTGTGTTGTACCGTTTGCTTTACAAATCGGATAAAATCTTAACCGCATGCTTGTTTTTTTAAGAAAAGACTAGGTTCCCTTGTATTGTCGTTCTAATTGCACACTAACAGGACATTTCTAATGCAGATGAAGGAAATCTTAATGGAGTGACAAAACCCTTTAAAAACTGAATACCTCTTAATATGTATTGGGACAAGTATCCAGTGAAGAACCTAGTCGAGCACTTTAAATCTTGAACTAAAACATGCTAATGGCTTTACTTTAAACCCTTGGTGACATCTCACATACAATTATGTTGCTGCTGCCAAGGGATTAGCGCATCGTCACATAACAGTACGTAACAGTGATGGAGCCGGCTCAGAAGCTGGGACAAGTACCCAGTGAAGAAGCCAGAAGAGCACTTATAATCTGGAACCATAACATGCCAATGGCTTTACTTTGAGACAGAGGAAAGGCAAACAATACAGATGGGCGTTAAAGCCACAATCCCTGGCTTAGGAGGCCAGTGCCTTATCCATTAGGCAACTGGGACTTGACTTTTTCTATAAGTGGTTGTTTTTCCAAAGCAATCAAACATTCACTTGTGACTGAGTGATCGAGAATGGTTTGTGTTCTACCGTTTGCTTTCTAGATCTGACAAAATCTTAACCACGTGCTTGCTTTTTGTAGACAAGGGAAAGAGGGTCCCTTGTCTTTTCATTATGATCACACACTTACAGGACTCTGCTAATAAAGATGAAGGAAAGCTTATTGGAGGGCCAAAACCTTTAAAAATACCTCTTAATATATATTGGGACAAGTATCCAGTAAAGAAGCAAGTTGAGCACTTTTAATCTGGAACTAAAACATGCCAATGGCTTTTATTTAAGAAAGAGAAAAGGCAAACACCACAGATGGGACTCACCCTTAAAAACGGTATACCTCTTCCATGTATCCCCTTCAATTATGTTTATAGATCATGGGCCATGAGTAAGTTTGCTATTCCACTGGAGGTCTAAATAAAGCACAAGAAGGCAAGAAAGGAGTGCTCCAGGTGAGGCTCGAACTCACAACCTCGGCATTGCTCAACAGTTACTGCTTTATAAGTACCGTGCGCTGACCAATTGCGCCACTGGAGCTCTTACTGATGTCTGCACGCGTGTCCGTTTTCCACCGTGTGCTGACCGATTGCACCGCGGGATGAAGTGATTCCTCAAGCGTGTCTGTTTTCCATCAATTTTCAAAAACACGACAGCGTTTAAGATAGCGGTCAGTCAAGATACTGTGAGTAATAAGTCATTTACTTCTCTCTTATTAATATATAAAGAAGCATCAGTCCAGTGGATGAAGCCAGTTGAGCACTTTTAATCAGGAACTAAAACAGCAACAGCTTAACTTTAAGAAAGATGAAAGGTAAACACCCCAGATGGGACTTGAACCCACAATCCCTGGCTTAGGAGGCCAGTGCCTTATCCATTAGGCCACTGGGGCTGTAAACTTGCTCTGCGCCGTGGTTTTTTCTTTCCAAAGCAAGCAAACATTCACATGTGATGAGTGAGCGAGAAAGGTTTGTGTTGTACCGTTTGCTTTACAAATCGGATAAAATCTTAACCGCATGCTTGTTTTTTTAAGAAAAGACTAGGTTCCCTTGTATTGTCGTTCTAATTGCACACTAACAGGACATTTCTAATGCAGATGAAGGAAATCTTAATGGAGTGACAAAACCCTTTAAAAACTGAATACCTCTTAATATGTATTGGGACAAGTATCCAGTGAAGAACCTAGTCGAGCACTTTTAATCTTGAACTAAAACATGCTAATGGCTTTACTTTAAACCCTTGGTGACATCTCACATACAATTATGTTGCTGCTGCCAAGGGATTAGCGCATCGTCACATAACAGTACGTAACAGTGATGGAGCCGGCCCAGAAGCTGGGACAAGTACCCAGTGAAGAAGCCAGAAGAGCACTTATAATCTGGAACCATAACATGCCAATGGCTTTACTTTGAGACAGAGGAAAGGCAAACAATACAGATGGGCGTTAAAGCCACAATCCCTGGCTTAGGAGGCCAGTGCCTTATCCATTTGGCAACTGGGACTTGACTTTTTCTATAAGTGGTTGTTTTTCCAAAGCAATCAAACATTCACTTGTGACTGAGTGATCGAGAATGGTTTGTGTTCTACCGTTTGCTTTCTAGATCTGACAAAATCTTAACCACGTGCTTGCTTTTTGTAGACAAGGGAAAGAGGGTCCCTTGTCTTTTCATTATGATCACACACTTACAGGACTCTGCTAATAAAGATGAAGGAAAGCTTATTGGAGGGCCTAAACCTTTAAAAATACCTCTTAATATATATTGGGACAAGTATCCAGTAAAGAAGCAAGTTGAGCACTTTTAATCTGGAACTAAAACATGCCAATGGCTTTTATTTAAGAAAGAGAAAAGGCAAACACCACAGATGGGACTCACCCTTAAAAACGGTATACCTCTTCCATGTATCCCCTTCAATTATGTTTATAGATCATGGGCCATGAGTAAGTTTGCTATTCCACTGGAGGTCTAAATAAAGCACAAGAAGGCAAGAAAGGAGTGCTCCAGGTGAGGCTTGAACTCACAACCTCGGCATTGCTCAACAGTTACTGCTTTATAAGTACCGTGCGCTGACCGATTGCGCCACTGGAGCTCTTACTGATGTCTGCACGCGTGTCCGTTTTCCACCGTGTGCTGACCGATTGCACCGCGGGATGAAGTGATTCCTCAAGCGTGTCTGTTTTCCATCAATTTTCAAAAACACGACAGCGTTTAAGATAGCGGTCAGTCAAGATACTGTGAGTAATAAGTCATTTACTTCTCTCTTATTAATATATAAAGAAGCATCAGTCCAGTGGATGAAACCAGTTGAGCACTTTTAATCAGGAACTAAAACAGCAACAGCTTAACTTTAAGAAAGATGAAAGGTAAACACCCCAGATGGGACTTGAACCCACAATACCTGGCTTAAAAGGCCAGTGCCTTATCCATTAGGCCACTGGGGCTGTAAATTTGCTCTGTGCCGTGGTTTTTTCTTTCCAAAGCAAGCAAACATTCACATGTGATGAGTGAGCGAGAAAGGTTTGTGTTGTACCGTTTGCTTTCCAAATCGGATAAAATCTTAACCGCATGCTTGTTTTTTTAAGAAAAGACTAGGTTCCCTTGTATTATCGTTCTAATTGCACACTAACAGGACATTTCTAATGCAGATGAAGGAAATCTTAATGGAGTGACAAAACCCTTTAAAAACTGAATACCTCTTAATATGTATTGGGACAAGTATCCAGTGAAGAACCTAGTCGAGCACTTTTAATCTTGAACTAAAACATGCTAATGGCTTTACTTTAAACCCTTGGTGACATCTCACATACAATTATGTTGCTGCTGCCAAGGGATTAGCGCATCGTCACATAACAGTACGTAACAGTGATGGAGCCGGCTCAGAAGCTGGGACAAGTACCCAGTGAAGAAGCCAGAAGAGCACTTATAATCTGGAACCATAACATGCCAATGGCTTTACTTTGAGACAGAGGAAAGGCAAACAATACAGATGGGCGTTAAAGCCACAATCCCTGGCTTAGGAGGCCAGTGCCTTATCCATTAGGCAACTGGGACTTGACTTTTTCTATAAGTGGTTGTTTTTCCAAAGCAATCAAACATTCACTTGTGACTGAGTGATCGAGAATGGTTTGTGTTCTACCGTTTGCTTTCTAGATCTGACAAAATCTTAACCACGTGCTTGCTTTTTGTAGACAAGGGAAAGAGGGTCCCTTGTCTTTTCATTATGATCACACACTTACAGGACTCTGCTAATAAAGATGAAGGAAAGCTTATTGGAGGGCCAAAACCTTTAAAAATACCTCTTAATATATATTGGGACAAGTATCCAGTAAAGAAGCAAGTTGAGCACTTTTAATCTGGAACTAAAACATGCCAATGGCTTTTATTTAAGAAAGAGAAAAGGCAAACACCACAGATGGGACTCACCCTTAAAAACGGTATACCTCTTCCATGTATCCCCTTCAATTATGTTTATAGATCATGGGCCATGAGTAAGTTTGCTATTCCACTGGAGGTCTAAATAAAGCACAAGAAGGGAGTGCTCCAGGTGAGGCTCGAACTCAAACTCGGCATTGCTCAACAGTTACTGCTTTATAAGTACCGTGCGCTGACCGATTGCGCCACTGGAGCTCTTACTGATGTCTGCACGCGTGTCCGTTTTCCACCGTGTGCTGACCGATTGCACCGCGGGATGAAGTGATTCCTCAAGCGTGTCTGTTTTCCATCAATTTTCAAAAACACGACAGCGTTTAAGATAGCGGTCAGTCAAGATACTGTGAGTAATAAGTCATTTACTTCTCTCTTATTAATATATAAAGAAGCATCAGTCCAGTGGATGAAGCCAGTTGAGCACTTTTAATCAGGAACTAAAACAGCAACAGCTTAACTTTAAGAAAGATGAAAGGTAAACACCCCAGATGGGACTTGAACCCACAATCCCTGGCTTAGGAGGCCAGTGCCTTATCCATTAGGCCACTGGGGCTGTAAACTTGCTCTGCGCCGTGGTTTTTTCTTTCCAAAGCAAGCAAACATTCACATGTGATGAGTGAGCGAGAAAGGTTTGTGTTGTACCGTTTGCTTTCCAAATCGGATAAAATCTTAACCGCATGCTTGTTTTTTTAAGAAAAGACTAGGTTCCCTTGTATTGTCGTTCTAATTGCACACTAACAGGACATTTCTAATGCAGATGAAGGAAATCTTAATGGAGTGACAAAACCCTTTAAAAACTGAATACCTCTTAATATGTATTGGGACAAGTATCCAGTGAAGAACCTAGTCGAGCACTTTTAATCTTGAACTAAAACATGCTAATGGCTTTACTTTAAACCCTTGGTGACATCTCACATACAATTATGTTGCTGCTGCCAAGGGATTAGCGCATCGTCACATAACAGTACGTAACAGTGATGGAGCCGGCTCAGAAGCTGGGACAAGTACCCAGTGAAGAAGCCAGAAGAGCACTTATAATCTGGAACCATAACATGCCAATGGCTTTACTTTGAGACAGAGGAAAGGCAAACAATACAGATGGGCGTTAAAGCCACAATCCCTGGCTTAGGAGGCCAGTGCCTTATCCATTAGGCAACTGGGACTTGACTTTTTCTATAAGTGGTTGTTTTTCCAAAGCAATCAAACATTCACTTGTGACTGAGTGATCGAGAATGGTTTGTGTTCTACCGTTTGCTTTCTAGATCTGACAAAATCTTAACCACGTGCTTGCTTTTTGTAGACAAGGGAAAGAGGGTCCCTTGTCTTTTCATTATGATCACACACTTACAGGACTCTGCTAATAAAGATGAAGGAAAGCTTATTGGAGGGCCAAAACCTTTAAAAATACCTCTTAATATATATTGGGACAAGTATCCAGTAAAGAAGCAAGTTGAGCACTTTTAATCTGGAACTAAAACATGCCAATGGCTTTTATTTAAGAAAGAGAAAAGGCAAACACCACAGATGGGACTCACCCTTAAAAACGGTATACCTCTTCCATGTATCCCCTTCAATTATGTTTATAGATCATGGGCCATGAGTAAGTTTGCTATTCCACTGGAGGTCTAAATAAAGCACAAGAAGGCAAGAAAGGAATGCTCCAGGTGAGGCTCGAACTTACAACCTCGGCATTGCATTGCTCAACAGTTACTGCTTTAAATCTACCGTGCGCTGACCGATTGCGCCACTGGAGCTCTTACTGAGGTCTGCACGTGTGTCCGTTTTCCACCGTGTGCTGACCGATTGCACCGCGGGATGAAGTGATTCCTCAAGCGTGTCTGTTTTCCATCAATTTTCAAAAACACGACAGCGTTTAAGATAGCGGTCAGTCAAGATTCTGTGAGTAATAAGTCATTTACTTCTCTCTTATTAATATATAAAGAAGCATCAGTCCAGTGGATGAAGCCAGTTGAGCACTTTTAATCAGGAACTAAAACAGCAACAGCTTAACTTTAAGAAAGATGAAAGGTAAACACCCCAGATGGGACTTGAACCCACAATCCCTGGCTTAGGAGGCCAGTGCCTTATCCATTAGGCCACTGGGGCTATAAACTTGTTCTGCGCCGTGGTTTTTTCTTTCCAAAGCAAGCAAACATTCACATGTGATGAGTGAGCGAGAAAGGTTTGTGTTGTACCGTTTGCTTTCCAAATCGGATAAAATCTTAACCGCATGCTTGTTTTTTTAAGAAAAGACTAGGTTCCCTTGTATTGTCGTTCTAATTGCACACTAACAGGACATTTCTAATGCAGATGAAGGAAATCTTAATGGAGTGACAAAACCCTTTAAAAACTGAATACCTCTTAATATGTATTGGGACAAGTATCCAGTGAAGAACCTAGTCGAGCACTTTTAATCTTGAATTAAAACATGCTAATGGCTTTACTTTAAACCCTTGGCGACATCTCATATACAGTTATGTTGCTGCTGCCAAGGGATTAGCGCATCGTCACATAACAGTACGTAACAGTGATGGAGCCGGCCCAGAAGCTGGGACAAGTACCCAGTGAAGAAGCCAGAAGAGCACTTATAATCTGGAACCATAACATGCCAATGGCTTTACTTTGAGACAGAGGAAAGGCAAACAACACAGATGGGCGTTAAAGCCACAATCCCTGGCTTAGGAGGCCAGTGCCTTATCCATTAGGCAACTGGGACTTGACTTTTTCTATAAGTAGTTGTTTTTCCAAAGCAATCAAACATTCACTTGTGACTGAGTGATCGAGAATGGTTTGTGTTCTACCGTTTGCTTTCTAGATCTGACAAAATCTTAACCACGTGCTTGCTTTTTGTAGACAAGGGAAAGAGGTTCCCTTGTCTTTTCATTATGATCACACACTTACAGGACTATGCTAATAAAGATGAAGGAAAGCTTATTGGAGGGCCAAAACCTTTAAAAATACCTCTTAATATATATTGGGACAAGTATCCAGTAAAGAAGCAAGTTGAGCACTTTTAATCTGGAACTAAAACATGCCAATGGCTTTTATTTAAGAAAGAGAAAAGGCAAACACCACAGATGGGACTCACCCTTAAAAACGGTATACCTCTTCCATGTATCCCCTTCAATTATGTTTATAGATCATGGGCCATGAGTAAGTTTGCTATTCCACTGGAGGTCTAAATAAAGCACAAGAAGGCAAGAAAGGAATGCTCCAGGTGAGGCTCGAACTCACAACCTCGGCATTGCATTGCTCAACAGTTACTGCTTTAAATCTACCGTGCGCTGACCGATTGCGCCACTGGAGCTCTTACTGAGGTCTGCACGTGTGTCCGTTTTCCACCGTGTGCTGACCGATTGCACCGCGGGATGAAGTGATTCCTCAAGCGTGTCTGTTTTCCATCAATTTTCAAAAACACGACAGCGTTTAAGATAGCGGTCAGTCAAGATTCTGTGAGTAATAAGTCATTTACTTCTCTCTTATTAATATATAAAGAAGCATCAGTCCAGTGGATGAAGCCAGTTGAGCACTTTTAATCAGGAACTAAAACAGCAACAGCTTAACTTTAAGAAAGATGAAAGGTAAACACCCCAGATGGGACTTGAACCCACAATCCCTGGCTTAGGAGGCCAGTGCCTTATCCATTAGGCCACTGGGGCTATAAACTTGTTCTGCGCCGTGGTTTTTTCTTTCCAAAGCAAGCAAACATTCACATGTGATGAGTGAGCGAGAAAGGTTTGTGTTGTACCGTTTGCTTTCCAAATCGGATAAAATCTTAACCGCATGCTTGTTTTTTTAAGAAAAGACTAGGTTCCCTTGTATTGTCGTTCTAATTGCACACTAACAGGACATTTCTAATGCAGATGAAGGAAATCTTAATGGAGTGACAAAACCCTTTAAAAACTGAATACCTCTTAATATGTATTGGGACAAGTATCCAGTGAAGAACCTAGTCGAGCACTTTTAATCTTGAATTAAAACATGCTAATGGCTTTACTTTAAACCCTTGGCGACATCTCATATACAGTTATGTTGCTGCTGCCAAGGGATTAGCGCATCGTCACATAACAGTACGTAACAGTGATGGAGCCGGCCCAGAAGCTGGGACAAGTACCCAGTGAAGAAGCCAGAAGAGCACTTATAATCTGGAACCATAACATGCCAATGGCTTTACTTTGAGACAGAGGAAAGGCAAACAACACAGATGGGCGTTAAAGCCACAATCCCTGGCTTAGGAAGCCAGTGCCTTATCCATTAGGCAACTGGGACTTGACTTTTTCTATAAGTAGTTGTTTTTCCAAAGCAATCAAACATTCACTTGTGACTGAGTGATCGAGAATGGTTTGTGTTCTACCGTTTGCTTTCTAGATCTGACAAAATCTTAACCACGTGCTTGCTTTTTGTAGACAAGGGAAAGAGGTTCCCTTGTCTTTTCATTATGATCACACACTTACAGGACTATGCTAATAAAGATGAAGGAAAGCTTATTGGAGGGCCAAAACCTTTAAAAATACCTCTTAATATATATTGGGACAAGTATCCAGTAAAGAAGCAAGTTGAGCACTTTTAATCTGGAACTAAAACATGCCAATGGCTTTTATTTAAGAAAGAGAAAAGGCAAACACCACAGATGGGACTCACCCTTAAAAACGGTATACCTCTTCCATGTATCCCCTTCAATTATGTTTATAGATCATGGGCCATGAGTAAGTTTGCTATTCCACTGGAGGTCTAAATAAAGCACAAGAAGGCAAGAAAGGAATGCTCCAGGTGAGGCTCGAACTCACAACCTCGGCATTGCATTGCTCAACAGTTACTGCTTTAAATCTACCGTGCGCTGACCGATTGCGCCACTGGAGCTCTTACTGAGGTCTGCACGTGTGTCCGTTTTCCACCGTGTGCTGACCGATTGCACCGCGGGATGAAGTGATTCCTCAAGCGTGTCTGTTTTCCATCAATTTTCAAAAACACGACAGCGTTTAAGATAGCGGTCAGTCAAGATTCTGTGAGTAATAAGTCATTTACTTCTCTCTTATTAATATATAAAGAAGCATCAGTCCAGTGGATGAAGCCAGTTGAGCACTTTTAATCAGGAACTAAAACAGCAACAGCTTAACTTTAAGAAAGATGAAAGGTAAACACCCCAGATGGGACTTGAACCCACAATCCCTGGCTTAGGAGGCCAGTGCCTTATCCATTAGGCCACTGGGGCTGTAAATTTGCTCTGCGCCGTGGTTGTTTCTTTCCAAAGCAAGCAAACATTCACATGTGACGAGTGAGCGAGAAAGGTTTGTGTTGTACCGTTTGCTTTCCAAATCGGATAAAATCTTAACCGCATGCTTGTTTTTTTAAGAAAAGACTAGGTTCCCTTGTATTGTCGTTCTAATTGCACACTAACAGGACATTTCTAATGCAGATGAAGGAAATCTTAATGGAGTGACAAAACCCTTTAAAAACTGAATACCTCTTAATATGTATTGGGACAAGTATCCAGTGAAGAACCTAGTCGAGCACTTTTAATCTTGAACTAAAACATGCTAATGGCTTTACTTTAAACCCTTGGTGACATCTCACATACAATTATGTTGCTGCTGCCAAGGGATTAGCGCATCGTCACATAACAGTACGTAACAGTGATGGAGCCGGCTCAGAAGCTGGGACAAGTACCCAGTGAAGAAGCCAGAAGAGCACTTATAATCTGGAACCATAACATGCCAATGGCTTTACTTTGAGACAGAGGAAAGGCAAACAATACAGATGGGCGTTAAAGCCACAATCCCTGGCTTAGGAGGCCAGTGCCTTATCCATTAGGCAACTGGGACTTGACTTTTTCTATAAGTGGTTGTTTTTCCAAAGCAATCAAACATTCACTTGTGACTGAGTGATCGAGAATGGTTTGTGTTCTACCGTTTGCTTTCTAGATCTGACAAAATCTTAACCACGTGCTTGCTTTTTGTAGACAAGGGAAAGAGGGTCCCTTGTCTTTTCATTATGATCACACACTTACAGGACTCTGCTAATAAAGATGAAGGAAAGCTTATTGGAGGGCCAAAACCTTTAAAAATACCTCTTAATATATATTGGGACAAGTATCCAGTAAAGAAGCAAGTTGAGCACTTTTAATCTGGAACTAAAACATGCCAATGGCTTTTATTTAAGAAAGAGAAAAGGCAAACACCACAGATGGGACTCACCCTTAAAAACGGTATACCTCTTCCATGTATCCCCTTCAATTATGTTTATAGATCATGGGCCATGAGTAAGTTTGCTATTCCACTGGAGGTCTAAATAAAGCACAAGAAGGCAAGAAAGGAATGCTCCAGGTGAGGCTCGAACTTACAACCTCGGCATTGCATTGCTCAACAGTTACTGCTTTAAATCTACCGTGCGCTGACCGATTGCGCCACTGGAGCTCTTACTGAGGTCTGCACGTGTGTCCGTTTTCCACCGTGTGCTGACCGATTGCACCGCGGGATGAAGTGATTCCTCAAGCGTGTCTGTTTTCCATCAATTTTCAAAAACACGACAGCGTTTAAGATAGCGGTCAGTCAAGATTCTGTGAGTAATAAGTCATTTACTTCTCTCTTATTAATATATAAAGAAGCATCAGTCCAGTGGATGAAGCCAGTTGAGCACTTTTAATCAGGAACTAAAACAGCAACAGCTTAACTTTAAGAAAGATGAAAGGTAAACACCCCAGATGGGACTTGAACCCACAATCCCTGGCTTAGGAGGCCAGTGCCTTATCCATTAGGCCACTGGGGCTATAAACTTGTTCTGCGCCGTGGTTTTTTCTTTCCAAAGCAAGCAAACATTCACATGTGATGAGTGAGCGAGAAAGGTTTGTGTTGTACCGTTTGCTTTCCAAATCGGATAAAATCTTAACCGCATGCTTGTTTTTTTAAGAAAAGACTAGGTTCCCTTGTATTGTCGTTCTAATTGCACACTAACAGGACATTTCTAATGCAGATGAAGGAAATCTTAATGGAGTGACAAAACCCTTTAAAAACTGAATACCTCTTAATATGTATTGGGACAAGTATCCAGTGAAGAACCTAGTCGAGCACTTTTAATCTTGAATTAAAACATGCTAATGGCTTTACTTTAAACCCTTGGCGACATCTCATATACAGTTATGTTGCTGCTGCCAAGGGATTAGCGCATCGTCACATAACAGTACGTAACAGTGATGGAGCCGGCCCAGAAGCTGGGACAAGTACCCAGTGAAGAAGCCAGAAGAGCACTTATAATCTGGAACCATAACATGCCAATGGCTTTACTTTGAGACAGAGGAAAGGCAAACAACACAGATGGGCGTTAAAGCCACAATCCCTGGCTTAGGAGGCCAGTGCCTTATCCATTAGGCAACTGGGACTTGACTTTTTCTATAAGTAGTTGTTTTTCCAAAGCAATCAAACATTCACTTGTGACTGAGTGATCGAGAATGGTTTGTGTTCTACCGTTTGCTTTCTAGATCTGACAAAATCTTAACCACGTGCTTGCTTTTTGTAGACAAGGGAAAGAGGTTCCCTTGTCTTTTCATTATGATCACACACTTACAGGACTATGCTAATAAAGATGAAGGAAAGCTTATTGGAGGGCCAAAACCTTTAAAAATACCTCTTAATATATATTGGGACAAGTATCCAGTAAAGAAGCAAGTTGAGCACTTTTAATCTGGAACTAAAACATGCCAATGGCTTTTATTTAAGAAAGAGAAAAGGCAAACACCACAGATGGGACTCACCCTTAAAAACGGTATACCTCTTCCATGTATCCCCTTCAATTATGTTTATAGATCATGGGCCATGAGTAAGTTTGCTATTCCACTGGAGGTCTAAATAAAGCACAAGAAGGCAAGAAAGGAATGCTCCAGGTGAGGCTCGAACTCACAACCTCGGCATTGCATTGCTCAACAGTTACTGCTTTAAATCTACCGTGCGCTGACCGATTGCGCCACTGGAGCTCTTACTGAGGTCTGCACGTGTGTCCGTTTTCCACCGTGTGCTGACCGATTGCACCGCGGGATGAAGTGATTCCTCAAGCGTGTCTGTTTTCCATCAATTTTCAAAAACACGACAGCGTTTAAGATAGCGGTCAGTCAAGATTCTGTGAGTAATAAGTCATTTACTTCTCTCTTATTAATATATAAAGAAGCATCAGTCCAGTGGATGAAGCCAGTTGAGCACTTTTAATCAGGAACTAAAACAGCAACAGCTTAACTTTAAGAAAGATGAAAGGTAAACACCCCAGATGGGACTTGAACCCACAATCCCTGGCTTAGGAGGCCAGTGCCTTATCCATTAGGCCACTGGGGCTATAAACTTGTTCTGCGCCGTGGTTTTTTCTTTCCAAAGCAAGCAAACATTCACATGTGATGAGTGAGCGAGAAAGGTTTGTGTTGTACCGTTTGCTTTCCAAATCGGATAAAATCTTAACCGCATGCTTGTTTTTTTAAGAAAAGACTAGGTTCCCTTGTATTGTCGTTCTAATTGCACACTAACAGGACATTTCTAATGCAGATGAAGGAAATCTTAATGGAGTGACAAAACCCTTTAAAAACTGAATACCTCTTAATATGTATTGGGACAAGTATCCAGTGAAGAACCTAGTCGAGCACTTTTAATCTTGAATTAAAACATGCTAATGGCTTTACTTTAAACCCTTGGCGACATCTCATATACAGTTATGTTGCTGCTGCCAAGGGATTAGCGCATCGTCACATAACAGTACGTAACAGTGATGGAGCCGGCCCAGAAGCTGGGACAAGTACCCAGTGAAGAAGCCAGAAGAGCACTTATAATCTGGAACCATAACATGCCAATGGCTTTACTTTGAGACAGAGGAAAGGCAAACAACACAGATGGGCGTTAAAGCCACAATCCCTGGCTTAGGAAGCCAGTGCCTTATCCATTAGGCAACTGGGACTTGACTTTTTCTATAAGTAGTTGTTTTTCCAAAGCAATCAAACATTCACTTGTGACTGAGTGATCGAGAATGGTTTGTGTTCTACCGTTTGCTTTCTAGATCTGACAAAATCTTAACCACGTGCTTGCTTTTTGTAGACAAGGGAAAGAGGTTCCCTTGTCTTTTCATTATGATCACACACTTACAGGACTATGCTAATAAAGATGAAGGAAAGCTTATTGGAGGGCCAAAACCTTTAAAAATACCTCTTAATATATATTGGGACAAGTATCCAGTAAAGAAGCAAGTTGAGCACTTTTAATCTGGAACTAAAACATGCCAATGGCTTTTATTTAAGAAAGAGAAAAGGCAAACACCACAGATGGGACTCACCCTTAAAAACGGTATACCTCTTCCATGTATCCCCTTCAATTATGTTTATAGATCATGGGCCATGAGTAAGTTTGCTATTCCACTGGAGGTCTAAATAAAGCACAAGAAGGCAAGAAAGGAATGCTCCAGGTGAGGCTCGAACTCACAACCTCGGCATTGCATTGCTCAACAGTTACTGCTTTAAATCTACCGTGCGCTGACCGATTGCGCCACTGGAGCTCTTACTGAGGTCTGCACGTGTGTCCGTTTTCCACCGTGTGCTGACCGATTGCACCGCGGGATGAAGTGATTCCTCAAGCGTGTCTGTTTTCCATCAATTTTCAAAAACACGACAGCGTTTAAGATAGCGGTCAGTCAAGATTCTGTGAGTAATAAGTCATTTACTTCTCTCTTATTAATATATAAAGAAGCATCAGTCCAGTGGATGAAGCCAGTTGAGCACTTTTAATCAGGAACTAAAACAGCAACAGCTTAACTTTAAGAAAGATGAAAGGTAAACACCCCAGATGGGACTTGAACCCACAATCCCTGGCTTAGGAGGCCAGTGCCTTATCCATTAGGCCACTGGGGCTGTAAATTTGCTCTGCGCCGTGGTTGTTTCTTTCCAAAGCAAGCAAACATTCACATGTGACGAGTGAGCGAGAAAGGTTTGTGTTGTACCGTTTGCTTTCCAAATCGGATAAAATCTTAACCGCATGCTTGTTTTTTTAAGAAAAGACTAGGTTCCCTTGTATTGTCGTTCTAATTGCACACTAACAGGACATTTCTAATGCAGATGAAGGAAATCTTAATGGAGTGACAAAACCCTTTAAAAACTGAATACCTCTTAATATGTATTGGGACAAGTATCCAGTGAAGAACCTAGTCGAGCACTTTTAATCTTGAACTAAAACATGCTAATGGCTTTACTTTAAACCCTTGGTGACATCTCACATACAATTATGTTGCTGCTGCCAAGGGATTAGCGCATCGTCACATAACAGTACGTAACAGTGATGGAGCCGGCTCAGAAGCTGGGACAAGTACCCAGTGAAGAAGCCAGAAGAGCACTTATAATCTGGAACCATAACATGCCAATGGCTTTACTTTGAGACAGAGGAAAGGCAAACAATACAGATGGGCGTTAAAGCCACAATCCCTGGCTTAGGAGGCCAGTGCCTTATCCATTAGGCAACTGGGACTTGACTTTTTCTATAAGTGGTTGTTTTTCCAAAGCAATCAAACATTCACTTGTGACTGAGTGATCGAGAATGGTTTGTGTTCTACCGTTTGCTTTCTAGATCTGACAAAATCTTAACCACGTGCTTGCTTTTTGTAGACAAGGGAAAGAGGGTCCCTTGTCTTTTCATTATGATCACACACTTACAGGACTCTGCTAATAAAGATGAAGGAAAGCTTATTGGAGGGCCAAAACCTTTAAAAATACCTCTTAATATATATTGGGACAAGTATCCAGTAAAGAAGCAAGTTGAGCACTTTTAATCTGGAACTAAAACATGCCAATGGCTTTTATTTAAGAAAGAGAAAAGGCAAACACCACAGATGGGACTCACCCTTAAAAACGGTATACCTCTTCCATGTATCCCCTTCAATTATGTTTATAGATCATGGGCCATGAGTAAGTTTGCTATTCCACTGGAGGTCTAAATAAAGCACAAGAAGGCAAGAAAGGAATGCTCCAGGTGAGGCTCGAACTTACAACCTCGGCATTGCATTGCTCAACAGTTACTGCTTTAAATCTACCGTGCGCTGACCGATTGCGCCACTGGAGCTCTTACTGAGGTCTGCACGTGTGTCCGTTTTCCACCGTGTGCTGACCGATTGCACCGCGGGATGAAGTGATTCCTCAAGCGTGTCTGTTTTCCATCAATTTTCAAAAACACGACAGCGTTTAAGATAGCGGTCAGTCAAGATTCTGTGAGTAATAAGTCATTTACTTCTCTCTTATTAATATATAAAGAAGCATCAGTCCAGTGGATGAAGCCAGTTGAGCACTTTTAATCAGGAACTAAAACAGCAACAGCTTAACTTTAAGAAAGATGAAAGGTAAACACCCCAGATGGGACTTGAACCCACAATCCCTGGCTTAGGAGGCCAGTGCCTTATCCATTAGGCCACTGGGGCTATAAACTTGTTCTGCGCCGTGGTTTTTTCTTTCCAAAGCAAGCAAACATTCACATGTGATGAGTGAGCGAGAAAGGTTTGTGTTGTACCGTTTGCTTTCCAAATCGGATAAAATCTTAACCGCATGCTTGTTTTTTTAAGAAAAGACTAGGTTCCCTTGTATTGTCGTTCTAATTGCACACTAACAGGACATTTCTAATGCAGATGAAGGAAATCTTAATGGAGTGACAAAACCCTTTAAAAACTGAATACCTCTTAATATGTATTGGGACAAGTATCCAGTGAAGAACCTAGTCGAGCACTTTTAATCTTGAATTAAAACATGCTAATGGCTTTACTTTAAACCCTTGGCGACATCTCATATACAGTTATGTTGCTGCTGCCAAGGGATTAGCGCATCGTCACATAACAGTACGTAACAGTGATGGAGCCGGCCCAGAAGCTGGGACAAGTACCCAGTGAAGAAGCCAGAAGAGCACTTATAATCTGGAACCATAACATGCCAATGGCTTTACTTTGAGACAGAGGAAAGGCAAACAACACAGATGGGCGTTAAAGCCACAATCCCTGGCTTAGGAGGCCAGTGCCTTATCCATTAGGCAACTGGGACTTGACTTTTTCTATAAGTAGTTGTTTTTCCAAAGCAATCAAACATTCACTTGTGACTGAGTGATCGAGAATGGTTTGTGTTCTACCGTTTGCTTTCTAGATCTGACAAAATCTTAACCACGTGCTTGCTTTTTGTAGACAAGGGAAAGAGGTTCCCTTGTCTTTTCATTATGATCACACACTTACAGGACTATGCTAATAAAGATGAAGGAAAGCTTATTGGAGGGCCAAAACCTTTAAAAATACCTCTTAATATATATTGGGACAAGTATCCAGTAAAGAAGCAAGTTGAGCACTTTTAATCTGGAACTAAAACATGCCAATGGCTTTTATTTAAGAAAGAGAAAAGGCAAACACCACAGATGGGACTCACCCTTAAAAACGGTATACCTCTTCCATGTATCCCCTTCAATTATGTTTATAGATCATGGGCCATGAGTAAGTTTGCTATTCCACTGGAGGTCTAAATAAAGCACAAGAAGGCAAGAAAGGAATGCTCCAGGTGAGGCTCGAACTCACAACCTCGGCATTGCATTGCTCAACAGTTACTGCTTTAAATCTACCGTGCGCTGACCGATTGCGCCACTGGAGCTCTTACTGAGGTCTGCACGTGTGTCCGTTTTCCACCGTGTGCTGACCGATTGCACCGCGGGATGAAGTGATTCCTCAAGCGTGTCTGTTTTCCATCAATTTTCAAAAACACGACAGCGTTTAAGATAGCGGTCAGTCAAGATTCTGTGAGTAATAAGTCATTTACTTCTCTCTTATTAATATATAAAGAAGCATCAGTCCAGTGGATGAAGCCAGTTGAGCACTTTTAATCAGGAACTAAAACAGCAACAGCTTAACTTTAAGAAAGATGAAAGGTAAACACCCCAGATGGGACTTGAACCCACAATCCCTGGCTTAGGAGGCCAGTGCCTTATCCATTAGGCCACTGGGGCTATAAACTTGTTCTGCGCCGTGGTTTTTTCTTTCCAAAGCAAGCAAACATTCACATGTGATGAGTGAGCGAGAAAGGTTTGTGTTGTACCGTTTGCTTTCCAAATCGGATAAAATCTTAACCGCATGCTTGTTTTTTTAAGAAAAGACTAGGTTCCCTTGTATTGTCGTTCTAATTGCACACTAACAGGACATTTCTAATGCAGATGAAGGAAATCTTAATGGAGTGACAAAACCCTTTAAAAACTGAATACCTCTTAATATGTATTGGGACAAGTATCCAGTGAAGAACCTAGTCGAGCACTTTTAATCTTGAATTAAAACATGCTAATGGCTTTACTTTAAACCCTTGGCGACATCTCATATACAGTTATGTTGCTGCTGCCAAGGGATTAGCGCATCGTCACATAACAGTACGTAACAGTGATGGAGCCGGCCCAGAAGCTGGGACAAGTACCCAGTGAAGAAGCCAGAAGAGCACTTATAATCTGGAACCATAACATGCCAATGGCTTTACTTTGAGACAGAGGAAAGGCAAACAACACAGATGGGCGTTAAAGCCACAATCCCTGGCTTAGGAAGCCAGTGCCTTATCCATTAGGCAACTGGGACTTGACTTTTTCTATAAGTAGTTGTTTTTCCAAAGCAATCAAACATTCACTTGTGACTGAGTGATCGAGAATGGTTTGTGTTCTACCGTTTGCTTTCTAGATCTGACAAAATCTTAACCACGTGCTTGCTTTTTGTAGACAAGGGAAAGAGGTTCCCTTGTCTTTTCATTATGATCACACACTTACAGGACTCTGCTAATAAAGATGAAGGAAAGCTTATTGGAGGGCCAAAACCTTTAAAAATACCTCTTAATATATATTGGGACAAGTATCCAGTAAAGAAGCAAGTTGAGCACTTTTAATCTGGAACTAAAACATGCCAATGGCTTTTATTTAAGAAAGAGAAAAGGCAAACACCACAGATGGGACTCACCCTTAAAAACGGTATACCTCTTCCATGTATCCCCTTCAATTATGTTTATAGATCATGGGCCATGAGTAAGTTTGCTATTCCACTGGAGGTCTAAATAAAGCACAAGAAGGCAAGAAAGGAGTGCTCCAGGTGAGGCTCGAACTCACAACCTCGGCATTGCTCAACAGTTACTGCTTTATAAGTACCGTGCGCTGACCGATTGCGCCACTGGAGCTCTTACTGAAGTCTGCACGCGTGTCCGTTTTCCACCGTGTGCTGACCGATTGCACCGCGGGATGAAGTGATTCCTCAAGCGTGTCTGTTTTCCATCAATTTTCAAAAACACGACAGCGTTTAAGATAGCGGTCAGTCAAGATACTGTGAGTAATAAGTCATTTACTTCTCTCTTATTAATATATAAAGAAGCATCAGTCCAGTGGATGAAGCCAGTTGAGCACTTTTAATCAGGAACTAAAACAGCAACAGCTTAACTTTAAGAAAGATGAAAGGTAAACACCCCAGATGGGACTTGAACCCACAATACCTGGCCTAGGAGGCCAGTGCCTTATCCATTAGGCCACTGGGGCTGTAAACTTGCTCTGCGCCGTGGTTTTTTCTTTCCAAAGCAAGCAAACATTCACATGTGATGAGTGAGCGAGAAAGGTTTGTGTTGTACCGTTTGCTTTCCAAATCGGATAAAATCTTAACCGCATGCTTGTTTTTTTAAGAAAAGACTAGGTTCCCTTGTATTGTCGTTCTAATTGCACACTAACAGGACATTTCTAATGCAGATGAAGGAAATCTTAATGGAGTGACAAAACCCTTTAAAAACTGAATACCTCTTAATATGTATTGGGACAAGTATCCAGTGAAGAACCTAGTCGAGCACTTTTAATCTTGAACTAAAACATGCTAATGGCTTTACTTTAAACCCTTGGTGACATCTCACATACAATTATGTTGCTGCTGCCAAGGGATTAGCGCATCGTCACATAACAGTACGTAACAGTGATGGAGCTGGCTCAGAAGCTGGGACAAGTACCCAGTGAAGAAGCCAGAAGAGCACTTATAATCTGGAACCATAACATGCCAATGGCTTTACTTTGAGACAGAGGAAAGGCAAACAATACAGATGGGCGTTAAAGCCACAATCCCTGGCTTAGGAGGCCACTGCCTTATCCATTAGGCAACTGGGACTTGACTTTTTCTATAAGTGGTTGTTTTTCCAAAGCAATCAAACATTCACTTGTGACTGAGTGATCGAGAATGGTTTGTGTTCTACCGTTTGCTTTCTAGATCTGACAAAATCTTAACCACGTGCTTGCTTTTTGTAGACAAGGGAAAGAGGGTCCCTTGTCTTTTCATTATGATCACACACTTACAGGACTCTGCTAATAAAGATGAAGGAAAGCTTATTGGAGGGCCAAAACCTTTAAAAATACCTCTTAATATATATTGGGACAAGTATCCAGTAAAGAAGCAAGTTGAGCACTTTTAATCTGGAACTAAAACATGCCAATGGCTTTTATTTAAGAAAGAGAAAAGGCAAACACCACAGATGGGACTCACCCTTAAAAACGGTATACCTCTTCCATGTATCCCCTTCAATTATGTTTATAGATCATGGGCCATGAGTAAGTTTGCTATTCCACTGGAGGTCTAAATAAAGCACAAGAAGGCAAGAAAGGAGTGCTCCAGGTGAGGCTCGAACTCACAACCTCGTCATTACTCAACAGTTACTGTTTTATAAGTACCGTGCGCTGACCGATTGCGCCACTGGAGCTCTTACTGATGTCTGCACGCGTGTCCGTTTTCCACCGTGTGCTGACCGATTACACCGCGGGATGAAGTGATTCCTCAGGCGTGTCTGTTTTCCATCAATTTTCAAAAACGACAGCGTTTAAGATAGCGGTCAGTCAAGATACTGTGAGTAATAAGTCATTTACTTCTCTCTTATTAATATATAAAGAAGCATCAGTCCAGTGGATGAAGCCGGTTGAGCACTTTTAATCAGGAACTAAAACAGCAACAGCTTAACTTTAAGAAAGATGAAAGATAAACATCCCAGATGGGACTCGAACCCACAATCCCTGGCTTGGGAGGCCAGTGCCTTATCCATTAGGGCACTGGGGTTGTAAATTTGCCCTGCGCCGTGGTTGTTTCTTTCCAAAGCAAGCAAACATTCACATGTGACGAGTGAGCGAGAAAGGTTTGTGTTGTACCGTTTGCTTTCCAAATCGGATAAAATCTTAACCGCATGCTTGTTTTTTTAAGAAAAGACTAGGTTCCCTTGTATTGTCGTTCTAATTGCACACTAACAGGACATTTCTAATGCAGATGAAGGAAATCTTAATGGAGTGACAAAACCCTTTAAAAACTGAATACCTCTTAATATGTATTGGGACAAGTATCCAGTGAAGAACCTAGTCGAGCACTTTTAATATTGAACTAAAACATGCTAATGGCTTTACTTTAAACCCTTGGTGACATCTCACATACAAGTATGTTGCTGCTGCCAAGGGATTAGCGCATCGTCACATAACAGTACATAACAGTGATGGAGCCGGCTCAGAAGCTGGGACAAGTACCCAGTGAAGAAGCCAGAAGAGCACTTATAATCTGGAACCATAACATGCCAATGGCTTTACTTTGAGACAGAGGACAGGCAAATACCACAGATGGGTGTTAAAGCCACAATCCCTGGCTTAGGAGGCCAGTGCCTTATCCATTAGGCAACTGGGACTTGACTTTTTCTATAAGTGGTTGTTTTTCCAAAGCAATCAAACATTCACTTGTGACTGAGTGATCGAGAATGGTTTGTGTTCTACCGTTTGCTTTCTAGATCTGACAAAATCTTAACCACGTGCTTGCTTTTTGTAGACAAGGGAAAGAGGGTCCCTTGTCTTTTCATTATGATCACACTCTTACAGGACTCTGCTAATAAAGATGAAGGAAAGCTTATTGGAGGGCCAAAACCTTTAAAAATACCTCTTAATATATATTGGGACAAGTATCCAGTAAAGAAGCAAGTTGAGCACTTTTAATCTGGAACTAAAACATGCCAATGGCTTTTATTTAAGAAATAGAAAAGGCAAACACCACAGATGGGACTCACCCTTAAAAACGGTATACCTCTTCCATGTATCCCCTTCAATTATGTTTATAGATCATGGGCCATGAGTAAGTTTTGCTATTCCACTGGAGGTCTAAATAAAGCACAAGAAGGCAAGAAAGGAGTGCTCCAGGTGAGGCTCGAACTCACAACCTCGGCATTGCTCAACAGTTACTGCTTTATAAGTACCGTGCGCTGACCGATTGCGCCACTGGAGCTCTTACTGATGTCTGCACGCGTGTCCGTTTTCCACCGTGTGCTGACCGATTACACCGCAGGATGAAGTGATTCCTCAAGCGTGTCTGTTTTCCATCAATTTTCAAAAACGACAGCGTTTAAGATAGCGGTCAGTCAAGATACTGTGAGTAATAAGTCATTTACTTCTCTCTTATTAATATATAAAGAAGCATCAGTCCAGTGGATGAAGCCAGTTGAGCACTTTTAATCAGGAACTAAAACAGAAACAGCTTAACTTTAAGAAAGATGAAAGGTAAACACCCCAGATGGGACTTGAACCCACAATCCCTGGCTTAGGAGGCTAGTGCCTTATCCATTAGGCCACTGGGGCTGTAAATTTGCTCTGCGCCGTGGTTTTTTCTTTCCAAAGCAAGCAAACATTCACATGTGATGAGTGAGCGAGAAAGGTTTGTGTTGTACCGTTGGCTTTCCAAATCGGATAAAATCTTAACCGCATGCTTGTTTTTTTAAGAAAAGACTAGGTTCCCTTGTATTGTCGTTCTAATTGCACACTAACAGGACATTTCTAATGCAGATGAAGGAAATCTTAATGGAGTGACAAAACCCTTTAAAAACTGAATACCTCTTAATATGTATTGGGACAAGTATCCAGTGAAGAACCTAGTCGAGTACTTTTAATCTTGAACTAAAACATGCTAATGGCTTTACTTTAAACCCTTGGTGACATCTCACATACAAGTATGTTGCTGCTGCCAAGGGATTAGCGCATCGTCACATAACAGTACATAACAGTGATGGAGCCGGCTCAGAAGCTGGGACAAGTACCCAGTGAAGAAGCCAGAAGAGCACTTATAATCTGGAACCATAACATGCCAATGGCTTTACTTTGAGACAGAGGAAAGGCAAATACCACAGATGGGTGTTAAAGCCACAATCCCTGGCTTAGGAGGCCAGTGCCTTATCCATTAGGCAACTGGGACTTGACTTTTTCTATAAGTGGTTGTTTTTCCAAAGCAATCAAACATTCACTTGTGACTGAGTGATCGAGAATGGTTTGTGTTCTACCGTTTGCTTTCTAGATCTGACAAAATCTTAACCACGTGCTTGCTTTTTGTAGACAAGGGAAAGAGGGTCCCTTGTCTTTTCATTATGATCACACACTTACAGGACTCTGCTAATAAAGATGAAGGAAAGCTTATTGGAGGGCCAAAACCTTTAAAAATACCTCTTAATATATATTGGGACAAGTATCCAGTAAAGAAGCAAGTTGAGCACTTTTAATCTGGAACTAAAACATGCCAATGGCTTTTATTTAAGAAATAGAAAAGGCAAACACCACAGATGGGACTCACCCTTAAAAACGGTATACCTCTTCCATGTATCCCCTTCAATTATGTTTATAGATCATGGGCCATGAGTACGTTTGCTATTCCACTGGAGGTCTAAATAAAGCACAAGAAGGCAAGAAAGGACTGCTCCAGGTGAGGCTCGAACTCACAACCTCGGCATTGCTCAACAGTTACTGCTTTATAAGTACCGTGCGCTGACCGATTGCGCCACTGGAGCTCTTACTGATGTCTGCACGCGTGTCCGTTTTCCACCGTGTGCTGACCGATTGCACCGCGGGATGAAGTGATTCCTCAAGCGTGTCTGTTTTCCATCAATTTTCAAAAACACGACAGCGTTTAAGATAGCGGTCAGTCAAGATACTGTGAGTAATAAGTCATTTACTTCTCTCTTATTAATATATAAAGAAGCATCAGTCCAGTGGATGAAGCCAGTTGAGCACTTTTAATCAGGTACTAAAACAGCAACAGCTTAACTTTAAGAAAGAAGAAAGGTAAACACCCCAGATGGGACTTGAACCCACAATCCCTGGCTTAGGAGGCCAGTGCCTTATCCATTAGGCCACTGGGGCTGTAAACTTGCTCTGTGCCGTGGTTTTCTCTTTCCAAAGCAAGCAAACATTCACATGTGATGAGTGAGCGAGAAAGGTTTGTGTTGTACCGTTTGCTTTCCAAATCGGATAAAATCTTAACCGCATGCTTGTTTTTTTTAAGAAAAGACTAGGTTCCCTTGTATTGTCGTTCTAATTGCACACTAACAGGACATTTCTAATGCAGATGAAGGAAATCTTAATGGAGTGACAAAACCCTTTAAAAACTGAATACCTCTTAATATGTATTGGGACAAGTATCCAGTGAAGAACCTAGTCGAGCACTTTTAATCTTGAACTAAAACATGCTAATGGCTTTACTTTAAACCCTTGGTGACATCTCACATACAATTATGTTGCTGCTGCCAAGGGATTAGCGCATCGTCACATAACAGTACGTAACAGTGATGGAGCCGGCTCAGAAGCTGGGACAAGTACCCAGTGAAGAAGCCGGAAGAGCACTTATAATCTGGAACCATAACATGCCAATGGCTTTACTTTGAGACAGAGGAAAGGCAAACAATACAGATGGGCGTTAAAGCCACAATCCCTGGCTTAGGAGGCCAGTGCCTTATCCATTAGGCAACTGGGACTTTACTTTTTCTATAAGTGGTTGTTTTTCCAAAGCAATCAAACATTCACTTGTGACTGAGTGATCGAGAATGGTTTGTGTTCTACCGTTTGCTTTCTAGATCTGACAAAATCTTAACCACGTGCTTGCTTTTTGTAGACAAGGGAAAGAGGGTCCCTTGTCTTTTCATTATGATCACACTCTTACAGGACTCTGCTAATAAAGATGAAGGAAAGCTTATTGGAGGGCCAAAACCTTTAAAAATACCTCTTAATATATATTGGGACAAGTATCCAGTAAAGAAGCAAGTTGAGCACTTTTAATCTGGAACTAAAACATGCCAATGGCTTTTATTTAAGAAAGAGAAAAGGCAAACACCACAGATGGGACTCACCCTTAAAAACGGTATACCTCTTCCATGTATCCCCTTCAATTATGTTTATAGATCATGGGCCATGAGTAAGTTTGCTATTCCACTGGAGGTCTAAATAAAGCACAAGAAGGAAAGAAAGGAGTGCTCCAGGTGAGGCTCGAACTCACAACCTCGGCATTGCTCAACAGTTACTGCTTTATAAGTACCGTGCGCTGACCGATTGCGCCACTGGAGCTCTTACTGATGTCTGCACGCGTGTCCGTTTTCCACCGTGTGCTGACCGATTGCACCGCGGGATGAAGTGATTCCTCAAGCGTGTCTGTTTTCCATCAATTTTCAAAAACACGACAGCGTTTAAGATAGCGGTCAGTCAAGATACTGTGAGTAATAAGTCATTTACTTCTCTCTTATTAATATATAAAGAAGCATCAGTCCAGTGGATGAAGCCAGTTGAGCACTTTTAATCAGGAACTAAAACAGCAACAGCTTAACTTTAAGAAAGATGAAAGGTAAACACCCCAGATGGGACTTGAACCCACAATCCCTGGCCTAGGAGGCCAGTGCCTTATCCATTAGGCCACTGGGGCTGTAAACTTGCTCTGTGCCGTGGTTTTTTCTTTCCAAAGCAAGCAAACATTCACATGTGATGAGTGAGCGAGAAGGGTTTGTGTTGTACCGTTTGCTTTCCAAATCGGATAAAATCTTAACCGCATGCTTGATTTTTTAAGAAAAGACTAGGTTCCCTTGTATTGTCGTTCTAATTGCACACTAACAGGACATTTCTAATGCAGATGAAGGAAATCTTAATGGAGTGACAAAACCCTTTAAAAACTGAATACCTCTTAATATGTATTGGGACAAGTATCCAGTGAAGAACCTAGTCGAGCACTTTTAATCTTGAACTAAAACATGCTAATGGCTTTACTTTAAACCCTTGGTGACATCTCACATACAATTATGTTGCTGCTGCCAAGGGATTAGCGCATCGTCACATAACAGTACGTAACAGTGATGGAGCCGGCTCAGAAGCTGGGACAAGTACCCAGTGAAGAAGCCAGAAGAGCACTTATAATCTGGAACCATAACATGCCAATGGCTTTACTTTGAGACAGAGGAAAGGCAAACAATACAGATGGGCGTTAAAGCCACAATCCCTGGCTTAGGAGGCCAGTGCCTTATCCATTAGGCAACTGGGGCTTGACTTTTTCTATAAGTGGTTGTTTTTCCAAAGCAATCAAACATTCACTTGTGACTGAGTGATCGAGAATGGTTTGTGTTCTACCGTTTGCTTTCTAGATCTGACAAAATCGTAACCACGTGCTTGCTTTTTGTAGACAAGGGAAAGAGGGTCCCTCGTCTTTTCATTATGATCACACACTTACAGGACTCTGCTAATAAAGATGAAGGAAAGCTTATTGGAGGGCCAAAACCTTTAAAAATACCTCTTAATATATATTGGGACAAGTATCCAGTAAAGAAGCAAGTTGAGCACTTTTAATCTGGAACTAAAACATGCCAATGGCTTTTATTTAAGAAAGAGAAAAGGCAAACACCACAGATGGGACTCACCCTTAAAAACGGTATACCTCTTCCATGTATCCCCTTCAATTATGTTTATAGATCATGGGCCATGAGTAAGTTTGCTATTCCACTGGAGGTCTAAATAAAGCACAAGAAGGCAAGAAAGGAGTGCTCCAGGTGAGGCTCGAACTCACAACCTCGGCATTGCTCAACAGTTACTGCTTTATAAGTACCGTGCGCTGACCGATTGCGCCACTGGAGCTCTTACTGATGTCTGCACGAGTGTCCGTTTTCCACCGTGTGCTGACCGATTGCACCGCGGGATGAAGTGATTCCTCAAGCGTGTCTGTTTTCCATCAATTTTCAAAAACACGACAGCGTTTAAGATAGCGGTCAGTCAAGATACTGTGAGTAATAAGTCATTTACTTCTCTCTTATTAATATATAAAGAAGCATCAGTCCAGTGGATGAAGCCAGTTGAGCACTTTTAATCAGGAACTAAAACAGCAACAGCTTACCTTTAAGAAAGATGAAAGGTAAACACCCCAGATGGGACTTGAACCCACAATCCCTGGCTTAGGAGGCCAGTGCCTTATCCATTAGGCCACTGGGGCTGTAAATTTGCTCTGCGCCGTGGTTTTTTCTTTCCAAAGCAAGCAAACATTCACATGTGATGAGTGAGCGAGAAAGGTTTGTGTTGTACCGTTGGCTTTCCAAATCGGATAAAATCTTAACCGCATGCTTGTTTTTTTTAAGAAAAGACTAGGTTCCCTTGTATTGTCGTTCTAATTGCACACTAACAGGACATTTCTAATGCAGATGAAGGAAATCTTAATGGAGTGACAAAACCCTTTAAAAACTGAATACCTCTTAATATGTATTGGGACAAGTATCCAGTGAAGAACCTAGTCGAGCACTTTTAATCTTGAACTAAAACATGCTAATGGCTTTACTTTAAACCCTTGGTGACATCTCACATACAATTATGTTGCTGCTGCCAAGGGATTAGCGCATCGTCACATAACAGTACGTAACAGTGATGGAGCCGGCTCAGAAGCTGGGACAAGTACCCAGTGAAGAAGCCGGAAGAGCACTTATAATCTGGAACCATAACATGCCAATGGCTTTACTTTGAGACAGAGGAAAGGCAAACAATACAGATGGGCGTTAAAGCCACAATCCCTGGCTTAGGAGGCCAGTGCCTTATCCATTAGGCAACTGGGACTTTACTTTTTCTATAAGTGGTTGTTTTTCCAAAGCAATCAAACATTCACTTGTGACTGAGTGATCGAGAATGGTTTGTGTTCTACCGTTTGCTTTCTAGATCTGACAAAATCTTAACCACGTGCTTGCTTTTTGTAGACAAGGGAAAGAGGGTCCCTTGTCTTTTCATTATGATCACACTCTTACAGGACTCTGCTAATAAAGATGAAGGAAAGCTTATTGGAGGGCCAAAACCTTTAAAAATACCTCTTAATATATATTGGGACAAGTATCCAGTAAAGAAGCAAGTTGAGCACTTTTAATCTGGAACTAAAACATGCCAATGGCTTTTATTTAAGAAAGAGAAAAGGCAAACACCACAGATGGGACTCACCCTTAAAAACGGTATACCTCTTCCATGTATCCCCTTCAATTATGTTTATAGATCATGGGCCATGAGTAAGTTTGCTATTCCACTGGAGGTCTAAATAAAGCACAAGAAGGCAAGAAAGGAGTGCTCCAGGTGAGGCTCGAACTCACAACCTCGGCATTGCTCAACAGTTACTGCTTTATAAGTACCGTGCGCTGACCGATTGCGCCACTGGAGCTCTTACTGATGTCTGCACGCGTGTCCGTTTTCCACCGTGTGCTGACCGATTGCACCGCGGGATGAAGTGATTCCTCAAGCGTGTCTGTTTTCCATCAATTTTCAAAAACACGACAGCGTTTAAGATAGCGGTCAGTCAAGATACTGTGAGTAATAAGTCATTTACTTCTCTCTGATTAATATATAAAGAAGCATCAGTCCAGTGGATGAAGCCAGTTGAGCACTTTTAATCAGGAACTAAAACAGCAACAGCTTAACTTTAAGAAAGATGAAAGGTGAACACCCCAGATGGGACTTGAACCCACAATCCCTGGCCTAGGAGGCCAGTGCCTTATCCATTAGGCCACTGGGGCTGTAAACTTTCTCTGCGCCGTGGTTTTTTCTTTCCAAAGCAAGCAAACATTCACATGTGATGAGTGAGCGAGAAAGGTTTGTGTTGTACCGTTTGCTTTCCAAATCGGATAAAATCTTAACCGCATGCTTGTTTTTTTAAGAAAAGACTAGGTTCCCTTGTATTGTCGTTCTAATTGCACACTAACAGGACATTTCTAATGCAGATGAAGGAAATCTTAATGGAGTGACAAAACCCTTTAAAAACTGAATACCTCTTAATATGTATTGGGACAAGTATCCAGTGAAGAACCTAGTCGAGCACTTTTAATCTTGAACTAAAACATGCTAATGGCTTTACTTTAAACCCTTGGTGACATCTCACATACAATTATGTTGCTGCTGCCAAGGGATTAGCGCATCGTCACATAACAGTACGTAACAGTGATGGAGCCGGCCCAGAAGCTGGGACAAGTACCCAGTGAAGAAGCCAGAAGAGCACTTATAATCTGGAACCATAACATGCCAATGGCTTTACTTTGAGACAGAGGAAAGGCAAACAATACAGATGGGCGTTAAAGCCACAATCCCTGGCTTAGGAGGCCAGTGCCTTATCCATTAGGCAACTGGGACTTGACTTTTTCTATAAGTGGTTGTTTTTCCAAAGCAATCAAACATTCACTTGTGACTGAGTGATCGAGAATGGTTTGTGTTCTACCGTTTGCTTTCTAGATCTGACAAAATCTTAACCACGTGCTTGCTTTTTGTAGACAAGGGAAAGAGGGTCCCTTGTCTTTTCATTATGATCACACACTTACAGGACTCTGCTAATAAAGATGAAGGAAAGCTTATTGGAGGGCCAAAACCTTTAAAAATACCTCTTAATATATATTGGGACAAGTATCCAGTAAAGAAGCAAGTTGAGCACTTTTAATCTGGAACTAAAACATGCCAATGGCTTTTATTTAAGAAAGAGAAAAGGCAAACACCACAGATGGGACTCACCCTTAAAAACGGTATACCTCTTCCATGTATCCCCTTCAATTATGTTTATAGATCATGGGCCATGAGTAAGTTTGCTATTCCACTGGAGGTCTAAATAAAGCACAAGAAAGGAGTGCTCCAGGTGAGGCTCGAACTCACAACCTCGTCATTGCTCAACAGTTACTGCTTTATAAGTACCGTGCGCTGACCGATTGCGCCACTGGAGCTCTTACTGATGTCTGCACGCGTGTCCGTTTTCCACCGTGTGCTGACCGATTGCACCGCGGGATGAAGTGATTCCTCAAGCGTGTCTGTTTTCCATCAATTTTCAAAAACTCGACAGCGTTTAAGATAGCGGTCAGTCAAGATACTGTGAGTAATACGTCATTTACTTCTCTCTTATTAATATATAAAGAAGCATCAGTCCAGTGGATGAAGCCAGTTGAGCACTTTTAATCAGGAACTAAAACAGCAACAGCTTAACTTTAAGAAAGAAGAAAGGTAAACACCCCAGATGGGACTTGAACCCACAATCCCTGGCTTAGGAGGCCAGTGCCTTATCCATTAGGCCACTGGGGCTGTAAACTTGCTCTGTGCCGTGGTTTTTTCTTTCCAAAGCAATCAAACATTCACTTGTGACTGAGTGATCGAGAATGGTTTGTGTTCTACCGTTTGCTTTCTAGATCTGACAAAATCTTAACCACGTGCTTGCTTTTTGTAGACAAGGGAAAGAGGGTCCCTTGTCTTTTCATTATGATCACACACTTACAGGACTCTGCTAATAAAGATGAAGGAAAGCTTATTGGAGGGCCAAAACCTTTAAAAATACCTCTTAATATATATTGGGACAAGTATCCAGTAAAGAAGCAAGTTGAGCACTTTTAATCTGGAACTAAAACATGCCAATGGCTTTTATTTAAGAAATAGAAAAGGCAAACACCACAGATGGGACTCACCCTTAAAAACGGTATACCTCTTCCATGTATCCCCTTCAATTATGTTTATAGATCATGGGCCATGAGTACGTTTGCTATTCCACTGGAGGTCTAAATAAAGCACAAGAAGGCAAGAAAGGACTGCTCCAGGTGAGGCTCGAACTCACAACCTCGGCATTGCTCAACAGTTACTGCTTTATAAGTACCGTGCGCTGACCGATTGCGCCACTGGAGCTCTTACTGATGTCTGCACGCGTGTCCGTTTTCCACCGTGTGCTGACCGATTGCACCGCGGGATGAAGTGATTCCTCAAGCGTGTCTGTTTTCCATCAATTTTCAAAAACACGACAGCGTTTAAGATAGCGGTCAGTCAAGATACTGTGAGTAATAAGTCATTTACTTCTCTCTTATTAATATATAAAGAAGCATCAGTCCAGTGGATGAAGCCAGTTGAGCACTTTTAATCAGGAACTAAAACAGCAACAGCTTACCTTTAAGAAAGATGAAAGGAAAACACCCCAGATGGGACTTGAACCCACAATCCCTGGCTTAGGAGGCCAGTGCCTTATCCATTAGGCCACTGGGGCTGTAAATTTGCTCTGCGCCGTGGTTTTTTCTTTCCAAAGCAAGCAAACATTCACATGTGATGAGTGAGCGAGAAAGGTTTGTGTTGTACCGTTGGCTTTCCAAATCGGATAAAATCTTAACCGCATGCTTGTTTTTTTTAAGAAAAGACTAGGTTCCCTTGTATTGTCGTTCTAATTGCACACTAACAGGACATTTCTAATGCAGATGAAGGAAATCTTAATGGAGTGACAAAACCCTTTAAAAACTGAATACCTCTTAATATGTATTGGGACAAGTATCCAGTGAAGAACCTAGTCGAGCACTTTTAATCTTGAACTAAAACATGCTAATGGCTTTACTTTAAACCCTTGGTGACATCTCACATACAATTATGTTGCTGCTGCCAAGGGATTAGCGCATCGTCACATAACAGTACGTAACAGTGATGGAGCCGGCCCAGAAGCTGGGACAAGTACCCAGTGAAGAAGCCAGAAGAGCACTTATAATCTGGAACCATAACATGCCAATGGCTTTACTTTGAGACAGAGGAAAGGCAAACAATACAGATGGGCGTTAAAGCCACAATCCCTGGCTTAGGAGGCCAGTGCCTTATCCATTAGGCAACTGGGACTTTACTTTTTCTATAAGTGGTTGTTTTTCCAAAGCAATCAAACATTCACTTGTGACTGAGTGATCGAGAATGGTTTGTGTTCTACCGTTTGCTTTCTAGATCTGACAAAATCTTAACCACGTGCTTGCTTTTTGTAGACAAGGGAAAGGGGGTCCCTTGTCTTTTCATTATGATCACACACTTACAGGACTCTGCTAATAAAGATGAAGGAAAGCTTATTGGAGGGCCAAAACCTTTAAAAATACCTCTTAATATATATTGGGACAAGTATCCAGTAAAGAAGCAAGTTGAGCACTTTTAATCTGGAACTAAAACATGCCAATGGCTTTTATTTAAGAAAGAGAAAAGGCAAACACCACAGATGGGACTCACCCTTAAAAACGGTATACCTCTTCCATGTATCCCCTTCAATTATGTTTATAGATCATGGGCCATGAGTAAGTTTGCTATTCCACTGGAGGTCTAAATAAAGCACAAGAAGGCAAGAAAGGAGTGCTCCAGGTGAGGCTCGAACTCACAACCTCGTCATTGCTCAACAGTTACTGCTTTATAAGTACCGTGCGCTGACCGATTGCGCCACTGGAGCTCTTACTGATGTCTGCACGCGTGTCCGTTTTCCACCGTGTGCTGACCGATTGCACTGCGGGATGAAGTGATTCCTCAAGCGTGTCTGTTTTCCATCAATTTTCAAAAACACGACAGCGTTTAAGATAGCGGTCAGTCAAGATACTGTGAGTAATAAGTCATTTACTTCTCTCTGATTAATATATAAAGAAGCATCAGTCCAGTGGATGAAGCCAGTTGAGCACTTTTAATCAGGAACTAAAACAGCAACAGCTTAACTTTAAGAAAGAAGAAAGGTAAACACCCCAGATGGGACTTGAACCCACAATCCCTGGCTTAGGAGGCCAGTGCCTTATCCATTAGGCCACTGGGGCTGTAAACTTGCTCTGCGTCGTGGTTTTTTCTTTCCAAAGCAAGCAAACATTCACATGTGATGAGTGAGCGAGAAAGGTTTGTGTTGTACCGTTTGCTTTCCAAATCGGATAAAATCTTAACCGCATGCTTGTTTTTTTAAGAAAAGACTAGGTTCCCTTGTATTGTCGTTCTAATTGCACACTAACAGGACATTTCTAATGCAGATGAAGGAAATCCTAATGGAGTGACAAAACCCTTTAAAAACTGAATACCTCTTAATATGTATTGGGACAAGTATCCAGTGAAGAACCTAGTCGAGCACTTTTAATCTTGAACTAAAACATGCTAATGGCTTTACTTTAAACCCTTGGTGACATCTCACATACAATTATGTTGCTGCTGCCAAGGGATTAGCGCATCGTCACATAACAGTGATGGAGCCGGCCCAGAAGCTGGGACAAGTACCCAGTGAAGAAACCAGAAGAGCACTTATAATCTGGAACCATAACATGCCAATGGCTTTACTTTGAGACAGAGGAAAGGCAAACAATACAGATGGGCGTTAAAGCCACAATCCCTGGCTTAGGAGGCCAGTGCCTTATCCATTAGGCAACTGGAACTTTACTTTTTCTATAAGTGGTTGTTTTTCCAAAGCAATCAAACATTCACTTGTGACTGAGTGATCGAGAATGGTTTGTGTTCTACCGTTTGCTTTCTAGATCTGACAAAATCTTAACCACGTGCTTGCTTTTTGTAGACAAGGGAAAGAGGGTCCCTTGTCTTTTCATTATGATCACACACTTACAGGACTCTGCTAATAAAGATGAAGGAAAGCTTATTGGAGGGCCAAAACCTTTAAAAATACCTCTTAATATATATTGGGACAAGTATCCAGTAAAGAAGCAAGTTGAGCACTTTTAATCTGGAACTAAAACATGCCAATGGCTTTTATTTAAGAAAGAGAAAAGGCAAACACCACAGATGGGACTCACCCTTAAAAACGGTATACCTCTTCCATGTATCCCCTTCAATTATGTTTATAGATCATGGGCCATGAGTAAGTTTGCTATTCCACTGGAGGTCTAAATAAAGCACAAGAAGGCAAGAAAGGAGTGCTCCAGGTGAGGCTCGAACTCACAACCTCGGCATTGCTCAACAGTTACTGCTTTATAAGTACCGTGCGCTGACCGATTGCGCCACTGGAGCTCTTACTGATGTCTGCACGCGTGTCCGTTTTCCACCGTGTGCTGACCGATTGCACCGCGGGATGAAGTGATTCCTCAAGCGTGTCTGTTTTCCATCAATTTTCAAAAACACGACAGCGTTTAAGATAGCGGTCAGTCAAGATACTGTGAGTAATAAGTCATTTACTTCTCTCTTATTAATATATAAAGAAGCATCAGTCCAGTGGATGAAGCCAGTTGAGCACTTTTAATCAGGAACTAAAACAGCAACAGCTTAACTTTAAGAAAGATGAAAGGTAAACACCCCAGATGGGACTTGAACCCACAATCCCTGGCTTAGGAGGCCAGTGCCTTATCCATTAGGCCACTGGGGCTGTAAATTTGCTCTGCGCCGTGGTTTTTTCTTTCCAAAGCAAGCAAACATTCACATGTGATGAGTGAGCGAGAAAGGTTTGTGTTGTACCGTTTGCTTTCCAAATCGGATAAAATCTTAACCGCATGCTTGTTTTTTTAAGAAAAGACTAGGTTCCCTTGTATTGTCGTTCTAATTGCACACTAACAGGACATTTCTAATGCAGATGAAGGAAATCTTAATGGAGTGACAAAACCCTTTAAAAACTGAATACCTCTTAATATGTATTGGGACAAGTATCCAGTGAAGAACCTAGTCGAGCACTTTTAATCTTGAACTAAAACATGCTAATGGCTTTACTTTAAACCCTTGGTGACATCTCACATACAATTATGTTGCTGCTGCCAAGGGATTAGCGCATCGTCACATAACAGTACGTAACAGTGATGGAGCCGGCCCAGAAGCTGGGACAAGTACCCAGTGAAGAAGCCAGAAGAGCACTTATAATCTGGAACCATAACATGCCAATGGCTTTACTTTGAGACAGAGGAAAGGCAAACAATACAGATGGGCGTTAAAGCCACAATCCTTGGCTTAGGAGGCCAGTGCCTTATCCATTAGGCAACTGGGACTTTACTTTTTCTATAAGTGGTTGTTTTTCCAAAGCAATCAAACATTCACTTGTGACTGAGTGATCGAGAATGGTTTGTGTTCTACCGTTTGCTTTCTAGATCTGACAAAATCTTAACCACGTGCTTGCTTTTTGTAGACAAGGGAAAGAGGGTCCCTTGTCTTTTCATTATGATCACACACTTACAGGACTCTGCTAATAAAGATGAAGGAAAGCTTATTGGAGGGCCAAAACCTTTAAAAATACCTCTTAATATATATTGGGACAAGTATCCAGTAAAGAAGCAAGTTGAGCACTTTTAATCTGGAACTAAAACATGCCAATGGCTTTTATTTAAGAAAGAGAAAAGGCAAACACCACAGATGGGACTCACCCTTAAAAACGGTATACCTCTTCCATGTATCCCCTTCAATTATGTTTATAGATCATGGGCCATGAGTAAGTTTGCTATTCCACTGGAGGTCTAAATAAAGCACAAGAAGGCAAGAAAGGGGTGCTCCAGGTGAGGCTCGAACTCACAACCTCGGCATTGCTCAACAGTTACTGCTTTATAAGTACCGTGCGCTGACCGATTGCGCCACTGGAGCTCTTACTGATGTCTACACGCGTGTCCGTTTTCCACCGTGTGCTGACCGATTGCACCGCGGGATGAAGTGATTCCTCAAGCGTGTCTGTTTTCCATCAATTTTCAAAAACAAGACAGCGTTTAAGATAGCGGTCAGTCAAGATACTGTGAGTAATAAGTCATTTACTTCTCTCTGATTAATATATAAAGAAGCATCAGTCCAGTGGATGAAGCCAGTTGAGCACTTTTAATCAGGAACTAAAACAGCAACAGCTTAACTTTAAGAAAGATGAAAGGTAAACACCCCAGATGGGACTTGAACCCACAATCCCTGGCCTAGGAGGCCAGTGCCTTATCCATTAGGCCACTGGGGCTGTAAACTTGCTCTGCGCCGTGGTTTTTTCTTTCCAAAGCAAGCAAACATTCACATGTGATGAGTGAGCGAGAAAGGTTTGTGTTGTACCGTTTGCTTTCCAAATAGGATAAAATCTTAACCGCATGCTTGATTTTTTAAGAAAAGACTAGGTTCCCTTGTATTGTCGTTCTAATTGCACACTAACAGGACATTTCTAATGCAGATGAAGGAAATCTTAATGGAGTGACAAAACCCTTTAAAAACTGAATACCTCTTAATATGTATTGGGACAAGTATCCAGTGAAGAACCTAGTCGAGCACTTTTAATCTTGAACTAAAACATGCTAATGGCTTTACTTTAAACCCTTGGTGACATCTCACATACAATTATGTTGCTGCTGCCAAGGGATTAGCGCATCGTCACATAACAGTACGTAACAGTGATGGAGCCGGCTCAGAAGCTGGGACAAGTACCCAGTGAAGAAGCCAGAAGAGCACTTATAATCTGGAACCATAACATGCCAATGGCTTTACTTTGAGACAGAGGAAAGGCAAACAATACAGATGGGCGTTAAAGCCACAATCCCTGGCTTAGGAGGCCAGTGCCTTATCCATTAGGCAACTGGGACTTGACTTTTTCTATAAGTGGTTGTTTTTCCAAAGCAATCAAACATTCACTTGTGACTGAGTGATCGAGAATGGTTTGTGTTCTACCGTTTGCTTTCTAGATCTGACAAAATCGTAACCACGTGCTTGCTTTTTGTAGACAAGGGAAAGAGGGTCCCTTGTCTTTTCATTATGATCACACACTTACAGGACTCTGCTAATAAAGATGAAGGAAAGCTTATTAGAGGGCCAAAACCTTTAAAAATACCTCTTAATATATATTGGGACAAGTATCCAGTAAAGAAGCAAGTTGAGCACTTTTAATCTGGAACTAAAACATGCCAATGGCTTTTATTTAAGAAAGAGAAAAGGCAAACACCACAGATGGGACTCACCCTTAAAAACGGTATACCTCTTCCATGTATCCCCTTCAATTATGTTTATAGATCATGGGCCATGAGTAAGTTTGCTATTCCACTGGAGGTCTAAATAAAGCACAAGAAGGCAAGAAAGGAGTGCTCCAGGTGAGGATCGAACTCACAACCTCTGCATTGCTCAACAGTTACTGCTTTATAAGTACCGTGCGCTGACCGATTGCGCCACTGGAGCTCTTACTGATGTCTGCACGCGTGTCCGTTTTCCACCGTGTGCTGACCGATTGCACCGCGGGATGAAGTGATTCCTCAAGCGTGTCTGTTTTCCATCAATTTTCAAAAACACGACAGCGTTTAAGATAGCGGTCAGTCAAGATACTGTGAGTAATAAGTCATTTACTTCTCTCTTATTAATATATAAAGAAGCATCAGTCCAGTGGATGAAGCCAGTTGAGCTCTTTTAATCAGGAACTAAAACAGCAACAGCTTAACTTTAAGAAAGAAGAAAGGTAAACACCCCAGATGGGACTTGAACCCACAATCCCTGGCTTAGGAGGCCAGTGCCTTATCCATTAGGCCACTGGGGCTGTAAACTTGCTCTGCGCCGTGGTTTTTTCTTTCCAAAGCAAGCAAACATTCACATGTGATGAGTGAGCGAGAAAGGTTTGTGTTGTACCGTTTGCTTTCCAAATCGGATAAAATCTTAACCGCATGCTTGTCTTTTCATTATGATCACACACTTACAGGACTCTGCTAATAAAGATGAAGGAAAGCTTATTGGAGGGCCAAAACCTTTAAAAATACCTCTTAATATATATTGGGACAAGTATCCAGTAAAGAAGCAAGTTGAGCACTTTTAATCTGGAACTAAAACATGCCAATGGCTTTTATTTAAGAAAGAGAAAAGGCAAACACCACAGATGGGACTCACCCTTAAAAACGGTATACCTCTTCCATGTATCCCCTTCAATTATGTTTATAGATCATGGGCCATGAGTAAGTTTGCTATTCCACTGGAGGTCTAAATAAAGCACAAGAAGGCAAGAAAGGAGTGCTCCAGGTGAGGCTCGAACTCACAACCTCGGCATTGCTCAACAGTTACTGCTTTATAAGTACCGTGTGCTGACCGATTGCGCCACTGGAGCTCTTACTGATGTCTGCACGCGTGTCCGTTTTCCACCGTGTGCTGACCGATTGCGCCACTGGAGCTCTTACTGATGTCTGCACGCGTGTCCGTTTTCCACCGTGTGCTGACCGATTGCACCGCGGGATGAAGTGATTCCTCAAGCGTGTCTGTTTTCCATCAATTTTCAAAAACACGACAGCGTTTAAGATAGCGGTCAGTCAAGATACTGTGAGTAATAAGTCATTTACTTCTCTCTGATTAATATATAAAGAAGCATCAGTCCAGTGGATGAAGCCAGTTGAGCACTTTTAATCAGGAACTAAAACAGCAACAGCTTAACTTTAAGAAAGAAGAGAGGTAAACACCCCAGATGGGACTTGAACCCACAATCCCTGGCTTAGGAGGCCAGTGCCTTATCCATTAGGCCACTGGGGCTGTAAACTTGCTCTGCGCCGTGGTTTTTTCTTTCCAAAGCAAGCAAACATTCACATGTGATGAGTGAGCGAGAAAGGTTTGTGTTGTACCGTTTGCTTTCCAAATCGGATAAAATCTTAACCGCATGCTTGTTTTTTTAAGAAAAGACTAGGTTCCCTTGTATTGTCGTTCTAATTGCACACTAACAGGACATTTCTAATGCAGATGAAGGAAATCTTAATGGAGTGACAAAACCCTTTAAAAACTGAATACCTCTTAATATGTATTGGGACAAGTATCCAGTGAAGAACCTAGTCGAGCACTTTTAATCTTGAACTAAAACATGCTAATGGCTTTACTTTAAACCCTTGGTGACATCTCACATACAATTATGTTGCTGCTGCCAAGGGATTAGCGCATCGTCACATAACAGTACGTAACAGTGATGGAGCCGGCTCAGAAGCTGGGACAAGTACCCAGTGAAGAAGCCAGAAGAGCACTTATAATCTGGAACCATAACATGCCAATGGCTTTACTTTGAGACAGAGGAAAGGCAAACAATACAGATGGGCGTTAAAGCCACAATCCCTGGCTTAGGAGGCCAGTGCCTTATCCATTAGGCAACTGGGACTTGACTTTTTCTATAAGTGGTTGTTTTTCCAAAGCAATCAAACATTCACTTGTGACTGAGTGATCGAGAATGGTTTGTGTTCTACCGTTTGCTTTCTAGATCTGACAAAATCTTAACCACGTGCTTGCTTTTTGTAGACAAGGGAAAGAGGGTCCCTTGTCTTTTCATTATGATCACACACTTACAGGACTCTGCTAATAAAGATGAAGGAAAGCTTATTGGAGGGCCAAAACCTTTAAAAATACCTCTTAATATATATTGGGACAAGTATCCAGTAAAGAAGCAAGTTGAGCACTTTTAATCTGGAACTAAAACATGCCAATGGCTTTTATTTAAGAAAGAGAAAAGGCAAACACCACAGATGGGACTCACCCTTATAAACGGTATACCTCTTCCATGTATCCCCTTCAATTATGTTTATAGATCATGGGCCATGAGTAAGTTTGCTATTCCACTGGAGGTCTAAATAAAGCACAAGAAGGCAAGAAAGGAGTGCTCCAGGTGAGGCTCGAACTCACAACCTCGGCATTGCTCAACAGTTACTGCTTTATAAGTACCGTGCGCTGACCGATTGCGCCACTGGAGCTCTTACAGATGTCTGCACGCGTGTCCGTTTTCCACCGTGTGCTGACCGATTGCACCGCGGGATGAAGTGATTCCTCAAGCGTGTCTGTTTTCCATCAATTTTCAAAAACACGACAGCGTTTAAGATAGCGGTCAGTCAAGATACTGTGAGTAATAAGTCATTTACTTCTCTCTGATTAATATATAAAGAAGCATCAGTCCAGTGGATGAAGCCAGTTGAGCACTTTTAATCAGGAACTAAAACAGCAACAGCTTAACTTTAAGAAAGATGAAAGGTAAACACCCCAGATGGGACTTGAACCCACAATCCCTGGCCTAGGAGGCCAGTGCCTTATCCATTAGGCCACTGGGGCTGTAAACTTGCTCTGCGCCATGGTTTTTTCTTTCCAAAGCAAGCAAACATTCACATGTGATGAGTGAGCGAGAAAGGTTTGTGTTGTACCGTTTGCTTTCCAAATCGGATAAAATCTTAACCGCATGCTTGATTTTTTAAGAAAAGACTAGGTTCCCTTGTATTGTCGTTCTAATTGCACACTAACAGGACATTTCTAATGCAGATGAAGGAAATCTTAATGGAGTGACAAAACCCTTTAAAAACTGAATACCTCTTAATATGTATTGGGACAAGTATCCAGTGAAGAACCTAGTCGAGCACTTCTAATCTTGAACTAAAACATGCTAATGGCTTTACTTTAAACCCTTGGTGACATCTCACATACAATTATGTTGCTGCTGCCAAGGGATTAGCGCATCGTCACATAACAGTACGTAACAGTGATGGAGCCGGCTCAGAAGCTGGGACAAGTACCCAGTGAAGAAGCCAGAAGAGCACTTATAATCTGGAACCATAACATGCCAATGGCTTTACTTTGAGACAGAGGAAAGGCAAACAATACAGATGGGCGTTAAAGCCACAATCCCTGGCTTAGGAGGCCAGTGCCTTATCCATTAGGCAACTGGGACTTGACTTTTTCTATAAGTGGTTGTTTTTCCAAAGCAATCAAACATTCACTTGTGACTGAGTGATCGAGAATGGTTTGTGTTCTACCGTTTGCTTTCTAGATCTGACAAAATCTTAACCACGTGCTTGCTTTTTGTAGACAAGGGAAAGAGGGTCCCTTGTCTTTTCATTATGATCACACACTTACAGGACTCTGCTAATAAAGATGAAGGAAAGCTTATTGGAGGGCCAAAACCTTTAAAAATACCTCTTAATATATATTGGGACAAGTATCCAGTAAAGAAGCAAGTTGAGCACTTTTAATCTGGAACTAAAACATGCCAATGGCTTTTATTTAAGAAAGAGAAAAGGCAAACACCACAGATGGGACTCACCCTTATAAACGGTATACCTCTTCCATGTATCCCCTTCAATTATGTTTATAGATCATGGGCCATGAGTAGAGATGAGCGAACTTATCAAAAGTTCGGTTCGGCTAGTTCGCCGAATTTCACAAAAAAGTTCGGTTCGGACCGAACTAGTTCTGACCGAACCTGTCACTTACGTGCGCCGAGCATGCTACTGTCCAGGGTGCTGATAGAGTTAATGGGCTGCACTAACTCTTTCAGCAACCTTCACAGTACATGCTCGGCGCGCGGAAAATACCATTTAAATGTAATAAAAAAATAAAAATTATACGTTCGTACTTACTTTCCTCCTGTCCGGCCTCCAGCGATGACGTTTCATCCCTTTCGCCGCTGCAGCCAATCACAGGCTGTAGTGGCGGTCACGTACGTCAGGATGACGCTTCATCCCACGTGACCGCCTCTGCAGCCAATCACAGGCTGCAGCGGCGACATGAATGAAACGTCATCGCTGGAGGCCGGACAGGAGGAAAGTAAGTATGAACGTATTATTATTATTTTTTGGCATGTATGTATGTTGGCATGTATGTATGTATGTATATCTGTGCATGTATGTTTGCATGTATGTTGGCATGTATGTATATATGTGCATGTTTGTATGTATATTTGCGTGTATGTATGTATGTATGTTTGCATGTATGTATTTTTGCATGTATGTTGTCATGTATGTATGTATGTATGTTGTCATGTATGTATATATGTGCATGTGTGTATGTATATTTGTATGTATGTATGTTTGCATGTATGTTTGCATGAATGTATGTTTGCATGTATGTATGCATGTTTGTATGTATATTTGCATGTGTGTATATATATATATGTATGTATGTATGTTGTCATGTATGTATGTATGTATATATGTGCATGTATGTTGGCATGTATGTGCATGTGTGTATGTATGTATGTATATTTGCATGTATGTATGTTGTCATGTATGTATGTATATATGTGCATGTATGTTTGCATGTATGTTGGCATGTATGTATACATGTGCATGTTTGTATGTATATTTGCATGTATATATGTTTGCATGTGTGTATGTATGTTTGCATGTATGTATGTTTGCATGTATGTATGTTGTCATGTATGTTTGTATGTATGTTGTCATGTATGTATGTATATATGTGCATGTATGTATGTTTGCATGTTTTTATTTTTGCATGTATGTTTGCATGTATGTTTATATATATATATGTGCATGTATGTAATTATGTTTGCATGTATTTATGTTTGCATGTATATTTGTGCATGCTTGTATATATGTATTATGTATCTTTGCATGTTTGTTTGTATGTATGTTTTCATGTGTGTGTGTGTATGCATGTATGTATGATAGTTTGCATGTATATATGTGTGTATGTTTGCATGTATGTATATTTGCATGTATATATGTGCATGCTTGTATATATGTATGTATGTATGTTTGTATATATGTATGTATATTTGTATATATGTATGTATGTATGGCCATGTATGATACTGTCTGCTGGCGCCCTGTATCTAAGTCAACTTCACGGCAGGCTTCTATACATGGTATAACAGTCAGTATCACACATTAAACTGAATCTAAGCCTACGACATGTTTTATTTCATTATTTTATTTTTTTACAGGTTTGGTGTTTGGACTACGTCGGTTTCGAGGACTACTTCGATGACGGTTTTTTTTCTACAATAAAATGGTTAATGAGGGTTGTGTTGGGGGTGCTTTATTTCAATAAAATATTTTATCTATATCTTTGTCTTTTTCTTTTCAAATTTTATTATTACCACTTTAGTAATGGCCGCTGTCTGAGTGACAACATCCATTACTAATGCGAGGCTTAGTGTTAGCCGGTGCAGAGGCTAACACTAACCACCATTATTACCCCGGTACCCAAAACCACCAGGGGTGCCGGGAAGAGCCAGGTACGATCCAGTACCCGACCATCTGTTGTGATGGTCGGGCTACTGGGGCGGCCACAGGCTGGTATTATGAGGCTGGGAAGGGCCAAAAACAGTGGACCTTCCCACCCTTGTAATGCTAGGCTGCTGCTGCTGTGTTGTATCTGGCTGGTTATAAAAGTGGGGGGGACCCCACGTCATTTTTTTAAATTATTTATTTATTTACATTTATTTTTTTTAAAAAGACATGGGGTTCCACCCAATTTATCATAACCAGCCACATACAACACAGTGTTATTAGCCTGGGAATGGACAAAACCAGTGGCCCTTCCCACCCATGTAATGCCAGACTGCTGCGGCCTTGTATATGGCTGGTTATTAAAAATGTGGGGGACCCGTCTATTGCTAAATTTGTTAAATTCCAAAAAAAAAACGACGTGGGGGTCCCCCCCATTTTTATAACCAGCCCGATACAACACAGCAGCAGCAGCCTAGCATTACAAGGGTGGGAAGGTCCACTGATTTTGGCCCTTCCCAGCCTCATAATACCAGCCTACGGCCGCCCCAGTACCCGACCATCACAACAGATGGTCGGGTACTGGATCGTACCAAGCTCTTCCCGGCACCCCTGGTGGTGGTGGGTACCGGGGTAATAATGGGTGGTTAGTGCTAGCCTCTGCACCGGCTAACACTAAGTACCGCCTTAATAATGGACGCTGTCAATCAGCCAACTGCCATTATCTAGGCACTAATAAAGTTTGAAAAAAAAACACAAAGACAATTCTTTTTTATTGAAATAAGAAATCCCCAACAAAACCCTCGTTAACCATTTTATTAAAATTTGAAAAAACGCAGATCTACGCAGTAGTCCAACGAATCGTAGATGTAGTCCAATCGGTACATCAAAATCTGCAACAACATAAAAAAACAGTTATCAATGTGAACAATACCAATACTTCTACTCTCCTACACACATATATACACGCACACACAAACAAACAACCATACACAGACACACATATATACACAAACACAACAAGATATACACACACACATAAACAGACAAACACATATACACGAACTCACACATATCCAAACACACACACACACACACACACACACAGTTATACACACATACACGAACACATATACACAAACACATATACAAACAAAAACACACATACCCAAACACACATATACACAAACACATATACACAAACACACCCATATATACACACAAACACACACCCATATACACACATATACACATATACAAAAACACACACAAACATCTACACACAAACATATACACAAATACACCCATATATACACAAACATATACACAAAACACATATACACAAACACACCCATATATACACACACACATATAAAAACAAAAACAGACAAAGTCACATACCCAAACACACATATATACACAAACACACATACACAAACACGGTTTCTTTTAAATGCTGCTGGGGAACCCGCTCGATCCACTATATAAGGCTGCGCTACAGTGCAGCATTTAAAAGAAACAGGATCCTGACCTGTCCATAGAGTTTAAGGCAGCACAGAGTATTTCAGGAGATGAGCGTGCAGATTCAGTGCTGCTGCGAACTCTGCTCTTACCATTACGTAGCTCTCAGTCTGTTACCTCTCCTCCACTCCTGTCCTCCAGAACACCTTCACATGATTGGCAAGTCACCACGTAATGGTAAGAGCAGAGTTCACAGCAGCACAGAGTATTTCAGGAGATGAGCGTGCGGATCTTGTGCGGGGTGGTGACTTGCCAATCATGTGAAGGTGTTATTGAGGACAGGAGTGGAGGAGAGGTAACAGACTGAGCTACGTAATGGTAAGAGCAGAGTTCACAGCAGCACTGAATCTGCACGCTCCTCTCCTGAAATACTCTGTGCTGCTGTGAACTCTGTTCTTACCATTACGTAGCTCAGTCTGTTACATCTCCTCCACTCCTGTCCTCTATAACACGTTCACATGATTGGCAAGTCACCACCACGCACAAGATCCGCACGCTCATCTCCTGAAATACTCTGTGCTGCTGTGAACTCTGCTCTTACCATTACGTGGTGACTTGGCAATCATGTGAAGGTGTTCTTGAGGACAGGAGTGGAGGAGAGATAACAGACTGAGAGCTACGTAATGGTAAGAGCAGAGTTCACAACAGCACTGAATCTGCACGCTCATCTCCTGAAATACTCTGTGCTGCCTTAAACTCTGTGGACAGGTCAGGATCCTGTTTCTTTTAAATGCTGCACTGTAGCGTAGCCTTATATAGTGGATCGAGCGGGTTCCCTAGCAGCATTTAAAAGAAACAGGATCCTGACCTGTCCACAGAGTTTAAGGCAGCACAGAGTATTTCAGGAGATGAGCACGGGCAGCCGTTCGTTTTTCCGAGCCGTGCTCCCATCATGCACACGACCGTAAAAACACCCGTTATTGCGGGTCGTAATTACGACCCGCAATAACGGGCTCATAGACTTCTGTTACCCACGGGTACCTTTCCGTATTCTCACGGGAAGGTGCCCGTGCCGTTAAAAAAATAGAACATGTTCTATTTTTCTATTTTACGGGCCGTGCTGCTATAATTATAATGACAGCACGGTTCGCAAAAGCGGCCGGCTGCCCGTGGCCGGCCGGCCGTGCTCGTAGTTACGAGTCGTAATTACGAGCACGGCCCGTAAAATAAAAAAATAGAACATGTTCTATCTTTTTAACGGCACGGGCACCTTCCCGTGAGAAAACGGGAAGGTACCCGTGGCTAACAGAAGTCTATGGGCCCGCTATTTCGGGTCGTAATTACGACCTGTGATAACGGGTGTTTTTATGGTCGTGTGCATGAGGCCCCGTAATGACGGGTGGCTACATGTGTGCACCCATCATTACGGCAGCGTTGCTAGGTGACGTCAGTAAGGGTATGTGCACACACACTAATTACGTCCGTAATTGACGGACGTATTTCGGCCGCAAGTACCGGACCGAACACCCTGCAGGGAGCCGGGCTCCTAGCATCATATTTATGTACGATGCTAGGAGTCCCTGCCTCTCCGTGGAACTACTGTCCCGTACTGAAAACATGATTACAGTACGGGACAGTTGTCCTGCAGAGAGGCAGGGACTCCTAGCATCGTACATAAGTATGATGCTAGGAGCCCGGCTCCCTGCACTGTGTTCGGTCCGGTACTTGCGGCCGAAATACGTCCGTCATTTACGGACGTAATTAGTGTGTGTGCACATACACTAAATAGTCACTGTTCAGGGTGCTGAAAGAGTTAACTGATCGGCAGTAACTGTTTCAGTACCCTGGACAGTGACTACCGATCACAGTACCTGTAAAAAAAAAGACGTTCATACTTACCGAGAACTTTCTGCTTCCTCCAGTCCGGTCTCCTGGCCGTTGCCTTGGTGACGCGTCCCTCTCGACATCCGGCCCGACATTCCTTGATGACGATGCAGCCTTGTGAGCGCTGCAGCCAATCACAGGCTGCCGCGGCCTCTGCAGCCAATCACAGGCTGCAGAGGCCTCTGCAGCCAATCACAGGCTGCCGCGTCAAAAAAGGTCGGACTGGAGGAAGAAGAGGGACTCGTTAACAAGACAACGACCGGGTACGTATGAAATGCTTTTTATTTTATTTTTAATCAGCAGCCTCTTTTCTCTATCAGTGATTGATAGAGATAAGTGGCTGCCGATTTGTATAATGTTTTTGACCGGGTTCGGTCAAAACGGGTTCGGCCGAACCCGGTGAAGTTCGGATTCGCTGCGAACCGAACTTTACCGGAAGTTCGGACCGAAACCGGGTTCGGTTGTCCCGGTTCGCTCATCTCTAGCCATGAGTAAGTTTGCTATTCCACTGGAGGTCTAAATAAAGCACAAGAAGGAAAGAAAGGAGTGCTCCAGGTGAGGCTCGAACTCACAACCTCGGCATTGCTCAACAGTTACTGCTTTATAAGTACCGTGCGCTGACCGATTGTGCCACTGGAGCTCTTACTGATGTCTGCACGCGTGTCCGTTTTCCACCGTGTGCTGACCGATTGCACCGCGGGATGAAGTGATTCCTCAAGCGTGTCTGTTTTCCATCAATTTTCAAAAACACGACAGCGTTTAAGATAGCGGTCAGTCAAGATACTGTGAGTAATAAGTCATTTACTTCTCTCTGATTAATATATAAAGAAGCATCAGTCCAGTGGATGAAGCCAGTTGAGCACTTTTAATCAGGAACTAAAACAGCAACAGCTTAACTTTAAGAAAGATGAAAGGTAAACACCCCAGATGGGACTTGAACCCACAATCCCTGGCCTAGGAGGCCAGTGCCTTATCCATTAGGCCACTGGGGCTGTAAACTTGCTCTGCGCCGTGGTTTTTTCTTTCCAAAGCAAGCAAACATTCACATGTGATGAGTGAGCGAGAAAGGTTTGTGTTGTACCGTTTGCTTTCCAAATCGGATAAAATCTTAACCGCATGCTTGTTTTTTTAAGAAAAGACTAGGTTCCCTTGTATTGTCGTTCTAATTGCACACTAACAGGACATTTCTAATGCAGATGAAGGAAATCCTAATGGAGTGACAAAACCCTTTAAAAACTGAATACCTCTTAATATGTATTGGGACAAGTATCCAGTGAAGAAGCTAGTCGAGCACTTTTAATCTTGAACTAAAACATGCTAATGGCTTTACTTTAAACCATTGGTGACATCTCACATACAATTATGTTGCTGCTGCCAAGGGATTAGCGCATCGTCACATAACAGTACGTAACAGTGATGGAGCCGGCCCAGAAGCTCGGACAAGTACCCAGTGAAGAAGCCAGAAGAGCACTTATATTCTGGAACCATAACATGCCAATGGCTTTACTTTGAGACAGAGGAAAGGCAAACAATACAGATGGGCGTTAAAGCCACAATCCCTGGCTTAGGAGGCCAGTGCCTTATCCATTAGGCAACTGGGACTTTACTTTTTCTATAAGTGGTTGTTTTTCCAAAGCAATCAAACATTCACTTGTGACTGAGTGATCGAGAATGGTTTGTGTTCTACCGTTTGCTTTCTAGATCTGACAAAATCTTAACCACGTGCTTGCTTTTTGTAGACAAGGGAAAGAGGGTCCCTTGTCTTTTCATTATGATCACACACTTACAGGACTCTGCTAATAAAGATGAAGGAAAGCTTATTGGAGGGCCAAAACCTTTAAAAATACCTCTTAATATATATTGGGATATTGGGACAAGTATCCAGTAAAGAAGCAAGTTGAGCACTTTTAATCTGGAACTAAAACATGCCAATGGCTTTTATTTAAGAAAGAGAAAAGGCAAACACCACAGATGGGACTCACCCTTAAAAACGGTATACCTCTTCCATGTATCCCCTTCAATTATGTTTATAGATCATGGGCCATGAGTAAGTTTGCTATTCCACTGGAGGTCTAAATAAAGCACAAGAAGGCAGTGCTCCAGGTGAGGCTCGAACTCACAACCTCGGCATTGCTCAACAGTTACTGCTTTATAAGTACCGTGAACTGACCGATTGCGCCACTGGAGCTCTTACTGATGTCTGCACGCGTGTCAGTTTTCCACCGTGTGCTGACCGATTGCACCGCGGGATGAAGTGATTCCTCAAGCGTGTCTGTTTTCCATCAATTTTCAAAAACACGACAGCGTTTAAGATAGCGGTCAGTCAAGATACTGTGAGTAATAAGTCATTTACTTCTCTCTTATTAATATATAAAGAAGCATCAGTCCAGTGGATGAAGCCAGTTGAGCACTTTTAATCAGGAACTAAAACAGCAACAGCTTAACTTTAAGAAAGAAGAAAGGTAAACACCCCAGATGGGACTTGAACGCACAATCCCTGGCTTAGGAGGCCAGTGCCTTATCCATTAGGGCACTGGGGCTGTAAACTTGCTCTGTCCCGTGTTTTGTTCTTTCCAAAGCAAGCAAACATTCACATGTGATGAGTGAGCGAGAAAGGTTTGTGTTGTACCGTTTGCTTTCCAAATCGGATAAAATCTTAACCGCATGCTTGTTTTTTTAAGAAAAGACTAGGTTCCCTTGTATTGTCGTTCTAATTGCACACTAACAGGACATTTCTAATGCAGATGAAGGAAATCTTAATGGAGTGACAAAACCCTTTAAAAACTGAATACCTCTTAATATGTATTGGGACAAGTATCCAGTGAAGAACCTAGTCGAGCACTTTTAATCTTGAACTAAAACATGCTAATGGCTTTACTTTAAACCCTTGGTGACATCTCACATACAATTATGTTGCTGCTGCCAAGGGATTAGCGCATCGTCACATAACAGTACGTAACAGTGATGGAGCCGGCTCAGAAGCTGGGACAAGTACACAGTGAAGAAGCCAGAAGAGCACTTATAATCTGGAACCATAACATGCCAATGGCTTTACTTTGAGACAGAGGAAAGGCAAACAATACAGATGGGCGTTAAAGCCACAATCCCTGGCTTAGGAGGCCAGTGCCTTATCCATTAGGCAACTGGGACTTGACTTTTTCTATAAGTGGTTGTTTTTCCAAAGCAATCAAACATTCACTTGTGACTGAGTGATCGAGAATGGTTTGTGTTCTACCGTTTGCTTTCTAGATCTGACAAAATCTTAACCACGTGCTTGCTTTTTGTAGACAAGGGAAAGAGGGTCCCTTGTCTTTTCATTATGATCACACTCTTACAGGACTCTGCTAATAAAGATGAAGGAAAGCTTATTGGAGGGCCAAAACCTTTAAAAATACCTCTTAATATATATTGGGACAAGTATCCAGTAAAGAAGCAAGTTGAGCACTTTTAATCTGGAACTAAAACATGCCAATGGCTTTTATTTAAGAAAGAGAAAAGGCAAACACCACAGATGGGACTCACCCTTAAAAACGGTATACCTCTTCCATGTATCCCCTTCAATTATGTTTATAGATCATGGGCCATGAGTAAGTTTGCTATTCCACTGGAGGTCTAAATAAAGCACAAGAAGGCAAGAAAGGAGTGCTCCAGGTGAGGCTCGAACTCACAACCTCGGCATTGCTCAACAGTTACTGTTTTATAAGTACCGTGCGCTGACCGATTGCGCCACTGGAGCTCTTACTGATGTCTGCACGCGTGTCCGTTTTCCACCGTGTGCTGACCGATTGCACCGCGGGATGAAGTGATTCCTCAAGCGTGTCTGTTTTCCATCAATTTTCAAAAACACGACAGCGTTTAAGATAGCGGTCAGTCAAGATACTGTGAGTAATAAGTCATTTACTTCTCTCTTATTAATATATAAAGAAGCATCAGTCCAGTGGATGAAGCCAGTTGAGCACTTTTAATCAGGAACTAAAACAGCAACAGCTTAACTTTAAGAAAGAAGAAAGTTAAACACCCCAGATGGGACTTGAACCCACAATCCCTGGCTTAGGAGGCCAGTGCCTTATCCATTAGGCCACTGGGGCTGTAAACTTGCTCTGTGCCGTGGTTTTTTCTTTCCAAAGCAAGCAAACATTCACATGTGATGAGTGAGCGAGAAAGGTTTGTGTTGTACCGTTTGCTTTCCAAATCGGATAAAATCTTAACCGCATGCTTGTTTTTTTAAGAAAAGACTAGGTTCCCTTGTATTGTCGTTCTAATTGCACACTAACAGGACATTTCTAATGCAGATGAAGGAAATCTTAATGGAGTGACAAAACCCTTTAAAAACTGAATACCTCTTAATATGTATTGGGACAAGTATCCAGTGAAGAACCTAGTCGAGCACTTTTAATCTTGAACTAAAACATGCTAATGGCTTTACTTTAAACCCTTGGTGACATCTCACATACAATTATGTTGCTGCTGCCAAGGGATTAGCGCATCGTCACATAACAGTACGTAACAGTGATGGAGCCGGCTCAGAAGCTGGGACAAGTACCCAGTGAAGAAGCCAGAAGAGCACTTATAATCTGGAACCATAACATGCCAATGGCTTTACTTTGAGACAGAGGAAAGGCAAACAATACAGATGGGTGTTAAAGCCACAATCCCTGGCTTAGGAGGCCAGTGCCTTATCCATTAGGCAACTGGGACTTGACTTTTTCTATAAGTGGTTGTTTTTCCAAAGCAATCAAACATTCACTTGTGACTGAGTGATCGAGAATGGTTTGTGTTCTACCGTTTGCTTTCTAGATCTGACAAAATCTTAACCACGTGCTTGCTTTTTGTAGACAAGGGAAAGAGGGTCCCTTGTCTTTTCATTATGATCACACTCTTACAGGACTCTGCTAATAAAGATGAAGGAAAGCTTATTGGAGGGCCAAAACCTTTAAAAATACCTCTTAATATATATTGGGACAAGTATCCAGTAAAGAAGCAAGTTGAGCACTTTTAATCTGGAACTAAAACATGCCAATGGCTTTTATTTAAGAAATAGAAAAGGCAAACACCACAGATGGGACTCACCCTTAAAAACGGTATACCTCTTCCATGTATCCCCTTCAATTATGTTTATAGATCATGGGCCATGAGTACGTTTGCTATTCCACTGGAGGTCTAAATAAAGCACAAGAAGGCAAGAAAGGACTGCTCCAGGTGAGGCTCGAACTCACAACCTCGTCATTACTCAAGAGTTACTGCTTTATAAGTACCGTGCGCTGACCGATTGCGCCACTGGAGCTCTTACTGATGTCTGCACGCGTGTCAGTTTTCCACCGTGTGCTGACCGATTGCACCGCGGGATGAAGTGATTCCTCAAGCGTGTCTGTTTTCCATCAATTTTCAAAAACACGACAGCGTTTAAGATAGCGGTCAGTCAAGATACTGTGAGTAATAAGTCATTTACTTCTCTCTTATTAATATATAAAGAAGCATCAGTCCAGTGGATGAAGCCAGTTGAGCACTTTTAATCAGGAACTAAAACAGCAACAGCTTAACTTTAAGAAAGATGAAAGGTAAACACCCCAGATGGGACTTGAACCCACAATCCCTGGCCTAGGAGGCCAGTGCCTTATCCATTAGGCCACTGGGGCTGTAAACTTGCTCTGCGCCGTGGTTTTTTCTTTCCAAAGCAAGCAAACATTCACATGTGATGAGTGAGCGAGAAAGGTTTGTGTTGTACCGTTTGCTTTCCAAATCGGATAAAATCTTAACCGCATGCTTAATTTTTTAAGAAAAGACTAGGTTCCCTTGTATTGTCGTTCTAATTGCACACTAACAGGACATTTCTAATGCAGATGAAGGAAATCTTAATGGAGTGACAAAACCCTTTAAAAACTGAATACCTCTTAATATGTATTGGGACAAGTATCCAGTGAAGAACCTAGTCGAGCACTTTTAATCTTGAATTAAAACATGCTAATGGCTTTACTTTAAACCCTTGGCGACATCTCATATACAGTTATGTTGCTGCTGCCAAGGGATTAGCGCATCGTCACATAACAGTACGTAACAGTGATGGAGCCGGCCCAGAAGCTGGGACAAGTACCCAGTGAAGATGCCAGAAGAGCACTTATAATCTGGAACCATAACATGCCAATGGCTTTACTTTGAGACAGAGGAAAGGCAAACAATACAGATGGGCGTTAAAGCCACAATCCCTGGCTTAGGAGGCCAGTGCCTTATCCATTAGGCAACTGGGACTTGACTTTTTCTATAAGTGGTTGTTTTTCCAAAGCAATCAAACATTCACTTGTGACTGAGTGATCGAGAATGGTTTGTGTTCTACCGTTTGCTTTCTAGATCTGACAAAATCTTAACCACGTGCTTGCTTTTTGTAGACAAGGGAAAGAGGGTCCCTTGTCTTTTCATTATGATCACACACTTACAGGACTCTGCTAATAAAGATGAAGGAAAGCTTATTGGAGGGCCAAAACCTTTAAAAATACCTCTTAATATATATTGGGACAAGTATCCAGTAAAGAAGCAAGTTGAGCACTTTTAATCTGGAACTAAAACATGCCAATGGCTTTTATTTAAGAAAGAGAAAAGGCAAACACCACAGATGGGACTCACCCTTAAAAACGGTATACCTCTTCCATGTATCCCCTTCAATTATGTTTATAGATCATGGGCCATGAGTAAGTTTGCTATTCCACTGCAGGTCTAAATAAAGCACAAGAAGGCAAGAAAGGAGTGCTCCAGGTGAGGCTCGAACTCACAACCTCGGCATTGCTCAACAGTTACTGCTTTATAAGTACCGTGAACTGACCGATTGCGCCACTGGAGCTCTTTTTGACGTCTGCACGCGTGTCCGTTTTCCACCGTGTGCTGACCGATTGCACCGCGGGATGAAGTGATTCCTCAAGCGTGTCTGTTTTCCATCAATTTTCAAAAACACGACAGCGTTTAAGATAGCGGTCAGTCAAGATACTGTGAGTAATAAGTCATTTACTTCTCTCTTATTAATATATAAAGAAGCATCAGTCCAGTGGATGAAGCCAGTTGAGCACTTTTAATCAGAAACTAAAACAGCAACAGCTTAACTTTAAGAAAGATGAAAGGTAAACACCCCAGATGGGACTTGAACCCACAATCCCTGGCTTAGGAGGCCAGTGCCTTATCCATTAGGCCACTGGGGCTGTAAATTTGCTCTGCGCCGTGGTTTTTTCTTTCCAAAGCAAGCAAACATTCACATGTGATGAGTGAGCGAGAAAGGTTTGTGTTGTACCGTTTGCTTTCCAAATCGGATAAAATCTTAACCGCATGCTTGTTTTTTTAAGAAAAGACTAGGTTCCCTTGTATTGTCGTTCTAATTGCACACTAACAGGACATTTCTAATGCAGATGAAGGAAATCTTAATGGAGTGACAAAACCCTTTAAAAACTGAATACCTCTTAATATGTATTGGGACAAGTATCCAGTGAAGAACCTAGTCGAGCACTTTTAATCTTGAACTAAAACATGCTAATGGCTTTACTTTAAACCCTTGGTGACATCTCACATACAATTATGTTGCTGCTGCCAAGGGATTAGCGCATCGTCACATAACAGTACGTAACAGTGATGGAGCCGGCTCAGAAGCTGGGACAAGTACCCAGTGAAGAAGCCAGAAGAGCACTTATAATCTGGAACCATAACATGCCAATGGCTTTACTTTGAGACAGAGGAAAGGCAAACAATACAGATGGGTGTTAAAGCCACAATCCCTGGCTTAGGAGGCCAGTGCCTTATCCATTAGGCAACTGGGACTTGACTTTTTCTATAAGTGGTTGTTTTTCCAAAGCAATCAAACATTCACTTGTGACTGAGTGATCGAGAATGGTTTGTGTTCTACCGTTTGCTTTCTAGATCTGACAAAATCTTAACCACGTGCTTGCTTTTTGTAGACAAGGGAAAGAGGGTCCCTTGTCTTTTCATTATGATCACACTCTTACAGGACTCTGCTAATAAAGATGAAGGAAAGCTTATTGGAGGGCCAAAACCTTTAAAAATACCTCTTAATATATATTGGGACAAGTATCCAGTAAAGAAGCAAGTTGAGCACTTTTAATCTGGAACTAAAACATGCCAATGGCTTTTATTTAAGAAAGAGAAAAGGCAAACACCACAGATGGGACTCACCCTTAAAAACAGTATACCTCTTCCATGTATCCCCTTCAATTATGTTTATAGATCATGGGCCATGAGTAAGTTTGCTATTCCACTGGAGGTCTAAATAAAGCACAAGAAGGCAAGAAAGGAGTGCTCCAGGTGAGGCTCGAACTCACAACCTCGGCATTGCTCAACAGTTACTGTTTTATAAGTACCGTGCGCTGACCGATTGCGCCACTGGAGCTCTTACTGATGTCTGCACGCGTGTCCGTTTTCCACCGTGTGCTGACCGATTGCACCGCGGGATGAAGTGATTCCTCAAGCGTGTCTGTTTTCCATCAATTTTCAAAAACACGACAGCGTTTAAGATAGCGGTCAGTCAAGATACTGTGAGTAATAAGTCATTTACTTCTCTCTTATTAATATATAAAGAAGCATCAGTCCAGTGGATGAAGCCAGTTGAGCACTTTTAATCAGGAACTAAAACAGCAACAGCTTAACTTTAAGAAAGATGAAAGGTAAACACCCCAGATGGGACTTTAACCCACAATCCCTGGCTTAGGAGGCCAGTGCCTTATCCATTAGGCCACTGGGGCTGTAAATTTGCTCTGCGCCGTGGTTTTTTCTTTCCAAAGCAAGCAAACATTCACATGTGATGAGTGAGCGAGAAAGGTTTGTGTTGTACCGTTTGCTTTCCAAATCGGATAAAATCTTAACCGCATGCTTGTTTTTTTAAGAAAAGACTAGGTTCCCTTGTATTGTCGTTCTAATTGCACACTAACAGGACATTTCTAATGCAGATGAAGGAAATCTTAATGGAGTGACAAAACCCTTTAAAAACTGAATACCTCTTAATATGTATTGGGACAAGTATCCAGTGAAGAACCTAGTCGAGCACTTTTAATCTTGAACTAAAACATGCTAATGGCTTTACTTTAAACCCTTGGTGACATCTCACATACAATTATGTTGCTGCTGCCAAGGGATTAGCGCATCGTCACATAACAGTACGTAACAGTGATGGAGCCGGCTCAGAAGCTGGGACAAGTACCCAGTGAAGAAGCCAGAAGAGCACTTATAATCTGGAACCATAACATGCCAATGGCTTTACTTTGAGACAGAGGAAAGGCAAACAATACAGATGGGTGTTAAAGCCACAATCCCTGGCTTAGGAGGCCAGTGCCTTATCCATTAGGCAACTGGGACTTGACTTTTTCTATAAGTGGTTGTTTTTCCAAAGCAATCAAACATTCACTTGTGACTGAGTGATCGAGAATGGTTTGTGTTCTACCGTTTGCTTTCTAGATCTGACAAAATCTTAACCACGTGCTTGCTTTTTGTAGACAAGGGAAAGAGGGTCCCTTGTCTTTTCATTATGATCACACTCTTACAGGACTCTGCTAATAAAGATGAAGGAAAGCTTATTGGAGGGCCAAAACCTTTAAAAATACCTCTTAATATATATTGGGACAAGTATCCAGTAAAGAAGCAAGTTGAGCACTTTTAATCTGGAACTAAAACATGCCAATGGCTTTTATTTAAGAAAGAGAAAAGGCAAACACCACAGATGGGACTCACCCTTAAAAACAGTATACCTCTTCCATGTATCCCCTTCAATTATGTTTATAGATCATGGGCCATGAGTAAGTTTGCTATTCCACTGGAGGTCTAAATAAAGCACAAGAAGGCAAGAAAGGAGTGCTCCAGGTGAGGCTCGAACTCACAACCTCGGCATTGCTCAACAGTTACTGTTTTATAAGTACCGTGCGCTGACCGATTGCGCCACTGGAGCTCTTACTGATGTCTGCACGCGTGTCCGTTTTCCACCGTGTGCTGACCGATTGCACCGCGGGATGAAGTGATTCCTCAAGCGTGTCTGTTTTCCATCAATTTTCAAAAACACGACAGCGTTTAAGATAGCGGTCAGTCAAGATACTGTGAGTAATAAGTCATTTACTTCTCTCTTATTAATATATAAAGAAGCATCAGTCCAGTGGATGAAGCCAGTTGAGCACTTTTAATCAGGAACTAAAACAGCAACAGCTTAACTTTAAGAAAGGTAAACACCCCAGATGGGACTTGAACCCACAATCCCTGGCTTAGGAGGCCAGTGCCTTATCCATTAGGCCACTGGGGCTGTAAACTTGCTATGTGCCGTGGTTTTTTCTTTCCAAAGCAAGCAAACATTCACATGTGATGAGTGAGCGAGAAAGGTTTGTGTTGTACCGTTTGCTTTCCAAATCGGATAAAATCTTAACCGCATGCTTGTTTTTTTAAGAAAAGACTAGGTTCCCTTGTATTGTCGTTCTAATTGCACACTAACAGGACATTTCTAATGCAGATGAAGGAAATCTTAATGGAGTGACAAAACCCTTTAAAAACTGAATACCTCTTAATATGTATTGGGACAAGTATCCAGTGAAGAACCTAGTCGAGCACTTTTAATCTTGAACTAAAACATGCTAATGGCTTTACTTTAAACCCTTGGTGACATCTCACATACAATTATGTTGCTGCTGCCAAGGGATTAGCGCATCGTCACATAACAGTACGTAACAGTGATGGAGCCGGCTCAGAAGCTGGGACAAGTACCCAGTGAAGAAGCCGGAAGAGCACTTATAATCTGGAACCATAACATGCCAATGGCTTTACTTTGAGACAGAGGAAAGGCAAACAATACAGATGGGCGTTAAAGCCACAATCCCTGGCTTAGGAGGCCAGTGCCTTATCCATTAGGCAACTGGGACTTGACTTTTTCTATAAGAGGTTGTTTTTCCAAAGCAATCAAACATTCACTTGTGACTGAGTGATCGAGAATGGTTTGTGTTCTACCGTTTGCTTTCTAGATCTGACAAAATCTTAACCACGTGCTTGCTTTTTGTAGACAAGGGAAAGAGGGTCCCTTGTCTTTTCATTATGATCACACTCTTACAGGACTCTGCTAATAAAGATGAAGGAAAGCTTATTGGAGGGCCAAAACCTTTAAAAATACCTCTTAATATATATTGGGACAAGTATCCAGTAAAGAAGCAAGTTGAGCACTTTTAATCTGGAACTAAAACATGCCAATGGCTTTTATTTAAGAAATAGAAAAGGCAAACACCACAGATGGGACTCACCCTTAAAAACGGTATACCTCTTCCATGTATCCCCTTCAATTATGTTTATAGATCATGGGCCATGAGTACGTTTGCTATTCCATTGGAGGTCTAAATAAAGCACAAGAAGGCAAGAAAGGAGTGCTCCAGGTGAGGCTCGAACTCACAACCTCGGCATTGCTCAACAGTTACTGCTTTATAAGTACCGTGCGCTGACCGATTGCGCCACTGGAGCTCTTACTGATGTCTGCACGCGTGTCCGTTTTCCACCGTGTGCTGACCGATTGCACCGCGGGATGAAGTGATTCCTCAAGCGTGTCTGTTTTCCATCAATTTTCAAAAACACGACAGCGTTTAAGATAGCGGTCAGTCAAGATACTGTGAGTAATAAGTCATTTACTTCTCTCTTATTAATATATAAAGAAGCATCAGTCCAGTGGATGAAGCCAGTTGAGCACTTTTAATCAGGAACTAAAACAGCAACAGCTTAACTTTAAGAAAGATGAAAGGTAAACACCCCAGATGGGACTTTAACCCACAATCCCTGGCTTAGGAGGCCAGTGCCTTATCCATTAGGCCACTGGGGCTGTAAATTTGCTCTGCGCCGTGGTTTTTTCTTTCCAAAGCAAGCAAACATTCACATGTGATGAGTGAGCGAGAAAGGTTTGTGTTGTACCGTTTGCTTTCCAAATCGGATAAAATCTTAACCGCATGCTTGTTTTTTTAAGAAAAGACTAGGTTCCCTTGTATTGTCGTTCTAATTGCACACTAACAGGACATTTCTAATGCAGATGAAGGAAATCTTAATGGAGTGACAAAACCCTTTAAAAACTGAATACCTCTTAATATGTATTGGGACAAGTATCCAGTGAAGAACCTAGTCGAGCACTTTTAATCTTGAATTAAAACATGCTAATGGCTTTACTTTAAACCCTTGGCGACATCTCATATACAGTTATGTTGCTGCTGCCAAGGGATTAGCGCATCGTCACATAACAGTACGTAACAGTGATGGAGCCGGCCCAGAAGCTGGGACAAGTACCCAGTGAAGAAGCCAGAAGAGCACTTATAATCTGGAACCATAACATGCCAATGGCTTTACTTTGAGACAGAGGAAAGGCAAACAATACAGATGGGCGTTAAAGCCACAATCCCTGTCTTAGGAGGCCAGTGCCTTATCCATTAAGCAACTGGGACTTGACTTTTTCTATAAGTGGTTGTTTTTTCAAAGCAATCAAACATTCACTTGTGACTGAGTGATCGAGAATGGTTTGTGTTCTACCGTTTGTTTTCTAGATCTGACAAAATCTTAACCACGTGCTTGCTTTTTGTAGACAAGGGAAAGAGGGTCCCTTGTCTTTTCATTATGATCACACACTTACAGGACTCTGCTAATAAAGATGAAGGAAAGCTTATTGGAGGGCCAAAACCTTTAAAAATACCTCTTAATATATATTGGGACAAGTATCCAGTAAAGAAACAAGTTGAGCACTTTTAATCTGGAACTAAAACATGCCAATGGCTTTTATTTAAGAAAGAGAAAAGGCAAACACCACAGATGGGACTCACCCTTAAAAACGGTATACCCCTTCCATGTATCCCCTTCAATTATGTTTATAGATCATGGGCCATGAGTACGTTTGCTATTCCACTGGAGGTCTAAATAAAGCACAAGAAGGCAAGAAAGGAGTGCTCCAGGTGAGGCTCGAACTCACAACCTCGGCATTGCTCAACAGTTACTGCTTTATAAGTACCGTGAACTGACCGATTGCGCCACTGGAGCTCTTACTGACGTCTGCACGCGTGTCCGTTTTCCACCGTGTGCTGACCGATTGCACCGCGGGATGAAGTGATTCCTCAAGCGTGTCTGTTTTCCATCAATTTTCAAAAACACGACAGCGTTTAAGATAGCGGTCAGTCAAGATACTGTGAGTAATAAGTCATTTACTTCTCTCTTATTAATATGTAAAGAAGCATCAGTCCAGTGGATGAAGCCAGTTGAGCACTTTTAATCAGGAACTAAAACAGCAACAGCTTAACTTTAAGAAAGAAGAAAGGTAAACACCCCAGATGGGACTTGAACCCACAATCCCTGGCTTAGGAGGCCAGTGCCTTATCCATTAGGCCACTGGGGCTGTAAACTTGCTCTGTCCCGTGGTTTTTTCTTTCCAAAGCAAGCAAACATTCACATGTGATGAGTGAGCGAGAAAGGTTTGTGTTGTACCATTTGCTTTCCAAATCGGATAAAATCTTAACCGCATGCTTGTTTTTTTAAGAAAAGACTAGGTTCCCTTGTATTGTCGTTCTAATTGCACACTAACAGGACATTTCTAATGCAGATGAAGGAAATCTTAATGGAGTGACAAAACCCTTTAAAAACTGAATACCTCTTAATATGTATTGGGACAAGTATCCAGTGAAGAACCTAGTCGAGCACTTTTAATCTTGAACTAAAACATGCTAATGGCTTTACTTTAAACCCTTGGTGACATCTCACATACAATTATGTTGCTGCTGCCAAGGGATTAGCGCATCGTCACATAACAGTACGTAACAGTAATGGAGCCGGCTCAGAAGCTGGGACAAGTACCCAGTGAAGAAGCCAGAAGAGCACTTATAATCTGGAACCATAACATGCCAATGGCTTTACTTTGAGACAGAGGAAAGGCAAACAATACAGATGGGCGTTAAAGCCACAATCCCTGGCTTAGGAGGCCAGTGCCTTATCCATTAGGCAACTGGGACTTGACTTTTTCTATAAGTGGTTGTTTTTCCAAAGCAATCAAACATTCACTTGTGACTGAGTGATCGAGAATGGTTTGTGTTCTACCGTTTGCTTTCTAGATCTGACAAAATCTTAACCACGTGCTTGCTTTTTGTAGACAAGGGAAAGAGGGTCCCTTGTCTTTTCATTATGATCACACACTTACAGGACTCTGCTAATAAAGATGAAGGAAAGCTTATTGGAGGGCCTAAACCTTTAAAAATACCTCTTAATATATATTGGGACAAGTATCCAGTAAAGAAGCAAGTTGAGCACTTTTAATCTGGAACTAAAACATGCCAATGGCTTTTATTTAAGAAAGAGAAAAGGCAAACACCACAGATGGGACTCACCCTTAAAAACGGTATACCTCTTCCATGTATCCCCTTCAATTATGTTTATAGATCATGGGCCATGAGTAAGTTTGCTATTCCACTGGAGGTCTAAATAAAGCACAAGAAGGCAAGAAAGGAGTGCTCCAGGTGAGGCTCGAACTCACAACCTTGGCATTGCTCAACAGTTACTGCTTTATAAGTACCGTGCGCTGACCGATTGCGCCACTGGAGCTCTTACTGATGTCTGCACGCGTGTCCGTTTTCCACCGTGTGCTGACCGATTGCACCGCGGGATGAAGTGATTCCTCAAGCGTGTCTGTTTTCCATCAATTTTCAAAAACACGACAGCGTTTAAGATAGCGGTCAGTCAAGATACTGTGAGTAATAAGTCATTTACTTCTCTCTTATTAATATATAAAGAAGCATCACTCCAGTGGATGAAGCCAGTTGAGCACTTTTAATCAGGAACTAAAACAGCAACAGCTTAACTTTAAGAAAGATGAAATGTAAACACCCCAGATGGGACTTGAACCCACAATCCCTGGCCTAGGAGGCCAGTGCCTTATCCATTAGGCCACTGGGGCTGTAAACTTGCTCTGCGCCGTGGTTTTTTCTTTCCAAAGCAAGCAAACATTCACATGTGATGAGTGAGCGAGAAAGGTTTGTGTTGTACCGTTTGCTTTCCAAATCGGATAAAATCTTAACCGCATGCTTGATTTTTTAAGAAAAGACTAGGTTCCCTTGTATTGTCGTTCTAATTGCACACTAACAGGACATTTCTAATGCAGATGAAGGAAATCTTAATGGAGTGACAAAACCCTTTAAAAACTGAATACCTCTTAATATGTATTGGGACAAGTATCCAGTGAAGAACCTAGTCGAGCACTTTAAATCTTGAACTAAAACATGCTAATGGCTTTACTTTAAACCCTTGGTGACATCTCACATACAATTATGTTGCTGCTGCCAAGGGATTAGCGCATCGTCACATAACAGTACGTAACAGTGATGGAGCCGGCTCAGAAGCTGGGACAAGTACCCAGTGAAGAAGCCAGAAGAGCACTTATAATCTGGAACCATAACATGCCAATGGCTTTACTTTGAGACAGAGGAAAGGCAAACAATACAGATGGGCGTTAAAGCCACAATCCCTGGCTTAGGAGGCCAGTGCCTTATCCATTAGGCAACTGGGACTTAACTTTTTCTATAAGTGGTTGTTTTTCCAAAGCAATCAAACATTCACTTGTGACTGAGTGATCGAGAATGGTTTGTGTTCTACCGTTTGCTTTCTAGATCTGACAAAATCTTAACCACGTGCTTGCTTTTTGTAGACAAGGGAAAGAGGGTCCCTTGTCTTTTCATTATGATCACACACTTACAGGACTCTGCTAATAAAGATGAAGGAAAGCTTATTGGAGGGCCAAAACCTTTAAAAATACCTCTTAATATATATTGGGACAAGTATCCAGTAAAGAAGCAAGTTGAGCACTTTTAATCTGGAACTAAAACATGCCAATGGCTTTTATTTAAGAAAGAGAAAAGGCAAACACCACAGATGGGACTCACCCTTAAAAACGGTATACCTCTTCCATGTATCCCCTTCAATTATGTTTATAGATCATGGGCCATGAGTAAGTTTGCTATTCCACTGGAGGTCTAAATAAAGCACAAGAAGGCAAGAAAGGAGTGCTCCAGGTGAGGCTCGAACTCACAACCTCGGCATTGCTCAACAGTTACTGCTTTATAAGTACCGTATGCTGACCGATTGCGCCACTGGAGCTCTTACTGATGTCTGCACGCGTGTCCGTTTTCCACCGTGTGCTGACCGATTGCACCGCGGGATGAAGTGATTCCTCAAGCGTGTCTGTTTTCCATCAATTTTCAAAAACACGACAGCGTTTAAGATAGCGGTCAGTCAAGATACTGTGAGTAATAAGTCATTTACTTCTCTCTTATTAATATATAAAGAAGCATCAGTCCAGTGGATGAAGCCAGTTGAGCACTTTTAATCAGGAACTAAAACAGCAACAGCTTAACTTTAAGAAAGATGAAAGGTAAACACCCCAGATGGGACTTGAACCCACAATCCCTGGCTTAGGAGGCCAGTGCCTTATCCATTAGGCCACTGGGGCTGTAAAGTTGCTCTGTGCCGTGGTTTTTTCTTTCCAAAGCAAGCAAACATTCACATGTGATGAGTGAGCGAGAAAGGTTTGTGTTGTACCGTTTGCTTTCCAAATCGGATAAAATCTTAACCGCATGCTTGATTTTTTAAGAAAAGACTAGGTTCCCTTGTATTGTCGTTCTAATTGCACACTAACAGGACATTTCTAATGCAGATGAAGGAAATCTTAATGGAGTGACAAAACCCTTTAAAAACTGAATACCTCTTAATATGTATTGGGACAAGTATCCAGTGAAGAACCTAGTCGAGCACTTTTAATCTTGAACTAAAACATGCTAATGGCTTTACTTTAAACCCTTGGTGACATCTCACATACAATTATGTTGCTGCTGCCAAGGGATTAGCGCATCGTCACATAACAGTACGTAGCAGTGATGGAGCCGGCTCAGAAGCTGGGACAAGTACCCAGTGAAGAAGCCAGAAGAGCACTTATAATCTGGAACCATAACATGCCAATGGCTTTACTTTGAGACAGAGGAAAGGCAAACAATACAGATGGGCGTTAAAGCCACAATCCCTGGCTTAGGAGGCCAGTGCCTTATCCATTAGGCAACTGGGACTTAACTTTTTCTATAAGTGGTTGTTTTTCCAAAGCAATCAAACATTCACTTGTGACTGAGTGATCGAGAATGGTTTGTGTTCTACCGTTTGCTTTCTAGATCTGACAAAATCTTAACCACGTGCTTGCTTTTTGTAGACAAGGGAAAGAGGGTCCCTTGTCTTTTCATTATGATCACACACTTACAGGACTCTGCTAATAAAGATGAAGGAAAGCTTATTGGAGGGCCAAAACCTTTAAAAATACCTCTTAATATATATTGGGACAAGTATCCAGTAAAGAAGCAAGTTGAGCACTTTTAATCTGGAACTAAAACATGCCAATGGCTTTTATTTAAGAAAGAGAAAAGGCAAACACCACAGATGGGACTCACCCTTAAAAACGGTATACCTCTTCCATGTATCCCCTTCAATTATGTTTATAGATCATGGGCCATGAGTAAGTTTGCTATTCCACTGGAGGTCTAAATAAAGCACAAGAAGGCAAGAAAGGAGTGCTCCAGGTGAGGCTCGAACTCACAACCTCGGCATTGCTCAACAGTTACTGCTTTATAAGTACCGTGTGCTGACCGATTGCGCCACTGGAGCTCTTACTGATGTCTGCACGCGTGTCCGTTTTCCACCGTGTGCTGACCGATTGCACCGCGGGATGAAGAGATTCCTCAAGCGTGTCTGTTTTCCATCAATTTTCAAAAACACGACAGCGTTTAAGATAGCGGTCAGTCAAGATACTGTGAGTAATACGTCATTTACTTCTCTCTTATTAATATATAAAGAAGCATCAGTCCAGTGGATGAAGCCAGTTGAGCACTTTTAATCAGGAACTAAAACAGCAACAGCTTAACTTTAAGAAAGATGAAAGGTAAACACCCCAGATGGGACTTGAACCCACAATCCCTGGCTTAGGAGGCCAGTGCCTTATCCATTAGGCCACTGGGGCTGTAAACTTGCTCTGCGCCGTGGTTTTTTCTTTCCAAAGCAAGCAAACATTCACATGTGATGAGTGAGCGAGAAAGGTTTGTGTTGTACCGTTTGCTTTCCAAATCGGATAAAATCTTAACCGCATGCTTGTTTTTTTAAGAAAAGACTAGGTTCCCTTGTATTGTCGTTCTAATTGCACACTAACAGGACATTTCTAATGCAGATGAAGGAAATCTTAATGGAGTGACAAAACCCTTTAAAAACTGAATACCTCTTAATATGTATTGGGACAAGTATCCAGTGAAGAACCTAGTCGAGCACTTTTAATCTTGAACTAAAACATGCTAATGGCTTTACTTTAAACCCTTGGTGACATCTCACATACAATTATGTTGCTGCTGCCAAGGGATTAGCGCATCGTCACATAACAGTACGTAACAGTGATGGAGCCGGCCCAGAAGCTGGGACAAGTACCCAGTGAAGAAGCCAGAAGAGCACTTATAATCTGGAACCATAACATGCCAATGGCTTTACTTTGAGACAAAGGAAAGGCAAACAATACAGATGGGCGTTAAAGCCACAATCCCTGGCTTAGGAGGCCAGTGCCTTATCCATTAGGCAACTGGGACTTGACTTTTTCTATAAGTGGTTGTTTTTCCAAAGCAATCAAACATTCACTTGTGACTGAGTGATCGAGAATGGTTTGTGTTCTACCGTTTGCTTTCTAGATCTGACAAAATCTTAACCACGTGCTTGCTTTTTGTAGACAAGGGAAAGAGGGTCCCTTGTCTTTTCATTATGATCACACACTTACAGGACTCTGCTAATAAAGATGAAGGAAAGCTTATTGGAGGGCCAAAACCTTTAAAAATACCTCTTAATATATATTGGGACAAGTATCCAGTAAAGAAGCAAGTTGAGCACTTTTAATCTGGAACTAAAACATGCCAATGGCTTTTATTTAAGAAAGAGAAAAGGCAAACACCACAGATGGGACTCACCCTTAAAAACGGTATACCTCTTCCATGTATCCCCTTCAATTATGTTTATAGATCATGGGCCATGAGTAAGTTTGCTATTCCACTGGAGGTCTAAATAAAGCACAAGAAGGCAAGAAAGGAGTGCTCCAGGTGAGGCTCGAACTCACAACCTCGGCATTGCTCAACAGTTACTGCTTTATAAGTACCGTGTGCTGACCGATTGCGCCACTGGAGCTCTTACTGATGTCTGCACGCGTGTCCGTTTTCCACCGTGTGCTGACCGATTGCACCGCGGGATGAAGTGATTCCTCAAGCCTGTCTGTTTTCCATCAATTTTCAAAAACACGACAGCGTTTAAGATAGCGGTCAGTCAAGATACTGTGAGTAATAAGTCATTTACTTCTCTCTTATTAATATATAAAGAAGCATCAGTCCAGTGGATGAAGCCAGTTGAGCACTTTTAATCAGGAACTAAAACAGCAACAGCTTAACTTTAAGAAAGATGAAAGGTAAACACCCCAGATGGGACTTGAACCCACAATCCCTGGCTTAGGAGGCCAGTGCCTTATCCATTAGGCCACTGGGGCTGTAAATTTCCTCTGTGCTGTGTTTTTTTCTTTCCAAAGCAAGCAAACATTCACATGTGATGAGTGAGCGAGAAAGGTTTGTGTTGTACCGTTTGCTTTCCAAATCGGATAAAATCTTAACCGCATGCTTGTTTTTTTAAGAAAAGACTAGGTTCCCTTGTATTGTCGTTCTAATTGCACACTAACAGGACATTTCTAATGCAGATGAAGGAAATCTTAATGGAGTGACAAAACCCTTTAAAAACTGAATACCTCTTAATATGTATTGGGACAAGTATCCAGTGAAGAACCTAGTCGAGCACTTTAAATCTTGAACTAAAACATGCTAATGGCTTTACTTTAAACCCTTGGTGACATCTCACATACAATTATGTTGCTGCTGCCAAGGGATTAGCGCATCGTCACATAACAGTACGTAACAGTGATGGAGCCGGCTCAGAAGCTGGGACAAGTACCCAGTGAAGAAGCCAGAAGAGCACTTATAATCTGGAACCATAACATGCCAATGGCTTTACTTTGAGACAGAGGAAAGGCAAACAATACAGATGGGCGTTAAAGCCACAATCCCTGGCTTAGGAGGCCAGTGCCTTATCCATTAGGCAACTGGGACTTGACTTTTTCTATAAGTGGTTGTTTTTCCAAAGCAATCAAACATTCACTTGTGACTGAGTGATCGAGAATGGTTTGTGTTCTACCGTTTGCTTTCTAGATCTGACAAAATCTTAACCACGTGCTTGCTTTTTGTAGACAAGGGAAAGAGGGTCCCTTGTCTTTTCATTATGATCACACACTTACAGGACTCTGCTAATAAAGATGAAGGAAAGCTTATTGGAGGGCCAAAACCTTTAAAAATACCTCTTAATATATATTGGGACAAGTATCCTGTAAAGAAGCAAGTTGAGCACTTTTAATCTGGAACTAAAACATGCCAATGGCTTTTATTTAAGAAAGAGAAAAGGCAAACACCACAGATGGGACTCACCCTTAAAAACGGTATACCTCTTCCATGTATCCCCTTCAATTATGTTTATAGATCATGGGCCATGAGTAAGTTTGCTATTCCACTGGAGGTCTAAATAAAGCACAAGAAGGCAAGAAAGGAGTGCTCCAGGTGAGGCTCGAACTCACAACCTCGGCATTGCTCAACAGTTACTGCTTTATAAGTACCGTGCGCTGACCGATTGCGCCACTGGAGCTCTTACTGATGTCTGCACGCGTGTCCGTTTTCCACCGTGTGCTGACCGATTGCACCGTGGGATGAAGTGATTCCTCAAGCGTGTCTGTTTTCCATCAATTTTCAAAAACACGACAGCGTTTAAGATAGCGGTCAGTCAAGATACTGTGAGTAATAAGTCATTTACTTCTCTCTTATTAATATATAAAGAAGCATCAGTCCAGTGGATGAAGCCAGTTGAGCACTTTTAATCAGGAACTAAAACAGCAACAGCTTAACTTTAAGAAAGATGAAAGGTAAACACCCCAGATGTGACTTGAACCCACAATCCCTGGCTTAGGAGGCCAGTGCCTTATCCATTAGGCCACTGGGGCTGTAAATTTGCTCTGTGCCGTGGTTTTTTCTTTCCAAAGCAAGCAAACATTCACATGTGATGAGTGAGCGAGAAAGGTTTGTGTTGTACCGTTTGCTTTCCAAATCGGATAAAATCTTAACCGCATGCTTGTTTTTTTAAGAAAAGACTAGGTTCCCTTGTATTGTCGTTCTAATTGCACACTAACAGGACATTTCTAATGCAGATGAAGGAAATCTTAATGGAGTGACAAAACCCTTTAAAAACTGAATACCTCTTAATATGTATTGGGACAAGTATCCAGTGAAGAACCTAGTCGAGCACTTTTAATCTTGAACTAAAACATGCTAATGGCTTTACTTTAAACCCTTGGTGACATCTCACATACAATTATGTTGCTGCTGCCAAGGGATTAGCGCATCGTCACATAACAGTACGTAACAGTGATGGAGCCGGCCCAGAAGCTGGGACAAGTACCCAGTGAAGAAGCCAGAAGAGCACTTATAATCTGGAACCATAACATGCCAATGGCTTTACTTTGAGACAGAGGAAAGGCAAACAATACAGATGGGCGTTAAAGCCACAATCCCTGGCTTAGGAGGCCAGTGCCTTATCCATTAGGCAACTGGGACTTGACTTTTTCTATAAGTGATTGTTTTTCCAAAGCAATCAAACATTCACTTGTGACTGAGTGATCGAGAATGGTTTGTGTTCTACCGTTTGCTTTCTAGATCTGACAAAATCTTAACCACGTGCTTGCTTTTTGTAGACAAGGGAAAGAGGGTCCCTTGTCTTTTCATTATGATCACACACTTACAGGACTCTGCTAATAAAGATGAAGGAAAGCTTATTGGAGGGCCAAAACCTTTAAAAATACCTCTTAATATATATTGGGACAAGTATCCAGTAAAGAAGCAAGTTGAGCACTTTTAATCTGGAACTAAAACATGCCAATGGCTTTTATTTAAGAAAGAGAAAAGGCAAACACCACAGATGGGACTCACCCTTAAAAACGGTATACCTCTTCCATGTATCCCCTTCAATTATGTTTATAGATCATGGGCCATGAGTAAGTTTGCTATTCCACTGGAGGTCTAAATAAAGCACAAGAAGGCAAGAAAGGAGTGCTCCAGGTGAGGCTCGAACTCACAACCTCGGCATTGCTCAACAGTTACTGCTTTATAAGTACCGTGCGCTGACCGATTGCGCCACTGGAGCTCTTACTGATGTCTGCACGCGTGTCCGTTTTCCACCGTGTGCTGACCGATTGCACCGTGGGATGAAGTGATTCCTCAAGCGTGTCTGTTTTCCATCAATTTTCAAAAACACGACAGCGTTTAAGATAGCGGTCAGTCAAGATACTGTGAGTAATAAGTCATTTACTTCTCTCTTATTAATATATAAAGAAGCATCAGTCCAGTGGATGAAGCCAGTTGAGCACTTTTAATCAGGAACTAAAACAGCAACAGCTTAACTTTAAGAAAGATGAAAGGTAAACACCCCAGATGTGACTTGAACCCACAATCCCTGGCTTAGGAGGCCAGTGCCTTATCCATTAGGCCGCTGGGGCTGTAAATTTGCTCTGTGCCGTGGTTTTTTCTTTCCAAAGCAAGCAAACATTCACATGTGATGAGTGAGCGAGAAAGGTTTGTGTTGTACCGTTTGCTTTCCACTTCGGATAAAATCTTAACCGCATGCTTGTTTTTTTAAGAAAAGACTAGGTTCCCTTGTATTGTCGTTCTAATTGCACACTAACAGGACATTTCTAATGCAGATGAAGGAAATCTTAATGGAGTGACAAAACCCTTTAAAAACTGAATACCTCTTAATATGTATTGGGACAAGTATCCAGTGAAGAACCTAGTCGAGCACTTTTAATCTTGAACTAAAACATGCTAATGGCTTTACTTTAAACCCTTGGTGACATCTCACATACAATTATGTTGCTGCTGCCAAGGGATTAGCGCATCGTCACATAACAGTACGTAACAGTAATGGAGCCGGCTCAGAAGCTGGGACAAGTACCCAGTGAAGAAGCCAGAAGAGCACTTATAATCTGGAACCATAACATGCCAATGGCTTTACTTTGAGACAGAGGAAAGGCAAACAATACAGATGGGCGTTAAAGCCACAATCCCTGGCTTAGGAGGCCAGTGCCTTATCCATTAGGCAACTGGGACTTGACTTTTTCTATAAGTGGTTGTTTTTCCAAAGCAATCAAACATTCACTTGTGACTGAGTGATCGAGAATGGTTTGTGTTCTACCGTTTGCTTTCTAGATCTGACAAAATCTTAACCACGTGCTTGCTTTTTGTAGACAAGGGAAAGAGGGTCCCTTGTCTTTTCATTATGATCACACACTTACAGGACTCTGCTAATAAAGATGAAGGAAAGCTTATTGGAGGGCCAAAACCTTTAAAAATACCTCTTAATATATATTGGGACAAGTATCCAGTAAAGAAGCAAGTTGAGCACTTTTAATCTGGAACTAAAACATGCCAATGGCTTTTATTTAAGAAAGAGAAAAGGCAAACACCACAGATGGGACTCACCCTTAAAAACGGTATACCTCTTCCATGTATCCCCTTCAATTATGTTTATAGATCATGGGCCATGAGTAAGTTTGCTATTCCACTGGAGGTCTAAATAAAGCACAAGAAGGCAAGAAAGGAGTGCTCCAGGTGAGGCTTGAACTCACAACCTCGGCATTGCTCAACAGTTACTGCTTTATAAGTACCGTGCGCTGACCGATTGCGCCACTGGAGCTCTTACTGATGTCTGCACGCGTGTCCGTTTTCCACCGTGTGCTGACCGATTGCACCGCGGGATGAAGTGATTCCTCAAGCGTGTCTGTTTTCCATCAATTTTCAAAAACACGACAGCGTTTAAGATAGCGGTCAGTCAAGATACTGTGAGTAATAAGTCATTTACTTCTCTCTTATTAATATATAAAGAAGCATCAGTCCAGTGGATGAAGCCAGTTGAGCACTTTTAATCAGGAACTAAAACAGCAACAGCTTAACTTTAAGAAAGATGAAAGGTAAAATCCCCAGATGGGTCTTGAACCCACAATACCTGGCTTAGGAGGCCAGTGCCTTATCCATTAGGCCACTGGGGCTGTAAACTTGCTCTGCGCCGTGGTTTTTTCTTTCCAAAGAAAGCAAACATTCACATGTGATGAGTGAGCGAGAAAGGTTTGTGTTGTACCATTTGCTTTCCAAATCGGATAAAATCTTAACCGCATGCTTGTTTTTTTAAGAAAAGACTAGGTTCCCTTGTATTGTCGTTCTAATTGCACACTAACAGGACATTTCTAATGCAGATGAAGGAAATCTTAATGGAGTGACAAAACCCTTTAAAAACTGAATACCTCTTAATATGTATTGGGACAAGTATCCAGTGAAGAACCTAGTCGAGCACTTTTAATCTTGAACTAAAACATGCTAATGGCTTTACTTTAAACCCTTGGTGACATCTCACATACAATTATGTTGCTGCTGCCAAGGGATTAGCGCATCGTCACATAACAGTACGTAACAGTGATGGAGCCGGCCCAGAAGCTGGGACAAGTACCCAGTGAAGAAGCCAGAAGAGCACTTATAATCTGGAACCATAACATGCCAATGGCTTTACTTTGAGACAGAGGAAAGGCAAACAATACAGATGGGCGTTAAAGCCACAATCCCTGGCTTAGGAGGCCAGTGCCTTATCCATTAGGCAACTGGGACTTGACTTTTTCTATAAGTGGTTGTTTTTCCAAAGCAATCAAACATTCACTTGTGACTGAGTGATCGAGAATGGTTTGTGTTCTACCGTTTGCTTTCTAGATCTGACAAAATCTTAACCACGTGCTTGCTTTTTGTAGACAAGGGAAAGAGGGTCCCTTGTCTTTTCATTATGATCACACACTTACAGGACTCTGCTAATAAAGATGAAGGAAAGCTTATTGGAGGGCCAAAACCTTTAAAAATACCTCTTAATATATATTGGGACAAGTATCCAGTAAAGAAGCAAGTTGAGCACTTTTAATCTGGAACTAAAACATGCCAATGGCTTTTATTTAAGAAAGAGAAAAGGCAAACACCACAGATGGGACTCACCCTTAAAAACGGTATACCTCTTCCATGTATCCCCTTCAATTATGTTTATAGATCATGGGCCATGAGTAAGTTTGCTATTCCACTGGAGGTCTAAATAAAGCACAAGAAGGCAAGAAAGGAGTGCTCCAGGTGAGGCTCGAACTCACAACCTCGGCATTGCTCAACAGTTACTGCTTTATAAGTACCGTGCGCTGACCGATTGCGCCACTGGAGCTCTTACTGATGTCTGCACGCGTGTCCGTTTTCCACCGTGTGCTGACCGATTGCACCGCGGGATGAAGTGATTCCTCAAGCGTGTCTGTTTTCCATCAATTTTCAAAAACACGACAGCGTTTAAGATAGCGGTCAGTCAAGATACTGTGAGTAATAAGTCATTTACTTCTCTCTTATTAATATATAAAGAAGCATCAGTCCAGTGGATGAAGCCAGTTGAGCACTTTTAATCAGGAACTAAAACAGCAACAGCTTAACTTTAAGAAAGATGAAAGGTAAACACCCCAGATGGGACTTGAACCCACAATCCCTGGCTTAGGAGGCCAGTGCCTTATCCATTAGGCCACTGGGGCTGTAAAGTTGCTCTGTGCCGTGGTTTTTTCTTTCCAAAGCAAGCAAACATTCACATGTGATGAGTGAGCGAGAAAGGTTTGTGTTGTACCGTTTGCTTTCCAAATCGGATAAAATCTTAACCGCATGCTTGTTTTTTTAAGAAAAGACTAGGTTCCCTTGTATTGTCGTTCTAATTGCACACTAACAGGACATTTCTAATGCAGATGAAGGAAATCTTAATGGAGTGACAAAACCCTTTAAAAACTGAATACCTCTTAATATGTATTGGGACAAGTATCCAGTGAAGAACCTAGTCGAGCACTTTTAATCTTGAACTAAAACATGCTAATGGCTTTACTTTAAACCCTTGGTGACATCTCACATACAATTATGTTGCTGCTGCCAAGGGATTAGCGCATCGTCACATAACAGTACGTAACAGTGATGGAGCCGGCTCAGAAGCTGGGACAAGTACCCAGTGAAGAAGCCAGAAGAGCACTTATAATCTGGAACCATAACATGCCAATGGCTTTACTTTGAGACAGAGGAAAGGCAAACAATACAGATGGGCGTTAAAGCCACAATCCCTGGCTTAGGAGGCCAGTGCCTTATCCATTAGGCAACTGGGACTTGACTTTTTCTATAAATGGTTGTTTTTTCAAAGCAATCAAACATTCACTTGTGACTGAGTGATCGAGAATGGTTTGTGTTCTACCGTTTGCTTTCTAGATCTGACAAAATCTTAACCACGTGCTTGCTTTTTGTAGACAAGGGAAAGAGGGTCCCTTGTCTTTTCATTATGATCACACACTTACAGGACTCTGCTAATAAAGATGAAGGAAAGCTTATTGGAGGGCCAAAACCTTTAAAAATACCTCTTAATATATATTGGGACAAGTATCCAGTAAAGAAGCAAGTTGAGCACTTTTAATCTGGAACTAAAACATGCCAATGGCTTTTATTTAAGAAAGAGAAAAGGCAAACACCACAGATGGGACTCACCCTTAAAAACGGTATACCTCTTCCATGTATCCCCTTCAATTATGTTTATAGATCATGGGCCATGAGTAAGTTTGCTATTCCACTGGAGGTCTAAATAAAGCACAAGAAGGCAAGAAAGGAGTGCTCCAGGTGAGGCTCGAACTCACAACCTCGGCATTGCTCAACAGTTACTGCTTTATAAGTACCGTGCGCTGACCGATTGCGCCACTGGAGCTCTTACTGATGTCTGCACGCGTGTCCGTTTTCCACCGTGTGCTGACCGATTGCCCCGCGGGATGAAGTGATTCCTCAAGCGTGTCTGTTTTCCATCAATTTTCAAAAACACGACAGCGTTTAAGATAGCGGTCAGTCAAGATACTGTGAGTAATAAGTCATTTACTTCTCTCTTATTAATATATAAAGAAGCATCAGTCCAGTGGATGAAGCCAGTTGAGCACTTTTAATCAGGAACTAAAACAGCAACAGCTTAACTTTAAGAAAGATGAAAGGTAAACACCCCAGATGGGACTTGAACCCACAATCCCTGGCTTAGGAGGCCAGTGCCTTATCCATTAGGCCACTGGGGCTGTAAATTTACTCTGCGCCGTGGTTTTTTCTTTCCAAAGCAAGCAAACATTCACATGTGATGAGTGAGCGAGAAAGGTTTGTGTTGTACCGTTTGCTTTCCAAATCGGATAAAATCTTAACCGCATGCTTGTTTTTTTAAGAAAAGACTAGGTTCCCTTGTATTGTCGTTCTAATTGCACACTAACAGGACATTTCTAATGCAGATGAAGGAAATCTTAATGGAGTGACAAAACCCTTTAAAAACTGAATACCTCTTAATATGTATTGGGACAAGTATCCAGTGAAGAACCTAGTAGAGCAGTTTTAATCTTGAACTAAAACATGCTAATGGCTTTACTTTAAACCCTTGGTGACATCTCACATACAATTATGTTGCTGCTGCCAAGGGATTAGCGCATCGTCACATAACAGTACGTAACAGTGATGGAGCCGGCTCAGAAGCTGGGACAAGTACCCAGTGAGGAAGCCAGAAGAGCACTTATAATCTGGAACCATAACATGCCAATGGCTTTACTTTGAGACAGAGGAAAGGCAAACAATACAGATGGGCGTTAAAGCCACAATCCCTGGCTTAGGAGGCCAGTGCCTTATCCATTAGGCAACTGGGACTTGACTTTTTCTATAAGTGGTTGTTTTTCCAAAGCAATCAAACATTCACTTGTGACTGAGTGATCGAGAATGGTTTGTGTTCTACCGTTTGCTTTCTAGATCTGACAAAATCTTAACCACGTGCTTGCTTTTTGTAGACAAGGGAAAGAGGGTCCCTTGTCTTTTCATTATGATCACACACTTACAGGACTCTGCTAATAAAGATGAAGGAAAGCTTATTGGAGGGCCAAAACCTTTAAAAATACCTCTTAATATATATTGGGACAAGTATCCAGTAAAGAAGCAAGTTGAGCACTTTTAATCTGGAACTAAAACATGCCAATGGCTTTTATTTAAGAAAGAGAAAAGGCAAACACCACAGATGGGACTCACCCTTAAAAACGGTATACCTCTTCCATGTATCCCCTTCAATTATGTTTATAGATCATGGGCCATGAGTAAGTTTGCTATTCCACTGGAGGTCTAAATAAAGCACAAGAAGGCAAGAAAGGAGTGCTCCAGGTGAGGCTCGAACTCACAACCTCGGCATTGCTCAACAGTTACTGCTTTATAAGTACCGTGCGCTGACCGATTGCGCCACTGGAGCTCTTACTGATGTCTGCACGCGTGTCCGTTTTCCACCGTGTGCTGACCGATTGCCCCGCGGGATGAAGTGATTCCTCAAGCGTGTCTGTTTTCCATCAATTTTCAAAAACACGACAGCGTTTAAGATAGCGGTCAGTCAAGATACTGTGAGTAATAAGTCATTTACTTCTCTCTTATTAATATATAAAGAAGCATCAGTCCAGTGGATGAAGCCAGTTGAGCACTTTTAATCAGGAACTAAAACAGCAACAGCTTAACTTTAAGAAAGATGAAAGGTAAACACCCCAGATGGGACTTGAACCCACAATCCCTGGCTTAGGAGGCCAGTGCCTTATCCATTAGGCCACTGGGGCTGTAAATTTACTCTGCGCTGTGGTTTTTTCTTTCCAAAGCAAGCAAACATTCACATGTGATGAGTGAGCGAGAAAGGTTTGTGTTGTACCGTTTGCTTTCCAAATCGGATAAAATCTTAACCGCATGCTTGTTTTTTTAAGAAAAGACTAGGTTCCCTTGTATTGTCGTTCTAATTGCACACTAACAGGACATTTCTAATGCAGATGAAGGAAATCTTAATGGAGTGACAAAACCCTTTAAAAACTGAATACCTCTTAATATGTATTGGGACAAGTATCCAGTGAAGAACCTAGTAGAGCAGTTTTAATCTTGAACTAAAACATGCTAATGGCTTTACTTTAAACCCTTGGTGACATCTCACATACAATTATGTTGCTGCTGCCAAGGGATTAGCGCATCGTCACATAACAGTACGTAACAGTGATGGAGCCGGCTCAGAAGCTGGGACAAGTACCCAGTGAAGAAGCCAGAAGAGCACTTATAATCTGGAACCATAACATGCCAATGGCTTTACTTTGAGACAGAGGAAAGGCAAACAATACAGATGGGCGTTAAAGCCACAATCCCTGGCTTAGGAGGCCAGTGCCTTATCCATTAGGCAACTGGGACTTGACTTTTTCTATAAGTGGTTGTTTTTCCAAAGCAATCAAACATTCACTTGTGACTGAGTGATCGAGAATGGTTTGTGTTCTACCGTTTGCTTTCTAGATCTGACAAAATCTTAACCACGTGCTTGCTTTTTGTAGACAAGGGAAAGAGGGTCCCTTGTCTTTTCATTATGATCACACACTTACAGGACTCTGCTAATAAAGATGAAGGAAAGCTTATTGGAGGGCCAAAACCTTTAAAAATACCTCTTAATATATATTGGGACAAGTATCCAGTAAAGAAGCAAGTTGAGCACTTTTAATCTGGAACTAAAACATGCCAATGGCTTTTATTTAAGAAAGAGAAAAGGCAAACACCACAGATGGGACTCACCCTTAAAAACGGTATACCTCTTCCATGTATCCCCTTCAATTATGTTTATAGATCATGGGCCATGAGTAAGTTTGCTATTCCACTGGAGGTCTAAATAAAGCACAAGAAGGCAAGAAAGGAGTGCTCCAGGTGAGGCTTGAACTCACAACCTCGGCATTGCTCAACAGTTACTGCTTTATAAGTACCGTGCGCTGACCGATTGCGCCACTGGAGCTCTTACTGATGTCTGCACGCGTGTCCGTTTTCCACCGTGTGCTGACCGATTGCACCGCGGGATGAAGTGATTCCTCAAGCGTGTCTGTTTTCCATCAATTTTCAAAAACACGACAGCGTTTAAGATAGCGGTCAGTCAAGATACTGTGAGTAATAAGTCATTTACTTCTCTCTTATTAATATATAAAGAAGCATCAGTCCAGTGGATGAAGCCAGTTGAGCACTTTTAATCAGGAACTAAAACAGCAACAGCTTAACTTTAAGAAAGATGAAAGGTAAACACCCCAGATGGGACTTGAACCCACAATCCCTGGCTTAGGAGGCCAGTGCCTTATCCATTAGGCCACTGGGGTTGTAAATTTGCTCTGCGCCGTGGATTTTTCTTTCCAAAGCAAGCAAACATTCACATGTGATGAGTGAGCGAGAAAGGTTTGTGTTGTACCGTTTGCTTTCCAAATCGGATAAAATCTTAACCGCATGCTTGTTTTTTTAAGAAAAGACTAGGTTCCCTTGTATTGTCGTTCTAATTGCACACTAACAGGACATTTCTAATGCAGATGAAGGAAATCTTAATGGAGTGACAAAACCCTTTAAAAACTGAATACCTCTTAATATGTATTGGGACAAGTATCCAGTGAAGAACCTAGTCGAGCACTTTTAATCTTGAACTAAAACATGCTAATGGCTTTACTTTAAACCCTTGGTGACATCTCACATACAATTATGTTGCTGCTGCCAAGGGATTAGCGCATCGTCACATAACAGTACGTAACAGTGATGGAGCCGGCTCAGAAGCTGGGACAAGTACCCAGTGAAGAAGCCAGAAGAGCACTTATAATCTGGAACCATAACATGCCAATGGCTTTACTTTGAGACAGAGGAAAGGCAAACAATACAGATGGGCGTTAAAGCCACAATCCCTGGCTTAGGAGGCCAGTGCCTTATCCATTAGGCAACTGGGACTTGACTTTTTCTATAAGTGGTTGTTTTTCCAAAGCAATCAAACATTCACTTGTGACTGAGTGATCGAGAATGGTTTGTGTTCTACCGTTTGCTTTCTAGATCTGACAAAATCTTAACCACGTGCTTGCTTTTTGTAGACAAGGGAAAGAGGGTCCCTTGTCTTTTCATTATGATCACACACTTACAGGACTCTGCTAATAAAGATGAAGGAAAGCTTATTGGAGGGCCAAAACCTTTAAAAATACCTCTTAATATATATTGGGACAAGTATCCAGTAAAGAAGCAAGTTGAGCACTTTTAATCTGGAACTAAAACATGCCAATGGCTTTTATTTAAGAAAGAGAAAAGGCAAACACCACAGATGGGACTCACCCTTAAAAACGGTATACCTCTTCCATGTATCCCCTTCAATTATGTTTATAGATCATGGGCCATGAGTAAGTTTGCTATTCCACTGGAGGTCTAAATAAAGCACAAGAAGGGAGTGCTCCAGGTGAGGCTCGAACTCACAACCTCGGCATTGCTCAACAGTTACTGCTTTATAAGTACCGTGCGCTGACCGATTGCGCCACTGGAGCTCTTACTGATGTTTGCACGCGTGTCCGTTTTCCACCGTGTGCTGACCGATTGCACCGCGGGATGAAGTGATTCCTCAAGCGTGTCTGTTTTCCATCAATTTTCAAAAACACGACAGCGTTTAAGATAGCGGTCAGTCAAGATACTGTGAGTAATAAGTCATTTACTTCTCTCTGATTAATATATAAAGAAGCATCAGTCCAGTGGATGAAGCCAGTTGAGCACTTTTAATCAGGAACTAAAACAGCAACAGCTTAACTTTAAGAAAGATGAAAGGTAAACACCCCAGATGGGACTTGAACCCACAATCCCTGGCTTAGGAGGCCAGTGCCTTATCCATTAGGCCACTGGGGCTGTAAATTTGCTCTGCGCCGTGGTTTTTTCTTTCCAAAGGAAGCAAACATTCACATGTGATGAGTGAGCGAGAAAGGTTTGTGTTGTACCGTTTGCTTTCCAAATCGGATAAAATCTTAACCGCATGCTTGTTTTTTTAAGAAAAGACTAGGTTCCCTTGTATTGTCGTTCTAATTGCACACTAACAGGACATTTCTAATGCAGATGAAGGAAATCTTAATGGAGTGACAAAACCCTTTAAAAACTGAATACCTCTTAATATGTATTGGGACAAGTATCCAGTGAAGAACCTAGTCGAGCACTTTTAATCTTGAACTAAAACATGCTAATGGCTTTACTTTAAACCCTTGGTGACATCTCACATACAATTATGTTGCTGCTGCCAAGGGATTAGCGCATCGTCACATAACAGTACGTAACAGTGATGGAGCCGGCTCAGAAGCTGGGACAAGTACCCAGTGAAGAAGCCAGAAGAGCACTTATAATCTGGAACCATAACATGCCAATGGCTTTACTTTGAGACAGAGGAAAGGCAAACAATACAGATGGGCGTTAAAGCCACAATCCCTGGCTTAGGAGGCCAGTGCCTTATCCATTAGGCAACTGGGACTTGACTTTTTCTATAAGTGGTTGTTTTTTCAAAGCAATCAAACATTCACTTGTGACTGAGTGATCGAGAATGGTTTGTGTTCAACCGTTTATATATACGGCGCTGTCGGGAGGTGCTTCCCGCAAAGCGCCGTATATATACGGCGCAGTGATGGTGCGGGCTCAGAAGCAGAGCCGGCACTATCACCGCGGGGTGACAGCTGTATTATACAGCTGGCACCCTCCTGTAACTGCCAGGACCGGAGCTATTCTCCGATCCGGCAGATTAACCCCTCAGATGCTGCACTCAATAGAGCGCAGCATCTGATAGGTTTTCACCCGATCGGCAACCCAGTGATGCAATCGCTGGGTTGCTGTGGCAATCGGACGCCAGAAAATGGCGTCCGAGTCTGCCTTGTACGGGAGCCGATGAGGACCCGCCTGCGGCGTGTCCTCATAGGCCTGCTGTCAGTGAATAACTGACAGCGCTAATACACTGCACTACGTATGTAGTGCAGTGTATTAGAGTAGCGATCGGGGCATCAGGCCCTCATGTCCCCTAGTGGGACAAGTAAAAAAAGTAAAAAAAAGTTAATAAAAATGTGGTAAAACAATAAAAACACACACATTTCAAATAAAAATAAAGCTAAACTGACTTTTTTCCCATAGTAAGTTTTTTATTATTGGAAAAACCGTAAAAATCAAAAAAACTATACATAATTGGTATCGCCACGTCCGTAACGACCCAAACTACAAAACTATTATGTAATTTATCCCGCACGGTGAACGCGGTAAAAAAAAAACATGAAAAACAACGACAGAATCTTTGTTTTTAGGTCACATCTCCTTCCAAAAAATTCTATAAAAAGTGATCAAAAAGTCACATTTACTGCAAAATAGTACTAATAAAAATGACAATCCGTCCCGCAAAAAATAATCCCTGACACCGTTTCGTGCACGCAAAAATAAAAAAGTTATGGGTCTTAGAATATGGCGACACAGAAAACAAATGATTTTATAAAAAAAGTGATTTTATTGTGCAAAAGCTGCAATACATAAAAAAAACTATATAAATTTGGTATCGCCGTAATCCTATCGACCCGCAGAATAAAGCTAACAAGTAATTTAGGGCGCACTGTGGATGCCGATAAAAAAACCAATAAAAAACTATTCCTGAATTGCTTGTTTTTGGTAATTTCCTTTACCAAAAAATGAAATAAAAAGTGATCAAAAAGTCGTATGTGTTCTAAAATGGCACCAATAAAATCTACAGCCCGTCTCGCAAAAAACAAGCACGCACACCGCTCAATCAACTGAAAAACAAAAAAGTTACGGCACTAGTAATGCGGTGATGAAAAACATCTCAATGCGCAGGCCGGAGGGGAACATTCCTTCCGTTTCAGGGCCCTAATATTTAGGAACTAGGAAAGGGAAGGGACATAGCACATCTGCTGGAAGCGAGGGCGCCCGTATTATACCAGCGCAAAACTTTACCAGTAATATTTCCCAAACTACGAAGGAGAAAAAGTCCCCAAAAGGTGCAGAGCGTTACAAAAGGGGGATAAGAAAGAAAACCGTTTATCAGTGTGACACCGGCCTGTGCATAACGGATCGCTTCACAGCGTAACACACATCTATGGATAATTGTATTATTTACCCCATTATTATACCCTCTTATTATGCCCTGATGTACTCCGCACATATTACATATACCCCTGATATACTCCGCACAGATTACATATGCCACCACATTATAAACGGAAATACCAGCAAAACCCCAAACAGAACTATTACCAAGCAAAATCCATGCTCAAAATGGCGGTCTTTCCCTTCTTAGCCCTACAGTGTGCCCAAACAGCAATTTATGGCCACAAGTAAGGCATTACCATACCCGGGAGAACCCGCTTAACAATTTATGGGGTAAGATTCTCTAGGGGCACAACATCTTGTGCGGTGAATGGGCAGATCAGTGGAGAAATTGCTATTTTCACTTTGCACAATCCACTGCGTATTCATTTCTGAAAAACACCTGTGGATTCTAAATTCTCACTAGACCCCTTGATAAATGCCTTTAGGGGTGTAGTTTCTAAAATGGGGTCACTTTTGTTTGGTACATCAGCGGTTTTGCAAATGCAACATGGTGTCCGCAAACCATTCCAGCAAAATCTACGCTCCAAAAGATAAATACCGCTCCTTTTCTTCTGAATGCTCCCATATATGTAAACAGCTGATTATAACCACATATGGGGTGTTACCGGACTCGGGAGAAATTACTTTACAAATGTTGGGGTGCCTTTTCTTCTCTATTCCTTGTAAAAATGAAAAATGTTGATCTAAAACTACATCTTGTTGGAAAAAAAAATTATTTTTCATTTTCATGGCTTAATTCTAATTAATTCAGCAAAAAACCTTTGGGATCAAAATTTTCACTATACCCCTAGATGATTCCTCAGGGGGTGCAGTTTCCCAAATGGAGTCACGTTTGGGGTGTTTCCACTGTACTAGTACTACAGGGGCTCAGCAAATGTGACATGGCGCCCAGAAACCATTCCAAAATCCAAATGGTGCTAGTTCCATTCTGAGCCCTACCGTGTGTCCAAACAGATGTTTGTGACCACATGTGGGGTATTGTTTTACTCGGGAGAAGTTGCTTTACAAATTTTATGGTGCTTTTTCTCCTTTAGTCCTTGTGGAAATGAAAAAAAAATACCTAAACCTACATTTTCTTTGAAAAAATTTACATTTTCATTTTTACGCCCTATTTCCAATAAGTTCTGTAAAACACCTGTGGGGTCAAACTGCTCACTGTACCCCTAGATAATTTCCTCATGGGGTGTAGTTTCCAAAATGGGGTCACTTGTTGGGGGTTTCCACTGTTTTGTCCCCTCAGGGGCTTTGCAAATGCGACATGGCCTCCGCAAACCATTCCTGCTAAATTTGAGTTCCAAAAGCCAAATGGCGCTCTTTCCCTTCTCAGCCTCGCCGTGTGTCCAAACAACCGTTTATTACCACATGTGGGGTACTGTTTTACTCGGGAGAAATTTCTTTACAAATTTTACGGTGCTTTTTCTCCTTTAGTCCTTGTGGAAATGAAAAAAAAATTAGCTAAACCTAAATTTTATTTGAAAAAATGTAGATTTTCATTTTCACAGCCTACTTCCAAAAATTTCTGCAAGAAATCTGTGGGGTCAAAATGCTCACTATACCCCTAGATAATTTCCTCAAGGGGTATAGTTTACATAATGGGGTCACTTGTTGGGGGTTTCCACTGTTTTGTCCCCTCAGGGGCTTCGTAAATGTGACATGGCCTCCGCAAACCATTCCTGCTAAATTTGAGCTCCAAGAGCCAAATGGCGCTCTTTCCATTCTAAGCCCTGCCGTGTGTCCAAACAACCGTTTATGACCACATGTGGGGTATTGTTTTACTCGGGAGAAATTGCTCTACAAATGTTGTGGTGCTTTTTCTACTTTAGTTCTTTTGGAAATGAAAAAAAATTAGCTAAACCTACATGTAATTTGAAAAAATGTAGATTTTCATTTTCATGGCCTAGTTCCAAAAATTTTTGCAAAAAAACTGGCCAGTCAAAACTCTTGCTACACCCCTAAATAAATTCCTTGAGGGGTGTAGTTTCCCAAATGGGATCACTTTTGGGGGGTTTCCACTGTTTTAGTTCCACAAGACCTGTTCAAAGCTGATATGGTGCCTAAAATATATTCTAATAAAAAGGAGGCCCAAAATCCACCAGGTGCTCCTTTGCTTCTGAGGCCGGTGCTTCAGTCCAATAGCACGCTACGGCCATATGTGGGATGTTTCCTAAAACTGCAGAACCTGGGCAATAAATATTGAGTGGCATTTCTTGGGTAAAACCTTCTGTGGTACAACAAAAATAGATTCAAAATGAATTTCTGGAAAAAAATAATGAACTTTGTAAATTTCACCTCTACTTTGCCTTAATTCCTGCGCAATGTCTAAAGGGTTAAGAAACTTTCTAAATGCTGTTTTGAATACTTTGAGGGGTGCAGTTTTTAAAATGGGGTGACTTATTGGGGGTTTCTAATATCTAAGGACCTCAAAGCCACTTCACAACTGAACTGGCCCCTGTAAAAATAGCATTTTTAAATTTTCTTGAAAATGTGAGAAATTGCTGCTAAAGTTCTAAGCCTTGTAACGTCCTAGAAAAATAAAATGATGTTCAAAAAACGATGCCAATCTAAAGTAGACATATGGGGGATGTTAGTTAGCAACATTTTTGTGTGTTATAACTGCCTGTCTTACAAGCAGATACATTTAAATTGAGAAAAATGCTAATTTTTGCAATTTTTCGCTAAATTTTGGTGTTTTTCACAATTAAATACTGAATGTATCGGGCAAATTTTGCCAGTAACATAAAGTCCAATGTGTCACGAGAAAACAATCTCAGAATCGCTTGGGTAGGTAAAAGCATTCCGGAGTTACTACCACATAAAGTGAAACATGTCAGATTTGAAAAATGAGGCTCTGTCAGGAAGGTCAAAAGTGGCCAAAGAGGGAAGGGGTTAAGAAAGATGAAAGATAAACACCCCAGATGGGACTTGAACCCACAATCACTGGCTTAGGAGGCCAGTGCCTTATCCATTAGGCCACTGGGGCTTGAACTTTGCTCCGCGCTGTGGTTTTTTCTTTCCAAAGCAAGCAAACATTCACATGTGACGAGTGAGCGAGAAAGGTTTGTGTTGTACCGTTTGCTTTCCAAATCGGATAAAATCTTAACCGCATGCTTGTTTTTTTAAGAAAAGACTAGGTTCCCTTGTATTGTCGTTCTAATTGCACACTAAGAGGACATTTCTAATGCAGATGAAGGAAATCTTAATGGAGTGACAAAACCCTTTAAAAACTGAATACCTCTTAATATGTATTGGGACAAGTATCCAGTGAAGAACCTAGTCGAGCACTTTTAATCTTGAACTAAAACATGCTAATGGCTTTACTTTAAACCCTTGGCGACATCTCACATACAGTTATGTTTCTGCTGCCAAGGGATTAGCGCATCGTCACAGAAAAGTACGTAACAGTGATGGAGCCGGCCCAAGTACCCAGTGAAGAAGCCAGAAAAGCACTTATAATCTGGAACCATAACATGCCAATGGCTTTACTTTGAGACAGAGGAAAGGCAAACAACACAGATGGGCGTTAAAGCCACAATCCCTGGCTTAGGAGGCCAGTGCCTTATCCATTAGGCAACTGGGACTTGACTTTTTCTATAAGTGGTTGTTTTTCCAAAGCAATCAAACATTCACTTGTGACTGAGTGATCGAGAATGGTTTGTGTTCTACCGTTTGCTTTCTAGATCTGACAAAATCTTAACCACGTGCTTGCTTTTTGTAGACAAGGGAAAGAGGGTCCCTTGTCTTTTTATTATGATCACACACTTACAGGACTCTGCTAATAAAGATAAAGGAAAGCTTATTGGAGGGCCAAAACCTTTAAAAATACCTCTTAATATATATTGGGACAAGTATCCAGTAAAGAAGCAAGTTGAGCACTTTTAATCTGGAACTAAAACATGCCAACGGCTTTTATTTAAGAAAGAGAAAAGGCAAACACCACAGATGGGACTCACCCTTAAAAACGGTATACCTCTTCCATGTATCCCCTTCAATTATGTTTATAGATCATGGGCCATGAGTAAGTTTGCTATTCCACTGGAGGTCTAAATAAAGCACAAGAAGGCAAGAAAGGAGTGCTCCAGGTGAGGCTCGAACTCACAACCTTGGCATTGCTCAACAGATACTGCTTTATAAGTACCGTGCGCTGACCGATTGCGCCACTGGAGCTCTTACTGATGTCTGCACTCGTGTCCGTTTTCCACCGTGTGCTGACCGATTGCACCGCGGGATGAAGTGATTCCTCAAGCGTGTCTGTTTTCCATCAATTTTCAAAAACACGACAGCTTTTAAGATAGCGGTCAGTCAAGATACTGTGAGTAATAAGTCATTTACTTCTCTCTTATTAATATATAAAGAAGCATCAGTCCAGTGGATGAAGCCAGTTGAGCACTTTTAATCAGGAACTAAAACAGCAACAGCTTAACTTTAAGAAAGATGAAAGATAAACACCCCAGATGGGACTTGAACCCACAATCCCTGGCTTAGGAGGCCAGTGCCTTTTCAATTAGGCCACTGGTGCTGTCAATTTGCTCTGCACCGTGGTTGTTTCTTTCCAAAGCAAGCAAACATTCACATGTGACGAGTGAGCGAGAAAGGTTTGTGTTGTACCGTTTGCTTTCCAAATCGGATAAAATCTTAACCGCATGCTTGTTTTTTTAAGAAAAGACTAGGTTCCCTTGTATTGTCGTTCTAATTGCACACTAACAGGACATTTCTAATGCAGATGAAGGAAATCTTAATGGAGTGACAAAACCCTTTAAAAACTGAATACCTCTTAATATGTATTGGGACAAGTATCCAGTGAAGAACCTAGTCGAGCACTTTTAATCTTGAACTAAAACATGCTAATAGCTTTACTTTAAACCCTTGGTGACATCTCACATACAGTTATGTTGCTGCTGCCAAGGGATTAGCGCATCGTCAGATAACAGTACGTAACAGTGATGGAGCCGGACCAGAAGCTGGGACAAGTACCCAGTGAAGAAGCCAGAAGAGCACTTATAATCTGCAACCATAACATGCCAATGGCTTTACTTTGAGACAGAGGAAAGGCAAACAACACAGATGGGCGTTAAAGCCACAATCCCTGGCTTAGGAGGCCAGTGCCTTATCCATTAGGCAACTGGGACTTGACTTTTTCTATAAGTGGTTGTTTTTCCAAAGCAATCAAACATTCACTTGTGACTGAGTGATCGAGAATGGTTTGTGTTCTACCGTTTGCTTTCTAGATCTGACAAAATCTTAACCACGTGCTTGCTTTTTGTAGACAAGGGAAAGAGGGTCCCTTGTCTTTTCATTATGATCACACACTTACAGGACTCTGCTAATAAAGATGAAGGAAAGCTTATTGGAGGGCCAAAACTTCTAAAAATACCTCTTAATATATATTGGGACAAGTATCCAGTAAAGAAGCAAGTTGAGCACTTTTAATCTGGAACTAAAACATGCCAATGGCTTTTATTTAAGAAAGAGAAAAGACAAACACCACAGATGGGACTCACCCTTAAAAACGGTATACCTCTTCCATGTATCCCCTTCAATTATGTTTATAGATCATGGGCCATGAGTAAGTTTGCTATTCCACTGGAGGTCTAAATAAAGCAGAAGGCAAGAAAGGAGTGCTCCAGGTGAGGCTCGAACTCACAACCTCGGCATTGCTCAACAGTTACTGCTTTATAAGTACCGTGCGCTGACCGAAAGCAAGCAAACATTCACATGTGACGAGTGAGGGAGAAAGGTTTGTGTTGTACCGTTTGCTTTCCAAATCGGATAAAATCTTAACCGCATGCTTGTTTTTTTAACCCCTTGCGTACCTTCGACATAATAGTACGTCGCTGGCCGCTTATTCCAGCGTACCTTCGACGTACTATTACGGCGCAGGAATAAAGTGTCACTATGTGAAATCACATAGTGACAGAACAGCGGCGGCAGCTGTCATTGACAGCTAACCGTCTCTGCTACCGGCCTGGGGACCAATTAGCAGTCCCCAATGCCGGCGATTGCTGTGATTGGTCAGTCTCTGAAGACTGACCAATGACAGCCGTCTGTGACGTCGTCTGCAGGAGAAAGCTCCTGTCACTTTCTCTGATCTCCTCACTTCTGTGAGATACGTGAGGAGATCAGAGAAAGCGGTGTAAAAAAACAAAACACTATTTTTATTAACCCCTTCCCGAAAATGGGCGTATAGTAACGCCCTGAGGATGAAGCGGGCACAGGAGCTGTGCTCGCTCCATCTTCATCGGATGTCGGCTGTAATGTACAGCTGACATCCCACTGCAACTACAGCGATCACTGTCCTCTCCGATCGCTGTAGTTTAACCCCTTAAATGACGCTGTCAATAGCGACAGCGGCATTTAAGTGATTGATACAGAGGGAGGGGGCTCCCTCTGCACCCCATTGCCCCCCCCCGCGAAAAATCTCGGGGTTCTGATGGTTGCGATGGCAACCAGGAAGCCTAGCAACGGCTTCCTGGTTGCCAGGTACGGGAGCCTATTAGGTCCTGCCCAAGGCAGGATGTAATAGGCTCAACTGTCAGTTGTAAAGTGACAGTTACAATACACTGCACTACATCAGTACATACAGAAGTAGTGCAGTGTATTGTACAGGGGATCAGAAGATCAGATCTTCCAGTCCCCTAGTATGTGTAAAATAAAAAGTGAAAAAAAAGTAAGAAAAAAGGTTTAGATAAATAAATAAATACAAGTTTTACATAATAAAAACAATAATCGCCTTGTTTCCCTGATCAAGCCCTTTATAATTAGAAAAAAAATGAAAAAAAAGACAAAAACTAGACATAATAGGTATCGCCGCGTTCGTATCGGCCTGACCTAAAAAAATATCATATTATTTATCCCGCACGGTGAACACCGTAAAAAAAATACCATAAAAAACAATGGCAGAATTTCCTTTTTTGGTCACGTTGTTTCCAAAAAAATTGAATAAAAAGTGATCAAAAAGTCGCGCGTAGCCAAACATGGTACCAATAAAAACGACAGTGTGTCACGCAAAAAATGTATATACTCCGCACAGATTACATATGCGCCCACATTATAAACTGAAACACCAGTAAAACACTAAACAAAACTACTACCAAGCAAAATCTGCGCTCCAAAAGCCAAATGGCGCTCCTTCTGGGCCTGGCAGTGTGCCCAAACAGCGGTTTATGACCACATATGGGGTATTACTGTACTCTGGAGAACCGCTTAACAATTTATGGGGCGTATGTCTCCAGTGGTACAAGCTGGGCCCAACGCATTGGGCACTGAAATAGCATATATGTGGAAAATGTCAATTTTTAATCTGCAACATCCACTGGGCACTAATTTCTGCAAAACCTTTGGGGGTCAAAATGCTCACTACACTTCTAGATGAATTCCTTGAGGGGTGTAGTTTCCTAAATGGGGTCACTTCTCGGGAGTTTTCACTGTACTCGTACCTCAGCTCAATGCAACATGGCACCAAAAACCAATTTTGTAAAATCTCCACTCCAAAAACGAAATTGCACTTTTTCCGTTTAGACCCTTGCCGTATGTCCAAATAGCCGTTTACAACCACATATGGGGTATTTCCGTAATCAGGAGAAATTGTGTAACACATTTTGGGGTGTCTTTTCTCCTGTATTCCTTGTGGAAATGAAAAATTCTGAGCTAAAGCTACAGGTTATTGGAAAAAAAATGTTTTCATTTTCATGGACCAATTCTAATAAAATTTATAAAACACCTGAGGGCTCAAAATGCTCACTACACCTCTAATTTAATTCTTTCAGGGGTATAGTCTCCAAATTGGGATCACATCTGGGGAATTTCTACTATACTGGTACTTCAGGGACTCTGCAAATGCGACATGGCCCCCAGAAACCAATTCAGCAAAATCTGAGCAGCAAAATCCAAATGGTGCTCCGTCCCTTCTGAGCCCTGCCGTGGGTCCAAACAGCAGTTTATTACACATAATGGGGTATTTCCGTAATCAGGAGAAATTGCTTTACAAATGTTGAGGTGCTTTTTCTCCTTTATTCCTTATAAAAATTAGAAAATTCTGTGTTTTTTCCAAAAAAAAAGTCTCTTTTCATCTTCACAGACTAATTCCAATAAATTCAGCAAAAAACCTGTGGGGTCAAAATGATAACTATACCACTAGAAAAATTCCTTGAGGGGTATAGTTTCAAAAATGGGGTCACTTTTGGGGGGATTCCACTGTTTAGGTCCCTCCAGGGCGTTGCAAACGTGACACGGCACTGAAAACCATTCCAGTAAAATCAGAGCTCCAAAATCCAAATGGGGGTTATTCCCTTCTGAGCCCTGCTGTGGGTCCAAACAGCAGTTTATTACCACATATGGGGTATTTCCGTAATCGCGAGAAATTGCTTTACAAATGTTGGGGTGCTTTCTCTCCTTTATTTCTTGCAAAAATTAGAAATTTTTACGTTTTTCTAGAAAAAAAGTAGATTTTCATTTTCACAGACTAACTCCAGAAAATATAGCAAAATACCTGTGGGGTCAAAATGCTAACTATACCCCTAGATAAATTCCCTGAGGGGTGTAGTTTAAAAAATGGGGGTCACTTTTGGGGGTTTCCACTGTTTTGGCACCACAAGACCTCTTCAAACCTGACATGGTGCCTAAAATATATTCTGAAAAAAGGAGGCCCCAAAATCCAAGAGGTGCTCCTTTGCTTCTGAGGCCTGTGTTTCAGTCCATTAGCGGACTAGGACCACATGTGAGATATTTCTAAAAACTCCAGAATCTGGGCAATAAATATTGAGTTGCGTTTCTCAGGTAAAACCTTCTGTGGTACAGAAAAAAATGTATTATATATGAATTTTGTAAAAAAAAATGAAATTTGAAAATTTCAGCTCTACTTTCCTTCAATTCCTGTAAAACGCCTAAAGGGTTGAAACACTTTCTGAATGCTGTTTTGGATACTTTGAGGGGTGCAGTTTTCAAAATGGGGTGTTTTATGGGGGTTTCTAATATATAGGGCACTCAAAACCACTTCAGAACTGAACTGGTCCCTGAAAAAATCGCTTTTTGAAATTTTCTTAAAAATATGAGAAATTGCTGCTAAAGTTCTAAGCCTTGTGAGGTCATAGAAAAATAAAAGGATGTTCAAAAAACGATGCAAACATAAAGTAGACATATGGGAGATGTTAATTGGTAACTATTTTGTGTGGTATTACCATCTGTTTTACAAGCAGATGCATTTAAAATTGGAAAAATCATAATTTCTTCACATTTTCGCTAAATGTTGGTGTTTTTCACAAATAAGCAATGAATTTATCGACCAAATTTTTGCACTAAACTAAAGTACAATATGTCACGAGAAAACAATCTCAGAATCAATTGGATAGGTAAAAGCATTCCGGAGTTATTACCACATAAAGTGATACATGTCAGATTTGAAAAAATGGGTCTGGTCCTCAAGGCCAAAATGAGCTGGGTACTCAAGGGGTTAAGAAAAGACTAGGTTCCCTTGTATTGTCGTTCTAATTGCACACTAACAGGACATTTCTAATGCAGATGAAGGAAATCTTAATGGAGTGACAAAACCCTTTAAAAACTGAATACCTCTTAATATGTATTGGGACAAGTATCCAGTGAAGAACCTAGTCGAGCACTTTTAATATTGAACTAAAACATGCTAATGGCTTTACTTTAAACCCTTGGTGACATCTCACATACAGTTATGTTGCTGCTGCCAAGGGATTAGTGCATCGTCACATAACAGTACGTAACAGTGATGGAGCCGGCTCAGAAGCTGGGACAAGTACCCAGTGAAGAAGCCAGAAGAGCACTTATAATCTGGAACCATAACATGCCAATGGCTTTACTTTGAGACAGAGGAAAGGCAAACAACACAGATGGGCGTTAAAGCCACAATCCCTGGCTTAGGAGGCCAGTGCCTTATCCATTAGGCAACTGGGACTTGACTTTTTCTATAAGTGGTTGTTTTTCCAAAGCAATCAAACATTCACTTGTGACTGAGTGAGCGAGAAAGGTTTGTGTTGTACCGTTTGCTTTCCAAATCGGATAAAATCTTAACCGCATGCTTGTTTTTTTAAGAAAAGACTAGGTTCCCTTGTATTGTCGTTCTAATTGCACACTAACAGGACATTTCTAATGCAGATGAAGGAAATCTTAATGGAGTGACAAAACCCTTTAAAAACTGAATATCTCTTAATATGTATTGGGAAAAGTATCCAGTGAAGAACCTAGTCGAGCACTTTTAATCTTGAACTAAAACATGCTAATAGCTTTACTTTAAACCCTTGGTGACATCTCACATACAGTTATGTTGCTGCTGCCAAGGGATTAGCGCATCGTCACATAACAGTACGTAACAGTGATGGAGCGGCTCAGAAGCTGGGACAAGTACCCAGTGAAGAAGCCAGAAGAGCACTTATAATCTGGAACCATAACATGTCAATGGCTTTACTTTGAGACAGAGGAAAGGCAAACAACACAGATGGCCGTTAAAGCCACAATCCCTGGCTTAGGAGGCCAGTGCCTTATCCATTAGGCAACTGGGACTTGACTTTTTCTATAAGTGGTTGTTTTTCCAAAGCAATCAAACATTCACTTGTGACTGAGTGATCGAGAATGGTTTGTGTTCTACCGTTTGCTTTCTAGATCTGACAAAATCTTAACCACGTGCTTGCTTTTTGTAGACAAGGGAAAGAGGGTCCCTTGTCTTTTCATTATGATCACACACTTACAGGACTCTGCTAATAAAGATGAAGGAAAGCTTATTGGAGGGCCAAAACCTTTAAAAATACCTCTTAATATATATTGGGACAAGTATCCAGTAAAGAAGCAAGTTGAGCACTTTTAATCTGGAACTAAAACATGCCAATGGCTTTTATTTAAGAAAGAGAAAAGGCAAACACCACAGATGGGACTCACCCTTAAAAACGGTATACCTCTTCCATGTATCCCCTTCAATTATGTTTATAGATCATGGGCCATGAGTAAGTTTGCTATTCCACTGGAGGTCTAAATAAAGCAGAAGAAGGCAAGAAAGGAGTGCTCCAGGTGAGGCTCAAACTCACAACCTCGGCATTGCTCAACAGTTACTGCTTTATAATTACCGTGCGCTGACCGATTGCGCCACTGGAGCTCTTACTGGTGTCTGCACGCGTGTCCGTTTTCCACCGTGTGCTGACCGATTGCACCGCGGGATGAAGTGATTCCTCAAGCGTGTCTGTTTTCCATCAATTTTCAAAAACACGACAGCGTTTAAGATAGCGGTCAGTCAAGATACTGTGAGTAATAAGTCATTTACTTCTCTCTTATTAATATATAAAGAAGCATCAGTCCAGTGGATGAAGCCAGTTGAGCACTTTTAATCAGGAAAAAAACAGCAACAGCTTAAGAAAGATGAAAGGTAAACACCCCAGATGGGACTTGAACCCAAAACCCCTGGCTTAGGAGGCCAGTGCCTTATCCATTAGGCCACTGTGGCTGTAAAATTGCTCTGCGCCGTGGTTGTTTCTTTCCAAAACAAGCAAACATTCACATGTGACGAGTGAGCGAGAAAGGTTTGTGTTGTACCGTTTGCTTTCCAAATCGGATAAAATCTTAACCGCATGCTTGTTTTTTTAAGAAAAGACTAGGTTCCCTTGTATTGTCGTTCTAATTGCACACTAACAGGACATTTCTAATGCAGATGAAGGAAATCTTAATGGAGTGACAAAACCCTTTAAAAACTGAATACCTCTTAATATGTATTGGGACAAGTATCCAGTGAAGAACCTAGTCGAGCACTTTTAATCTTGAATTAAAACATGCTAATGGCTTTACTTTAAACCCTTGGCGACATCTCATATACAGTTATGTTGCTGCTGCCAAGGGATTAGCGCATCGTCACCTAACAGTACGTAACAGTGATGGAGCCGGCTCAGAAGCTGGGACAAGTACCCAGTGAAGAAGCCAGAAGAGCACTTATTATCTGGAACCATAACATGCCAATGGCTTTACTTTGAGACAGAGGAAAGGCAAACAACACAGATGGGTGTTAAAGCCACAATCCCTGGCTTAGGAAGCCAGTGCCTTATCCATTAGGCAACTGGGACTTGACTTTTTCTATAAGTGGTTGTTTTTCCAAAGCAATCAAACATTCACTTGTGACTGAGTGATCGAGAATGGTTTGTGTTCTACCGTTTGCTTTCTAGATCTGACAAAATCTTAACCACGTGCTTGCTTTTTGTAGACAAGGGAAAGAGGGTCCCTTGTCTTTTCATTATGATCACACACTTACAGGACTCTGCTAATAAAGATGAAGGAAAGCTTATTGGAGGGCCAAAACCTTTAAAAATACCTCTTAATATATATTGGGACAAGTATCCAGTAAAGAAGCAAGTTGAGCACTTTTAATCTGGAACTAAAACATGCCAATGGCTTTTATTTAAGAAAGAGAAAAGGCAAACACCACAGATGGGACTCACCCTTAAAAATGGTATACCTCTTCCATGTATCCCCTTCAATTATGTTTATAGATCATGGGCCATGAGTAAGTTTGCTATTCCACTGGAGGTCTAAATAAAGCACAAGAAGGCAAGAAAGGAGTGCTCCAGGTGAGGCTCAAACTCACATCCTCGGAATTGCTCAACAGTTACTGCTTTATAAGTACCGTGCGCTGACCGATTGCGCCACTGGAGCTCTTACTGGTGTCTGCACGCGTGTCCGTTTTCCACCGTGTGCTGACCGATTGCACCGCGGGATGAAGTGATTCCTCAAGCGTGTCTGTTTTCCATCAATTTTCAAAAACACGACAGCGTTTAAGATAGCGGTCAGTCAAGATACTGTGAGTAATAAGTCATTTACTTCTCTCTTATTAATATATAAAGAAGCATCAGTCCAGTGGATGAAGCCAGTTGAGCACTTTTAATCAGGAACTAAAACAGCAACAGCTTAACTTTAAGAAAGATGAAAGATAAACACCCCAGATGGGACTTGAACCCACAATCCCAGGCTTAGGAGGCCAGTGCCTTATCCATTAGGCCACTGTGGCTGTAAAATTGCTCTGCGCCGTGGTTGTTTCTTTCCAAAGCAAGCAAACATTCACATGTGACGAGTGAGCGAGAAAGGTTTGTGTTGTACCGCTTGCTTTCCAAATCGGATAAAGTCTTAACCGCATGCTTGTTTTTTTAAGAAAAGACTAGGTTCCCTTGTATTGTCGTTCTAATTGCACACTAACAGGACATTTCTAATGCAGATGAAGGAAATCTTAATGGAGTGACAAAACCCTTTAAAAACTGAATACCTCTTAATATGTATTGGGACAAGTATCCAGTGAAGAACCTAGTCGAGCACTTTTAATATTGAACTAAAACGTGCTAATGGCTTTACTTTAAACCCTTGGTGACATCTCACATACAGTTATGTTGCTGCTGCCAAGGGATTAGCGCATCGTCACATAACAGTACGTAACAGTGATGGAGCAGGCTCAGAAGCTGGGACAAGTACCCAGTGAAGAAGCCAGAAGAGCACTTATAATCTGGAACCATAACATGCCAATGGCTTTACTTTGAGACAGAGGAAAGGCAAACAACACAGATGGGCATTAAAGCCACAATCCCTGGCTTAGGAGGCCAGTGCCTTATCCATTAGGCAACTGGGACTTGACTTTTTCTATAAGTGGTTGTTTTTCCAAAGCAATCAAACATTCACTTGTGACTGAGTGATCGAGAATGGTTTGTGTTCTACCGTTTGCTTTCTAGATCTGACAAAATCTTAACCACGTTCTTGCTTTTTGTAGACAAGGGAAAGAGGGTCCCTTGTCTTTTCATTATGATCACACACTTACAGGGCTCTCCTAATAAAGATGAAGGAAAGCTTATTGGAGGGCCAAAACCTTTAAAAATACCTCTTAATATATATTGGGACAAGTATCCAGTAAAGAAGCAAGTTGAGCACTTTTAATCTGGAACTAAAACATGCCAATGGCTTTTATTTAAGAAAGAGAAAAGGCAAACACCACAGATGGGACTCACCCTTAAAAATGGTATACCTCTTCCATGTATCCCCTTCAATTATGTTTATAGATCATGGGCCATGAGTAAGTTTGCTATTCCACTGGAGGTCTAAATAAAGCACAAGAAGGCAGTGCTCCAGGTGAGGCTCGAACTCACAACCTCAGCATTGCTCAACAGTTACTGCTTTATAAGTACCGTGCGCTGACCGATTGCGCCAGTGGAGCTCTTACTGATGTCTGCACGTGTGTCCGTTTTCCACCGTGTGCTGACCGATTGCACCGCGGGATGAAGTGATTCCTCAAGCGTGTCTGTTTTCCATCAATTTTCAAAAACACGACAGCGTTTAAGATAGCGGTCAGTCAAGATACTGTGAGTAATAAGTCATTTACTTCTCTCTTATTAATATATAAAGAAGCATCAGTCCAGTGGATGAAGCCAGTTGAGCACTTTTAATCAGGAACTAAAACAGCAACAGCTTAACTTTAAGAAAGATGAAAGATAAACACCCCAGATGGGACTGGAACCCACAATCCCTGGCTTAGGAGGCCAGTGCCTTATCCATTAGGCCACTGGGACTGTAAATTTGCTCCGCGCCGTGGTTTTTTCTTTCCAAAGCAAGCAAACATTCACATGTGATGAGTGAGCGAGAAAGGTTTGTGTTGTACCGTTTGCTTTCCAAATCGGATAAAATCTTAACCGCATGCTTGTTTTTTTAAGAAAAGACTAGGTTCCCTTGTATTGTCGTTCTAATTGCACACTAACAGGACATTTCTAATGCAGATGAAGGAAATCTTAATGGAGTGACAAAACCCTTTAAAAACTGAATACCTCTTAATATGTTTTGGGACAAGTATCCAGTGAAGAACCTAGTCGAGCACTTTTAATCTTGAATTAAAACATGCTAATGGCTTTACTTTAAACCCTTGGCGACATCTCATATACAGTTATGTTGCTGCTGCCAAGGGATTAGCGCATCGTCACATAACAGTACGTAACAGTGATGGAGCGGCTCAGAAGCTGGGACAAGTACCCAGTGAAGAAGCCAGAAGAGCAGTTATAATCAGGAACCATAACATGTCAATGGCTTTACTTTGAGACAGAGGAAAGGCAAACAACACAGATGGCCGTTAAAGCCACAATCCCTGGCTTAGGAGGCCAGTGCCTTATCCATTAGGCAACTGGGACTTGACTTTTTCTATAAGTAGTTGTTTTTCCAAAGCAATCAAACATTCACTTGTGACTGAGTGATCGAGAATGGTTTGTGTTCTACCGTTTGCTTTCTAGATCTGACAAAATCTTAACCACGTGCTTGCTTTTTGTAGACAAGGGAAAGAGGGTCCCTTGTCTTTTCATTATGATCACACACTTACAGGACTCTGCTAATAAAGATGAAGGAAAGCTTATTGGATGGCCAAAACCTTTAAAAATACCTCTTAATATATATTGGGACAAGTATCCAGTAAAGAAGCAAGTTGAGCACTTTTAATCTGGAACTAAAACATGCCAATGGCTTTTATTTAAGAAAGAGAAAAGGCAAACACCACAGATGGGACTCACCCTTAAAAACGGTATACCTCTTCCATGTATCCCTTTCAATTATGTTTATAGATCATGGGCCATGAGTAAGTTTGCTATTCCACTGGAGGTCTAAATAAAGCACAAGAAGGCAAGAAAGGAGTGCTCCAGGTGAGGCTCGAACTCACAACCTCGGCATTGCTCAACAGTTACTGCTTTATAAGTACCGTGCACTGACCGATTGCGCCAGTGGAGCTCTTACTGATGTCTGCAAGCGTGTCCGTTTTCCACCGTGTGCTGACCGATTGCACCGCGGGATGAAGTGATTCCTCAAGCGTGTCTGTTTTCCATCAATTTTCAAAAACACGACAGCGTTTAAGATAGCGGTCAGTCAAGATACTGTGAGTAATAAGTCATTTACTTCTCTCTTATTAATATATAAAGAAGCATCAGTCCAGTTGATGAAGCCAGTTGAGCACTTTTAATCAGGAACTAAAACAGCAACAGCTTAACTTTAAGAAAGATGAAAGGTAAACACCCCAGATGAGACTTGAACCCACAATCCCTGTCTTAGGAGGCCAGTGCCTTATCCATTAGGCCACTGGGATTGTAAATTTGCTCTGCGCCGTGGTTTTTTCTTTCCAAAGCAAGCAAACATTCACATGTGATGAGTGAGCGAGAAAGGTTTGTGTTGTACCGTTTGCTTTCCAAATCGGATAAGATCTTAACCGCATGCTTGTTTTTTTAAGAAAAGACTAGGTTCCCTTGTATTGTCGTTCTAATTGCACACTAACAGGACATTTCTAATGCAGATGAAGGAAATCTTAATGGAGTGACAGAAACCTTTAAATACTGAATACCTCTTAATATGTATAAGGACAAGTATCCAGTGAAGAACCTAGTCGAGCACTTTTAATCTTGAATTAAAACATGCTAATGGCTTTACTTTAAACCCTTGGCGACATCTCATATACAGTTATGTTGCTGCTGCCAAGGGATTAGCGCATCGTCACATAACAGTACGTAACAGTGATGGAGCCGGCTCAGAAGCTGGGACAAGTACCCAGTGAAGAAGCCAGAAGAGCACTTATAATCTGGAACCATAACATGCCAATGGCTTTACTTTGAGACAGAGGAAAGGCAAACAACACAGATGGGTGTTAAAGCCACAATCCCTGGCTTAGGAGGCCAGTGCCTTATCCATTAGGCAACTGGGACTTGACTTTTTCTATAAGTGGTTGTTTTTCCAAAGCAATCAAACATTCACTTGTGACTGAGTGATCGAGAATGGTTTGTGTTCTACCGTTTGCTTTCTAGATCTGACAAAATCTTAACCACGTGCTTGCTTTTTGTAGACAAGGGAAAGAGGGTCCCTTGTCTTTTCATTATGATCACACACTTACAGGACTCTGCTAATAAAGATGAAGGAAAGCTTATTGGAGGGCCAAAACCTTTAAAAATACCTCTTAATATATATTGGGACAAGTATCCAGTAAAGAAGCAAGTTGAGCACTTTTAATATGGAACTAAAACATGCCAATGGCTTTTATTTAAGAAAGAGAAAAGGCAAACACCACAGATGGGACTCACCCTTAAAAACGGTATACCTCTTCCATGTATCCCCTTCAATTATGTTTATAGATCATGGGCCATGAGTAAGTTTGCTATTCCACTGGAGGTCTAAATAAAGCACAAGAAGGCAGTGCTCCAGGTGAGGGTCGAGCTCACAACCTCGGCATTGCTCAACAGTTACTGCTTTATAAGTACCGTGTGCTGACCGATTGCGCCACTGGAGCTCTTACTGATGTCTGCACGCGTGTCCGTTTTCCACCGTGTGCTGACCGATTGCACCGCGGGATGAAGTGATTCCTCAAGCGTGTCTGTTTTCCATCAATTTTCAAAAACACGACAGCGTTTAAGATAGCGGTCAGTCAAGATACTGTGAGTAATAAGTCATTTACTTCTCTCTTATTAATATATAAAGAAGCATCAGTCCAGTTGATGAAGCCAGTTGAGCACTTTTAATCAGGAACTAAAACAGCAACAGCTTAACTTTAAGAAAGATGAAAGGTAAACACCCCAGATGAGACTTGAACCCACATTCCCTGTCTTAGGAGGCCAGTGCCTTATCCATTAGGCCACTGGGATTGTAAATTTGCTCTGCGCCGTGGTTTTTTCTTTCCAAAGCAAGCAAACATTCACATGTGATGAGTGAGCGAGAAAGGTTTGTGTTGTACCGTTTGCTTTCCAAATCGGATAAGATCTTAACCGCATGCTTGTTTTTTTAAGAAAAGACTAGGTTCCCTTGTATTGTCGTTCTAATTGCACACTAACAGGGCATTTCTAATGCAGATGAAGGAAATCTTAATGGAGTGACAGAAACCTTTAAAAACTGAATACCTCTTAATATGTATTGGGACAAGTATCCAGTGAAGAACCTAGTCGAGCACTTTTAATCTTGAATTAAAACATGCTAATGGCTTTACTTTAAACCCTTGGCGACATCTCATATACAGTTATGTTGCTGCTGCCAAGGGATTAGCGCATCGTCACATAACAGTACGTAACAGTGATGGAGCCGGCTCAGAAGCTGGGACAAGTACCCAGTGAAGAAGCCAGAAGAGCACTTATAATCTGGAACCATAACATGCCAATGGCTTTACTTTGAGACAGAGGAAAGGCAAACAACACAGATGGGTGTTAAAGCCACAATCCCTGGCTTAGGAGGCCAGTGCCTTATCCATTAGGCAACTGGGACTTGACTTTTTCTATAAGTGGTTGTTTTTCCAAAGCAATCAAACATTCACTTGTGACTGAGTGATCGAGAATGGTTTGTGTTCTACCGTTTGCTTTCTAGATCTGACAAAATCTTAACCACGTGCTTGCTTTTTGTAGACAAGGGAAAGAGGGTCCCTTGTCTTTTCATTATGATCACACACTTACAGGACTCTGCTAATAAAGATGAAGGAAAGCTTATTGGAGGGCCAAAACCTTTAAAAATACCTCTTAATATATATTGGGACAAGTATCCAGTAAAGAAGCAAGTTGAGCACTTTTAATATGGAACTAAAACATGCCAATGGCTTTTATTTAAGAAAGAGAAAAGGCAAACACCACAGATGGGACTCACCCTTAAAAACGGTATACCTCTTCCATGTATCCCCTTCAATTATGTTTATAGATCATGGGCCATGAGTAAGTTTGCTATTCCACTGGAGGTCTAAATAAAGCACAAGAAGGCAGTGCTCCAGGTGAGGGTCGAGCTCACAACCTCGGCATTGCTCAACAGTTACTGCTTTATAAGTACCGTGTGCTGACCGATTGCGCCACTGGAGCTCTTACTGATGTCTGCACGCGTGTCCGTTTTCCACCGTGTGCTGACCGATTGCACCGCGGGATGAAGTGATTCCTCAAGCGTGTCTGTTTTCCATCAATTTTCAAAAACACGACAGCGTTTAAGATAGCGGTCAGTCAAGATACTGTGAGTAATAAGTCATTTACTTCTCTCTTATTAATATATAAAGAAGCATCAGTCCAGTGGATGAAGCCAGTTGAGCACTTTTAATCAGGAACTAAAACAGCAACAGCTTAACTTTAAGAAAGATGAAAGATAAACACCCCAGATGGGACTGGAACCCACAATCCCTGGCTTAGGAAGCCAGTGCCTTATCCATTAGGCCACTGGGACTGTAAATTTGCTCCGCGCCATGGTTTTTTCTTTCCAAAGCAAGCAAACATTCACATGTGATGAGTGAGCGAGAAAGGTTTGTGTTGTACCGTTTGCTTTCCAAATCGGATAAGATCTTAACCGCATGCTTGTTTTTTTAAGAAAAGACTAGGTTCCCTTGTATTGTCGTTCTAATTGCACACTAACAGGGCATTTCTAATGCAGATGAAGGAAATCTTAATGGAGTGACAGAAACCTTTAAAAACTGAATACCTCTTAATATGTATTGGGACAAGTATCCAGTGAAGAACCTAGTCGAGCACTTTTAATCTTGAATTAAAACATGCTAATGGCTTTACTTTAAACCCTTGGCGACATCTCATATACAGTTATGTTGCTGCTGCCAAGGGATTAGCGCATCGTCACATAACAGTACGTAACAGTGATGGAGCCGGCCCAGAAGCTGGGACAAGTACCCAGTGAAGAAGCCAGAAGAGCACTTATAATCTGGAACCATAACATGCCAATGGCTTTACTTTGAGACAGAGGAAAGGCAAACAACACAGATGGGCGTTAAAGCCACAATCCCTGGCTTAGGAGGCCAGTGCCTTATCCATTAGGCAACTGGGACTTGACTTATTCTATAAGTGGTTGTTTTTCCAAAGCAATCAAACATTCACTTGTGACTGAGTGATCGAGAATGGTTTGTGTTCTACCGTTTGCTTTCTAGATCTGACAAAATCTTAACCACGTGCTTGCTTTTTGTAGACAAGGGAAAGAGGGTCCCTTGTCTTTTCATTATGATCACACAATTACAGGACTCTGCTAATAAAGATGAAGGAAAGCTTATTGGAGGGCCAAAACCTTTAAAAATACCTCTTAATATATATTGGGACAAGTATCCAGTAAAGAAGCAAGATGAGCACTTTTAATCTGGAACTAAAACATGCCAATGGCTTTTATTTAAGAAAGAGAAAAGGCAAACACCACAGATGGGACTCACCCTTAAAAACGGTATACCTCTTCCATGTATCCCCTTCAATTATGTTTATAGATCATGGGCCATGAGTAAGTTTGCTATTCCACTGGAGGTCTAAATAAAGCACAAGAAGGCAAGAAAGGAGTGCTCCAGGTGAGGCTCGAACTCACAACCTCGGCATTGCTCAACAGTTACTGCTTTATAAGTACCGTGCACTGACCGATTGCGCCACTGGAGCTCTTACTGATGTCTGCACGCATGTCCGTTTTCCACCGTGTGCTGACCGATTGCACCGCGGGATGAAGTGATTCCTCAAGCGTGTCTGTTTTCCATCAATTTTCAAAAACACGACAGCGTTTAAGATAGCGGTCAGTCAAGATACTGTGAGTAATAAGTCATTTACTTCTCTCTTATTAATATATAAAGAAGCATCAGTCCAGTGGATGAAGCCAGTTGAGCACTTTTAATCAGGAACTAAAACAGCAACAGCTTAACTTTAAGAAAGATGAAAGATAAACACCCCAGATGGGACTTGAACCCACAATCCCTGGCTTAGGAGGCCAGTGCCTTATCCATTAGGCCACTGGGGCTTGAAATTTGCTCTGCGCTGTGGTTTTTTTCTTTCCAAAGCAAGCAAACATTCACATGTGACGAGTGAGCGAGAAAGGTTTGTGTTGTACCGTTTGCTTTCCAAATCGGATAAAATCTTAACCGCATGCTTGTTTTTTTAAGAAAAGACTAGGTTCCCTTGTATTGTCGTTCTAATTGCACACTAACAGGACATTTCTAATGCAGATGAAGGAAATCTTAATGGAGTGACAAAACCCTTTAAAAACTGAATACCTCTTAATATGTATTGGGACAAGTATCCAGTGAAGAACCTAGTCGAGCACTTTTAATCTTGAACTAAAACATGCTAATGGCTTTACTTTAAACCCTTGGCGACATCTCACATACAGTTATGTTGCTGCTGCCAAGGGATTAGCGCATCGTCACATAAAAACACGTAACAGTGATGGAGCCGGCCCAGAAGCTGGGACAAGTACCCAGTGAAGAAGCCAGAAGAGCACTTATAATCTGGAACCATAACATGCCAATGGCTTTACTTTGAGACAGAGGAAAGGCAAACAACACAGATGGGCGTTAAAGCCACAATCCCTGGCTTAGGAGGCCAGTGCCTTATCCATTAGGAAACTGGGACTTGACTTTTTCTATAAGTAGTTGTTTTTCCAAAGCAATCAAACATTCACTTGTGACTGAGTGATCGAGAATGGTTTGTGTTCTACCGTTTGCTTTCTAGATCTGACAAAATCTTAACCACGTGCTTGCTTTTTGTAGACAAGGGAAAGAGGTTCCCTTGTCTTTTCATTATGATCACACACTTACAGGACTATGCTAATAAAGATGAAGGAAAGCTTATTGGAGGGCCAAAACCTTTAAAAATACCTCTTAATATATATTGGGACAAGTATCCAGTAAAGAAGCAAGTTGAGCACTTTTAATCTGGAACTAAAACATGCCAATGGCTTTTATTTAAGAAAGAGAAAAGGCAAACACCACAGATGGGACTCACCCTTAAAAACGGTATACCTCTTCCATGTATCCCCTTCAATTATGTTTATAGATCATGGGCCATGAGTAAGTTTGCTATTCCACTGGAGGTCTAAATAAAGCACAAGAAGGCAAGAAAGGAGTGCTCCAGGTGAGGCTCGAACTCACAACCTCGGCATTGCTCAACAGTTACTGCTTTATAAGTACCGTGTGCTGACCGATTGCGCCACTGGAGCGCTTTCTGATGTCTGCACGCGTGTCCGTTTTCCACCGTGTGCTGACCGATTGCACCGCGGGATGAAGTGATTCCTCAAGCGTGTCTGTTTTCCATCAATTTTCAAAAACACGACAGCGTTTAAGATAGCGGTCAGTCAAGATACTGTGAGTAATAAGTCATTTACTTCTCTCTTATTAATATATAAAGAAGCATCAGTCCAGTGGATGAAGCCAGTTGAGCACTTTTAATCAGGAACTAAAACAGCAACAGCTTAACTTTAACCCCTTCCCGCTCCTTGACGTACTATTACGTCATGGCAGCTGTATCGTTCGCGCTCCATGCCGTAATAGTACGTCACGGGAGTAACGGCCGTTTCGGCCGTCCTCCCGACACATACAGGAGCTGTGACGCTGCTGTCTTGTTCAGCAGCTGTCACAGCTCCTACAGCGGGGACCGATTGCTGTGTCCCCGCTGATTAACCCCTTAAAAGCCGCGTTCTATAGAGATCGCGGCTTTTTAGGGGTTAAGCTGCCATCGCCGGCCTGCTACGCGATAGCGGCCGGCGATGGTGACTATGGCAACCGGACCCCAAACAATGGCGTCCGGCTATGCCATAGACGGAAGCCTAGTGGGTCCTGACAACGTCAGGACCCACTATGCTTGCTGTCAGTGAGTAGCTGACAGTTCTAATACACTGCACTACGCATGTAGTGCAGTGTATTAGAATAGCGATCAGGGCCTCCTGCCCTCAAGTCCCCTAGTGGGACAAAGTAATAAAGTAAAAAAAAAGTTAAAAAAAGATGTGTAAAAATAAGAAAATAAAAGTTTTAAAAGTAATAAAAGTAAAAGTCCCCCTTTTTCCCTTATCATTCCTTTATTATTAATAAAAATATATAAACAAACAAATAAACTATACATAATTGGTATCGCCGCGTCCGTAACGGCCTGAACTACAAAATTATTTTGTTATTTATCCCGCACGGTGAACGCCGTAAAAAAAAATATTAATAAACCGTACCACAATCACAATTGTTTGGTCACTTCACCTCCCAAAAAATGGAATAAAAAGAGATCAAAAAGTCGCATGTACCTAAAAATGGTACTGATCGAAACTACAGTTCGTTACGCAAAAAATAAGTCCTCGCACGGCTTTATTGATTGAAAAATAAAAACGTTCTGGCGCTTAGAATAAGGTAACACAAAAAGTGAATGATTGTTTACAAAACGTATTTTATTGTGCAAACGCCATAAGACAGAAAAAAAAACTATAAACATCTGGTATCGCCGTAATCGTATCGCCCCGCAGAATAAAGTTAATATATCATTTATAGCGCACGGTGAACGCTGTAAAAAAAAAAGTATACAAAAACAATAGTAGAATTGCTGTTTATTAGTCACCACGCCACCTTAAAATGGAATAAAAACTGATCAAAAAGCCGCATGCACCCCAAGAAAACTACAATGGATTCCTCAAGGGGTCTAGTTTCCAAATTGGGGTCACTTTTGGGGGGTTTCCAATGTTTTGGCACCACAAGACCTCTTCAAACCGGACATGGTGTCTAATAAAAAAGAGGGCTCAAAATCCGCTAGGTGCTCCTTTGCTTCGGAGGCCGGTGCTTCAGTCCATTACCGCACTAGGGCCACATGTGGGATATTTCTCTAAACTGCAGAATCTGGGCAATAAGTATTAATTTGTGTTTCTCTGATAAATCCTTTTGTGTTATAAAAAAAATGGTATAAAAAGAGTAAATTTCACCTCTACTTTGCTCTAAATTTCTGTGAAACACCTAAAGGGTTCATAAACTTTCTAAATGCTGTTGTGAATACTTTGAGGGGTCTAGTTTCTAAAATGGGGTGTTTGATAGGGGTTTCTAATATATGGGCCCCTCAAAGCAACATCAGAAATGAACTGGAACCTAAAAAAATAAATAAATGAGGCAATACTTCGCTTCTTACATTATACTGATAATGAGCCGTGCCCACTCCGAGATGACCCCAGTTTTGACCGTTTGTATAAACGGAGACCCCTATTAGACCGTTCCAGTGCCCGGTTTTCCCAAGCATACACCCCCGAGAAGTGTTTTTCTATTGATGAGTCCCTGGTACATTTTAAAGGGAGGGTTCAATTCCGCCAGTACCTGCCAGGTAAGAGGGCAAGGTATGGCGTGAAGATGTATAAGCTGTGCGAGAGTGCATCAGGGTATACCTACAGGTTTAGGATATATGAAGGAAAGGCCACCCCCAAACCAGACTGCATCCTGGACTACAATAGGTACATGGGAGGGATGGACTTGTCAAATCAAGTCCTGAAGCCCTACAGCGCCATGCGGTGTGGTATAAGAAGCTGGCCGGGCACATCATACAGATGGCTTTGTACAATGCGTATGTGCTACGTCGATGTGCAGGCCAGAGGGGAACTTTCCTGGAATTTCAAGATCTAATCTTTAGGGACCAGGAAGGGGGGGCACCCAGTACTTCTGGAAGCGAGGCCACACGCATCGTACCAGGGCAACACTTTCCAGGAGAAGGTCCCCAAACCGGTGGAAAGGGAAAGAGTCAAAAGAGGTGCAGAGTCTGCTATAAGAGGGGGATAAGGAAGAACACAATATACCAATGTGACACGTGTCCCGAAAAACCAGGGCTCTGTATAAAAGATTGTTTTAAAATGTATCATACATCCCTTGATTTTTAATTTACCCTGATGCACTCCGCACAGCTTACCCCCCTCATCTTTCCCTTCTGAGCCCTGCTGTATGCCCAGGCAGCTGATAACAGCCACATGTAGGGTATTGTCGTACCCAGGAGAACCCACATTACAATTTAAGGGGTGTATATCTCCGGTGGCGCATGCTGGGCACACTATATTGGACACTGAAATGGCATATACATATATAAAATTGCAAATCTCACACTGCACCATCTGCTGCGCATTATCTTTTACACAGTACCTGTGGGGTCAAAATGCTCACTACACCTCTAGATGAATGTCTTAAGGGGTGTAGTTTTTAAAATGGGGTCACTTCTCGGGGGTTTCAACTGTACTGGTACCTCAGGGGCTTCTGCACACATGACTTAGCACCAGAAAAGCTCCAGTAGGCCAAATGGTGGTCCTCTCCTTCTGAGCCCTCCCATGGGCCCAAAGGGCAGTTTACCACCACAAGTGGGGTATTGCCGCACTAAGGACAAATTGGGCAACAAAATGGGGTATGTTGTTCCTTGTGAAAATAAGAAATTTTGATCAAAAATGACATCTTATTGGAAAAAATATAATTTTTTTCATTTCACAGCCCAATTCAAATAGGTGCTGTGAAAAAACTGTGCGGTCAAAATGATAACAAAAACCATAAATGAATTCCTTGAGGGGTGTAGTTTCCAAAATGGGGTCACTTCTGGTGGGTTTCCATTGCTTTGATACCTCTGGGGCTCTGCAAATGCAACATGGCACCCGAAAACCAATCCAGCAAAATCTGGACTCCAACAAACACATAGCGCTCCTTTCCGTCTGAGCCCTCCCATGGGCCCAAACGGCAGTTTATCACCACAAATGTGGTATTGCCGCACTAAGGACAAATTGGGCAACAAAATGGGGTATGTTGTTCCCTGTGAAAATAAGAAAATTTGATCAAAAATGACATTTTATTGGAAAAAATATCATTTTTTTCATTTCACAGCCCAATTCAAATAGGTGCTGTGAAAAAACTGTGCGGTCAAAATGATAACAAAAACCATAAATGAATTCCTTGAGGGGTGTAATTTCCAAAATGGGGTCACTTCTGGTGGGTTTCCATTGTTTTGATACCTCAACGCCTCTTCAAACCTGGCATGCTGCCTAAAATATATTCTAATAAAAAAGAGGCCTCAAAATGCACTAGGTGCTTCTTTGCTTCTAGGGCTTGTGTTTTAGTCCACGAGCACAGTAGAGACACATGTGGGACATTTCTAAAAACTGCAGAATCTGGACAATACATATTTAGTAGTGTTTCTCTGGTAAAACCTTCTCTGTTACTAAAAAAAAATTGAATAAAATTGAAATTCAGCAGAAAAAATGAAATTTGCAAATTTCATTTCCACTTTGCTTTAATTCCTGTGAAATGCCTGAAGGGTTAAAAAACTTTCTATATGCTGTTTTGAATACTTTGAGGGGTCTAGTTTTTAAAATGGGGTGTTTTATGGGGGTTTCTAATACATAGGCCCCTCAAATCCACTTCAGAACTGAACTGGCACCTTCAAAAAAAGGCTTTTGAAATTTTCTTAAGAATATGAGAAATTGCTGTTTATGTTCTAAGCCTTGTAACGTCCAAGAAAAAGAAAATAATGTTCAAAAAACGATGCCAATCTAAAGTAGACATATGGGAAATGTGAACTAGTAACTATTTTGGGTGGTATAACCGTCTGTTTTTCAAGCAGATGCATTTAAATTCTGAAAAATGCTATTTTTTGTAAATTTTCTCTAAATTTTGCAATTTTTCACAAATAAAGACTGAATATATCGACCAAATTTTACCACGAACATGTAGCCCAAATTGTCACGAGAAAACAATCTCAGAATCGCTTGGATAGGTTTAAGCATTCCGACGTTATTACCACATAAAGTGAAATATGTCAGATTTGAAAAATGGGCTCTGAGCCTTAAGGCCCAAACTAGGCTGCGTCCTTAAGGGGTTAAGAAAGATGAAAGGTAAACAACCCAGATGGGACTTGAACCCACAATCCCTGGCTTAGGAGGCCAGTGCCTTATCCATTAGGCCACTGGGGCTGTAACTTTTCTCTGCGCCGTGGTTGTTTCTTTCCAAAGCAAGCAAACATTCACATGTGACGAGTGAGCGAGAAAGGTTTGTGTTGTACCGTTTGCTTTCCAAATCGGATAAAATCTTAACCGCATGCTTGTTTTTTTAAGAATAGACTAGGTTCCCTTGTATTGTCGTTCTAATTGCACACTAACAGGACATTTCTAATGCAGATGAAGGAAATCTTAATGGAGTGACAAAACCCTTTAAAAACTGAATACCTCTTAATATGTATTGGGACAATTATCCAGTGAAGAACCTAGTCGAGCACTTTTAATCTTGAACTAAAACATGCTAATGGCTTTACTTTAAACCCTTGGCGACATCTCACATACAGTTATGTTGCTGCTGCCAAGGGATTAGCGCATCGTCACATAACAGTACGTAACAGTGATGGAGCCGGCTCAGAAGCTGGGACAAGTACCCAGTGAAGAAGCCAGAAGGGCACTTATAATCTGGAACTATAACATGTCAATGGCTTTACTTTGAGACAGAGGAAAGGCAAACAACACAGATGGGTGTTAAAGCCACAATCCCTAGCTTAGGAGGCCAGTGCCTTATCCATTAGGCAACTGGGACTTGACTTTTTCTATACGTGGTTGTTTTTCCAAAGCAATCAAACATTCACTTGTGACTGAGTGATCGAGAATGGTTTGTGTTCTACCGTTTGCTTTCTAGATCTGACAAAATCTTAACCACGTGCTTGCTTTTTGTAGACAAGGGAAAGAGGTTCCCTTGTCTTTTCATTATGATCACACACTTACAGGACTCTGCTAATAAAGATGAAGGAAAGCTTATTGGAGGGCCAAAACCTTTAAAAATACCCCTTAATATATATTGGGACAAGTATCCAGTAAAGAAGCAAGTTGAGCACTTTTAATCTGGAACTAAAACATGCCAATGGCTTTTATTTAAGAAAGAGAAAAGGCAAACACCACAGATGGGACTCACCCTTAAAAACGGTATACCTCTTCCATGTATCCCCTTCAATTATGTTTATAGATCATGGGTAATGAGTAAGTTTGCTATTCCACTGGAGGTCTAAATAAAGCAGAAGAAGGCAAGAAAGGAGTGCTCCAGGTGAGGCTTGAACTCACAACCTCGGCATTGCTCAACAGTTACTGCTTTATAAGTACCGTGCGCTGACAGATTGCGCCACTGGAGCTCTTACTGATGTCTGCACGCGTGTCCGTTTTCCACCGTGTGCTGACCGATTGCACCGCGGGATGAAGTGATTCCTCAAGCGTGTCTGTTTTCCATCAATTTTCAAAAACACGACAGCGTTTAGGATAGCGGTCAGTCAAGATACTGTGAGTAATAAGTCATTTACTTCTCTCTTATTAATATATAATGAAGCATCAGCCCAGTGGATGAAGCCAGTTGAGCACTTTTAATCAGGAACTAAAACAGCAACAGCTTAACTTTAAGAAAGATGAAAGGTAAACACCCCAGATGGGACTTGAACCCACAATCCCTGGCTTAGGAGGCCAGTGGCCTTACCCATTAGGCCACAGAGGCTGTAAATTTGCTATGCGCCGTGGTTTTTTCTTTCCAAAGCAAGCAAACATTCACATGTGACAAGTGAGCGAGAAAGGTTTGTGTTGTACCGTTTGCTTTCCAAATCGGATAAAATCTTAACCGCATGCTTGTTTTTTTAAGAAAAGACTAGGTTCCCTTGTATTGTCGTTCTAATTGCACACTAACAGGACATTTCTAATGCAGATGAAGGTAATCTTAATGGAGTGACAAAACCCTTTAAAAACTGAATAACTCTTAATATGTATTGGGACAATTATCCAGTGAAGAACCTAGTCGAGCACTTTTAATCTTGAACTAAAACATGCTAATGGCTTTACTTTAAACCCTTGGCGACATCTCACATACAGTTATGTTGCTGCTGCCAAGGGATTAGCGCATTGTCACATAACAGTACGTAACAGTGATGGAGCCGGCTCAGAAGCTGGGACAAGTACCCAGTGAAGAAGCCAGAAGAGCGCTTATAATCTGGAACCATAACATGCCAATGGCTTTACTTTGAGACAGAGGAAAGGCAAACAACACAGATGGGTGTTAAAGCCACAATCCCTGTCTTAGGAGGCCAGTGCCTTATCCATTAGGCAACTGGGACTTGACTTTTTCTATACGTGGTTGTTTTTCCAAAGCAATCAAACATTCACTTGTGACTGAGTGATCGAGAATGGTTTGTGTTCTACCGTTTGCTTTCTAGATCTGACAAAATCTTAACCACGTGCTTGCTTTTTGTAGACAAGGGAAAGAGGTTCCCTTGTCTTTTCATTATGATCACACACTTACAGGACTCTGCTAATAAAGATGAAGGAAAGCTTATTGGAGGGCCAAAACCTTTAAAAATACCTCTTAATATATATTGGGACAAGTATCCAGTAAAGAAGCAAGTTGAGCACTTTTAATCTGGAACTAAAACATGCCAATGGCTAGTCTGGATGTAGAGGCATTGTATTCCTCCATTCCACACAAACTTGGTTGTGAGGCGGTAGAGTACTTCTTGAGATCTAGAGGTACTCAATTTGTGGCTCATAACCAGCTAGTTCTGCAGTTATTACATTTTGTGCTGGAGAAAAATGTATTTATCTTTGAAGACAGGATTTTTCACCAGCAATGTGGTACTGCAATGGGGAGTCCAACTGCTCCCACCTATGCAAATTTATTTCTTGGCTGGTGGGAGGAGACAATTGTTTTTGGGGAGAGTTTCTCCAAGTGGACTTCGTCAATAGGGATCTGGATCAGATATATTGATGACGTGCTGCTGTTCTGGAATTCAACAGTGGAAGAATTCAATAGTTTTGTGGCTGCCCTTAACCAGAACGATCTAGGGCTAAGGTTCACATGTGAAATCAGCAATCAGGAACTGTCTTTCTTAGGCCTTAAAATTATAAAAACATCAGAGGGCACAATCCGTACTCAAGTACATCGTAAAGAAACAGCAACCAACAGTTTCCTGCAATGGAACCGTTGTCATCCTTATCCCCTTAAACGCGGTATTCCAAAGGGTCAGTTCATGAGAGTACGCCGGAATTGCAGCTCCATGGACGATTTCGAGAGACAGGCACAGGAACTTACAACCAGATTGAAGGATAGAGCTTTCCCTAAGGGAGTAATCAGAAAGGCCTATGTGCGAGCGAGAGATGCGGACAGGCAGAGTCTTCTTGTTCCTAGACAACGAAGGGAAGAGAGAGTTACGAGACTTATAGGCACTTATGATTCTAAACAATGCGAAATTATGCAGATCCTGAAGAGGTATTGGCGTATTCTTAGTACTGATGCAGATTTGATAGATCAGATTACGCAATGGCCTTCAGTCACATTCCGGAGAGGGAAAAACATAAGGAACAGAGATATGCATAGTTGTTTTGATCCCATTGCACCTAAAGGAACATGGCTGGACAGACAAATACCAGGCACACATAGATGTGGTAGGTGCAAGGCTTGTGATTTTATTCAAAAAGGTGACACGTTTAGGAGTGTCGTTACGCAATTGGAATATGACATTTGTGATTTTGTCAATTGTAAAACAGCAGGGGTGGTATATCTGATAACATGTCCATGTCCACTGAATTATGTGGGAAAAACGGTGCGGCAGTTTCGGCACCGGATCAGAGAACATGTTGGCGACATTGCGAATTCTAGAGACACTCCTATATCCAAACATGTACACGCTATACATCAGGGTCGTGCAGAATGTCTTAAATTTCAAGCAATTGAACTCATTAGGCCTCCCAAACGGGGAGGTGACTGGGATAACCTCATATTACGTAAGGAAGCCCAGTGGATCTATAGATTGGCGTGCACACAACCAGGGGGTTTAAATGAGCAGACAAACTATGCATGTTTTATTTAAACATTCATTTAAACATGCATTTCCATGGCCAGTTATCCCTTCAGGATAGCAAGAGACCCACATGGTCGTCATGACAGGTGGTCTCTTAATTATCAATGATCATCATGTGGGCAGTCTGGCTTTGGTTCCTTTTTCAGTAGGTGTTCAAATGACACTTTATAGTGGGGTAGACATTCATTTATCTACACAATATGTATTATCAGTGTAGTTGTTTATCAATGGCAGTCCAGCTGCGGGTTTTGAGCTGATCCGCAACACTTACCTAAACTTTAAATATCGATATACTCCTTCCTTACAGTGGTGAGTTCCTGGCAGCATGGGCGACTCGATTGTGGCCTCTACTGCGCCTGCGCGTTCGGCATTTGATGCGGTCGATGTTGGTTCCTGGCTGTCAGCTGATGGCCGGGAGTCACATGGACAGGTGTCACGAATTCGATTGGTGAGTGTGATTGGCTGTTTCGATTGGCGGTGCCGAGGACAGGGGGAGGAGTCAGATGCTTTAAATAACTCAGAGTCCCAGAATGAAGCATGCCGCTGACATCTATGCGAGCATGCTCCCGTGGAGTACAGCAGAATACCTGCTGCTGAACTAAATATCGCTGGCATCCCGGCCAGAGTGACCAAGCTACAGACCCCTGATGATGAGTATTGAAACGCGTAGGGTCGGTTGTGAATAGGAATTTTTTAGCATTGGGAACACTAGCATTGTTTGTATACCTTAACACTAGGAGCTTCCGGTGCGGTTGTCACGGACTCTAGGGTGAATTAGGGTCAAGACTATTGTTATGCCCATTTTTCAAATGCTGATTCCATATTGATATTCTTGTTGAACACTGAGCAATAGGAGGTTCACAATTGAATTAGAACTCAGTGTTTATTATTTAATACTTTTTTATACACACGGTGGGGATTTTTCACAGTGGTGATTGTACCCCTGTTTTTAGAGAGTTATAAATAAATGTTATATTTTACTCATATATCACACCAGTGAATCCATTAAAATTGTTATGTTGTGGGAGCACAATTGAATATTGTGAATTAAACACCACAGATGGGACTCACCCTTAAAAACGGTATACCTCTTCCATGTATCCCCTTCAATTATGTTTATAGATCATGGGCCATGAGTAAGTTTGCTATTCCACTGGAGGTCTAAATAAAGCAGAAGAAGGCAAGAAAGGAGCACTCCAGGTGAGGCTCGATCTCACAACCTCGGCATTGCTCAACAGTTACTGCTTTATAAGTACCGTGCACTGACCGATTGCGCCACTGGAGCTCTTACTGATGTCAGCACGCGTGTCCGTTTTCCACCGTGTGCTGACCGATTGCACCGCGGGATGAAGTGATTCCTCAAGCGTGTCTGTTTTCCATCAATTTTCAAAAACACGACAGCGTTTAAGATAGCGGTCAGTCAAGATAATGTGAGTAATAAGTCATTTACTTCTCTCTTATTAATATATAAAGAAGCATCAGTCCAGTGGATGAAGCCAGTTGAGCACTTTTAATCAGGAACTAAAACAGCAACAGCTTAACTTTAAGAAAGATGAAAGGTAAACACCACAGATGGGACTTGAACCCACAATCCCTGGCTTAGGAGGCCAGTGCCTTATCCATTAGGCAACTGGGGCTGTAAATTTGCTCTGCGCCGTGGTTTTTTCTTTCCAAAGCAAGCAAACATTCACATGTGACGAGTGAGCGAGAAAGGTTTGTGTGTACCGTTTGCTTTCCAAATCGGATAAAATCTTAACCGCATGCTTGTTTTTTTAAGAAAAGACTAGGTTCCCTTGTATTGTCGTTCTAATTGCACACCAACAGGACATTTCTAATGCAGATGAAGGTAATCTTAATGGAGTGACAAAACCCTTTAAAAACGGAATACCTCTTAATATGTATTGGGACAAGTATCCAGTGAAGAACCTAGTCGAGCACTTTTAATCTTGATCTAAAACATGCTAATGGCTTTACTTTAAACCCTTGGCGACATCTCACATACAGTTATGTTGCTGCTGCCAAGGGATTAGCGCATTGTCACATAACAGTACGTAACAGTGATGGAGCCGGCTCAGAAGCTGGGACAAGTACCCAGTGAAGAAGCCAGAAGAGCACTTATAATCTGGAACCATAACATGCCAATGGCTTTACTTTGAGACAGAGGAAAGGCAAACAACACAGATGGGTGTTAAAGCCACAATCCCTGGCTTAGGAGGCCAGTGCCTTATCCATTAGGCAACTGGGACTTGACTTTTTCTATACGTGGTTGTTTTTCCAAAGCAATCAAACATTCACTTGTGACTGAGTGATCGAGAATGGTTTGTGTTCTACCGTTTGCTTTCTAGATCTGACAAAATCTTAACCACGTGCTTGCTTTTTGTAGACAAGGGAAAGAGGTTCCCTTGTCTTTTCATTATGATCACACACTTAAAGGACTCTGCTAATAAAGATGAAGGAAAGCTTATTGGAGGGCCAAAACCTTTAAAAATACCTCTTAATATATATTGGGACAAGTATCCAGTAAAGAAGCAAGTTGAGCACTTTTAATCTGGAACTAAAACATGCCAATGGCTTTTATTTAAGAAAGGGAAAAGGCAAACACCACAGATGGGACTCACCCTTAAAAACGTATACCTCTTCCATGTATCCCCTTCAATTATGTTTATAGTTCATGGGCCATGAGTAAGTTTGCTATTCCACTGGAGGTCTAAATAAAGCAGAAGAAGGCAAGAAAGGAGCGCTCCAAATGAGGCTCGAACTCACAACCTCGGCATTGCTCAACAGTCACTGCTTTATAAGTACCGTGTGCTGACTGATTGCGCCACTGGAGCTCTTACTGATGTCAGCACGCGTGTCCGTTTTCCACCGTGTGCTGACCGATTGCACCGCGGGATGAAGTGATTCCTCAAGCGTGTCTGTTTTCCATCAATTTTCAAAAACACGACAGCGTTTAAGATAGCGGTCAGTCAAGATACTGTGAGTAATAAGTCATTTACTTCTCTCTTATTAATATATAAAGAAGCATCAGTCCAGTGGATGAAGCCAGTTGAGCACTTTTAATCAGGAACTAAAACAGCAACAGCTTAACTTTAAGAAAGATGAAAGGTAAACACCCCAGATGGGACTTGAACCCACAATCCCTGGCTTTGGAGGCCAGTGCCTTATCCATTAGGCCACTGGGGCTGTAAATTTGATCTGCGCCGTGGTTTTTTCTTTCCAAAGCAAGCAAACATTCACACGTGACGAGTGAGCGAGAAAGGTTTGTGTTGTACCGTTTGCTTTCCAAATCGGATAAAATCTTAACCGCATGCTTGTTTTTTTAAGAAAAGACTAGGTTCCCTTGTATTGTCGTTCTAATTGCACACTAACAGGACATTTCTAATGCAGATGAAGGTAATCTTAATGGAGTGACAAAACCCTTTAAAAACTGAATAACTCTTAATATGTATTGGGACAAGTATCCAGTGAAGAACCTAGTCAAGCACTTTTAATCTTGAACTAAAACATGCTAATGGCTTTACTTTAAACCCTTGGCGACATCTCACATACAGTTATGTTGCTGCTGCCAAGGGATTAGCGCATCGTCACATAACAGTACGTAACAGTGATGGAGCCGGCTCAGAAGCTGGGACAAGTACCCAGTGAAGAAGCCAGAAGAGCACTTATAATCTGGAACCATAACATGCCAATGGCTTTACTTTGAGACAGAGGAAAGACAAACAACACAGATGGGCGTTAAAGCCACAATCCCTGGCTTAGGAGGCCAGTGCCTTATCCATTAGGCAACTGAGACTTGACTTTTTCTATACGTGGTTGTTTTTCCAAAGCAATCAAACATTCACTTGTGACTGAGTGATCTAGAATGGTTTGTGTTCTACCGTTTGCTTTCTAGATCTGACAAAATCTTAACCACGTGCTTGTTTTTTGTAGACAAGGGAAAGAGGTTCCCTTGTCTTTTCATTATGATCACACACTTACAGGACTCTGCTAATAAAGATGAAGGAAAGCTTATTGGAGGGCCAAAACCTTTAAAAATACCTCTTAATATATATTGGGACAAGTATCCAGTAAAGAAGCAAGTTGAGCACTTTTAATCTGGAACTAAAACATGCCAATGGCTTTTATTTAAGAAAGAGAAAAGGCAAACACCACAGATGGGACTCACCCCTAAAAACGGTATACCTCTTCCATGTATCCCCTTCAATTATGTTTATAGATCATGGGCCATGAGTAAGTTTGCTATTCCACTGGAGGTCTAAATAAAGCACAAGAAGGCAAGCAAGGAGTGCTCCAGGTGAGGCTCGAACTCACAACCTCGGCATTGCTCAACAGTTACTGCTTTATAAGTACCGTGCGCTGACCGATTGCGCCACTGGATCTCTTACTGATGTCTGCACGCGTGTCCGTTTTCCACCGTGTGCTGACCGATTGCACCGCGGGATGAAGTGATTCCTCAATCGTGTCTGTTTTCCATCAATTTTCAAAAACACGACAGCGTTTAAGATAGCGGTCAGTCAAGATACTGTCTGTAATAAGTCATTTACTTCTCTCTTATTAATATATAAAGAAGCATCAGTCCAGTGGATGAAGTCAGTTGAGCGCTTTTAATCACTAACTAAAACAGCAACAGCTTAACTTTAAGAAAGATGAAAGGCAAACACCACAGATGGGACTTGAACCCACAATCCCTGGCTTAGGAGGCCAGTGCCTTATCCATTAGGCCACTGGGGCTGTAAATTTGCTCTGCGCCGTGGTTTTTTCTTTCCAAAGCAAGCAAACATTCACATGTGACGAGTGAGCGAGAAAGGTTTGTGTTGTACCGTTTGCTTTCCAAATCGGATAAAATCTTAACCGCATCCTTGTTTTTTTAAGAAAAGACTAGGTTCCCTTGTATTGTCGTTCTAATTGCACACTAACAGGACATTTCTAATGCAGATGAAGGTAATCTTAATGGAGTGACAAAACCCTTTAAAAACTGAATACCTCTTAATATGTATTGGGACAAGTATCCAGTGAAGAACCTAGTCAAGCACTTTTAATCTTGAACTAAAACATGCTAATGGCTTTACTTTAAACCCTTGGCGACATCTCACATACAGTTATGTTGCTGCTGCCAAGGGATTAGCGCATCGTCACATAACAGTACGTAACAGTGATGGAGCCGGCTCAGAAGCTGGGACAAGTACCCAGTGAAGAAGCCAGAAGAGCACTTATAATCTGGAACCATAACATGCCAATGGCTTTACTTTGAGACAGAGGAAAGGCAAACAACACAGATGGGTGTTAAAGCCACAATCCCTGGCTTAGGAGGCCAGTGCCTTATCCATTAGGCAACTGGGACTTGACTTTTTCTATAAGTGGTTGTTTTTCCAAAGCAATCAAACATTCACTTGGGACTGAGTGATCGAGAATGGTTTGTGTTCTACCGTTTGCTTTCTAGATCTGACAAAATCGTAACCACATGCTTGCTTTTTGTAGACAAGGGAAAGAGGTTCCCTTGTCTTTTCATTATGATCACACACTTACAGGACTCTGCTAATAAAGATGAAGGAAAGCTTATTGGAGGGCCAAAACCTTTAAAAATACCTCTTAATATATATTGGGACAAGTATCCAGTAAAGAAGCAAGTTGAGCACTTTTAATCTGGAACTAAAACATGCCAATGGCTATTATTTAAGAAAGAGAAAAGGCAAACACCACAGATGGGACTCACCCTTAAAAACGGTATACCTCTTCCATGTATCCCCTTCAATTATGTTTATAGATCATGGGCCATGAGTAAGTTTGCTATTCCACTGGAGGTCTAAATAAAGCAGAAGAAGGCAAGAAAGGAGTGCTCCAGGTGAGGCTCTAACTCACAACCTTGGCATTGCTCAACAGTTACTGCTTTATGAGTACCGTACGCTGACCGATTGTGCCACTAGAGCTCTTACTGATGTCTGCACGCGTGTCCGTTTTCCACCGTGTGCTGACCGATTGCACCGCGGGATGAAGTGATTCCTCAAACGTGTCTGTTTTCCATCAATTTTCAAAAACACGACAGCGTTTAAGATAGCGGTCAGTCAAGATACTGTGAGTAATAAGTCATTTACTTCTCTCTTATTAATATATAAATAAGCATCAGTCCAGTGGATGAAGCCAGTTGAGCACTTTTAATCAGGAACTAAAACAGCAACAGCTGAACTTTAAGAAAGATGAAAGGTAAACACCCCAGATGGAACTTGAACCCACAATCCCTGGCTTAGGAACCTTCTGCAAATAACGCGCGCACATTCTCACTGCGGATCTCTAGACTGTCTGGATATCACAGATATTATATTTCAGGTTATGTCGTCTTTGTGTTACTTTTTCTATCTTGGGTATAACATTTGCTCATCACGGCAGCAGCTGCTGCAGGAAAAACCCAACGGCTAAGAACAATGAAAGTCAAGGGGGAGACCCTGTGGTGGATGACTTTTAAATTGACAGGTAGCAGAGTTACATGATGGGGATTTTTTCTTTCCAGTTGTGTAACTCTGCTACCGGTCAATGGAAAAATCATCCACCAGAGCCCCCCTGTAGATTGCTCCACACACAGCCCCCCTGTAGATAGCTCCACACACAGCCCCCCTGTACATTGCGCCAGACACAGCCCCCTGTAGATAGCTCCACAAACAGCCCCCCTTTAGATAGCTACACACACAGCTCCCCTGTAGATAGCGCCAGACATAGCCCCCCTGTAGATAGCGCCAGACACAGCCCCACTGTAGATAGCTCCACACACAGCCCCCTGTAGACAGCGTCAGATACAGCCCCCCTGTAGATAGTTTCAGATACAGCCCCCCCTGTAGATAGCGTCAGACACAGCCCCCTGTAGATTGCTCCACACACAGCCCCCCTGTACATAGCGCCATACACAGCCCCCTGTAGATAGCGTCAGACACAGCCCCCTGTAGATAGCGCCACACACAGCCACCCTGTACATAGCTCCACACACAGCCCCCCCTGTACATAGCATCAGATACAGCCCCCTGTAAATAGCGCCAGACACAGGCCCCTGTAGATAGTGCCAGACACAGCCCCTCTGTACATAGCGTCAGATACAGCCCCCTGTAGATAGTGTCACACACAGCCCCCTGTAGATAGCTCCACACACAGCCCCCTGTAGATAGCGCCACACACAGCACCCCTGTAGATAGCGCCACACACAGCACCCCTGTAGATAGCGCCACACGCAGCACCCCTGTAGATAGCTCCACACACAGTCCCCCTGTAGGTGCCACATTGCCGCCAGAGCGGAGAGCGGTAGAGGTTGGCTTTATTCACACGACAGGGTCCGAGTGTCGGCCAATAAAACTGCCTTTTTTGGCCGTTTTTCCAGGCCGTTTTGCATCCGTTCCGATTCTGTTCCGGGCCGTGTTGCCATTTTTAACAGCCTATTTTGACCCGTTTTACATCCGTTTTTTTCCCTGTTCGTTTTAAAATCGGGTGAATTTCATTTAAATTTGTTGCCACACACAGTCCTCTGTAGATAATGCCATAGCCCCCCTGGTAGGTGATGCCACACAGCCCCCTGTAGGTAATGCCACCCAGCCCCCTGTATGTAATACCACACAGCCCCTTGTAGGTTTCACCCATCACCCCCCCACCACAGGGTCGGGTATTCCGCTCCAGAAGCGAGTGACGTCACTGTGTCCATATATGGATAGTGTGGTCACTCACTTCTTCTGTAGCGGAATCCCCAGCCACAGGGTCGGGGATTCCGCTTCAGAAGTGAGTGACTTTGCTGTGTCCATATAAGGCAGTGTAGTTACTCACTTCTCCTGTAGCGGAATCGCAATCCCTGGCCGGGGATTGGGGATTCCGACTCCTACAGGGAGCAAAAAAGACCCTCCTCCTCCTCACGTGAACTCTGCACTGTGAGGAGGAGGAGGAGGAGGAGAGAGAGCGCGAGCAACGGAAGACACGGCCGTCACTCGGGACACATCCGCTGATGTCCGTGTATTACCCAGCCCCATAGACTTCTATGGGAGCCAGGCGGCCGGGTAAACAGCCGAAAATAGGGCATGTCCCATTTTTTGACGGCCAGGTTTCCCGGGCCGTCAAAAAATCGGTCGTGTGAATAGCCCCATCACTGACCGTCAGAAGAAGGCTGGAATCTTGCAGCGGCGTTCTAACTGGTGTCGATGCTGGCCCGGGAGTGAACCAGTCCTGTCACCTGACCGGTGAAGTCAGATGACAGGTCAGTTGAGAGGTCAGGTGACTGGACTGGTCCACTCATAGGCCGGCATCGATCCCAGTGAGAACACCGCCGCAAGACTTCTGCCTTCTTCTGATCGCTGCTGCAGTCAGCAGCGATCAGCGTTTCTGATGCAGCGCCCAGCGAGATATTTACAGACCGCCCGGGACTGCGGGAAAGCGGTGAGAAATCGGGACTGTCCCGCCGGATCCAGGACGGTTGGGAGGTATGGACCAGAAGGACCTTGTTCAGGGAAAGTTTGTGAATCCTTTGCTGCCCAACAGGTAACTTGTCATACAATTCCTCACTCTTGCCTAGCAAATCCTTCCCTGGTGTGCCAATTTTGCTGGTGGCGCACAATCCATGAGTAAATATGTGCCATTAACACAGACCTAAGGAGGAAATCTAGAAAAATCTGCCGTATCAACAGAATAACCGCTAACCAAACCAATTGTACACAACCACAGGGGAGGGAGAGTGTTCCTCTCGCTGCAGAAGAAAGTAAGAGGGTGACCTGTCCATGAACCCTTCCTTTTATTAAACCACTCCCCTCTAAACTCCCTGAACCTATCCAGGTCCATGGCATTTTATAATATAATTTTTTAACCCTTTCTACTCCATTCCCTTGCAGTCCCTGGCACTTTCCTTATTCACTTTAGTGCCTACAAGAAGCACTTCTATTATCTATAGTGTGTTGGCGGGCCCTTTTGTCTAAAAGGCCCATGTCATGTTATGTCTGTCCCTGTATCGACAAACATTCACTTAGGCCAGCTGTAGACACAGTGCTTTAACACGTTCTCAGTGGCGATTTTCTCTTTTTTGGGGTCAAAAACGCTGGGGCCAGATGTAAGTTGAAATTATATAGTGAAATATAAAAATGTCTACATACTAGTTCTTTTCAATGAATTAGAATATCATCAAAAAGTTAATTTATTTCAGCAATTCAATTCAAAAAGTGAATCTCATATATTATATAGATTCATTACACACAGAGTGATCTATTTCCAGCATTTTTTTCTTTTAATATTGATGATTATGGTAACAGTTAATGAAAACCCCAAATTTAGTGTCTCAGAATATTATATAAGCCCAATTTCAAAAATGATTTTTAACTCCGAAATGTTGGCCTACTGAAAGGTATATACAGTATATGCACGCAATACTTGGTCGGGCCTCCTTTTACATTAATTACTTCATCAATGCGGCGTGGCATGGAAGCGATCAGCCTGTGGCACTGCTGAGGTGTTATGGCAACCCAGGTTGCTTTGATAGCGGCCCTCAGCTCGTCTGCATTGTTGGGTCTGGTGTCTCATCCTCCTCTTGACAATACCCCATAGATTCTCTATGGAGTTCAGGTCAGGTGAGTTTGCTGGCCAATCAAGCTCAGTGATATTGTGGTTATTAAACCAGGTATTGGTACTTTTGGCAGCGTGGGCAGCTGCCAAGTCCTGATGGAAAATGAAATCAGCATCTCCATAAAGCATAAAGCTTGTCAGCAGAGAGAAGGATGAAGTGCTTGAAAATGTCCTGCTAGACTGTGGACTTATAACACAGATATAAGACAGTGGACCAACACCAGGCTCCCCAAACCATCTCTGACTGTGGAAACTTCACACTGGACCACAAGCAACTTGGATTGATGCCTCTCCACTCTTCCTCCAGACTCTGGGACCTGGATTTCCAAATGAAATGCAAAATTTAGTTTTATCTGAAAACAGGACTTTGGACCACTGAGCAACAGACCCGTCCTTTTAAAAGCTTAGGCTCTATTCACACGACAGGGTCCGAGTGTTGGCCGATAAAAACGGCCCTTTTGGACCGTTTTTCCCGGGCCGTTTTGCATCCGTTTTGGGCCGTGTTGCTGTTTTTAACAGCCGATTTTGACCCATTTTGCATCCGTTTTTCCCTGTCTGTTTTAAAATCGGATGAATTTCATTTTGTCAATTTTTTGCCACACACTGCCCTCTGTAGATAATGCCACACACTGCCCTCTGTAGATACTGCCACAGCACCCTGTAGGTACTGCCACACAGCACCCTGTAGGTAGTACCACACAGCCCCCTGTAGGTAATGCCACACTGCCTCTTGTAATGCCACACAGCTCCCTGTAATGCCACACAGCCCCCTGTAGGTGGTATCACACAGCCCCCTGTAGGTAATGCCACAGCCCCCTGTAATGCCACACAGCCCCCTGTAGGTAGTGGCACACAGCCCCCTGTAGGTAGTGGCACACAGCCCCCTGTAGGTAATACCACACAGCCCCCTGTAGGTAATGCCACACAGCCCCCCGTAGGTAATGTCACACAACCCCCCATAGGTAATGCCACACAGCCCCCCATAGGTAATGCCACACAGCCCCCTATTGGTAATACCACACAGCCCCCTGTAGGTAGTTCTACACAGCAACCCCCCCATAGATGGCACACCCCCCCCTACCTGTCTGTAGATAGTGCCATTGTTGCAGGAGTAGTCCCTGAATTCAATGTCCATATATGGACACTGTGAAGTCAGGGACTTCTCCTGGAGCGGAGACACCGGCCACAGGGTCGTGGATTCCACTTCTGAAGTGCCTGACGTCACTGTGTCCATCAGGGGCGTAGCTAAAGGCTCATGGGCCCCGATGCAAAAATTCTCACTGGGCTCCCCCCCCACCGCAAACTTCTCATGGCCGACGGTCCGCAGCTTTCAGCTGCATCGCTGGGTCTCCTAAGTGACCCAACAATGCAGCACTAGCAGCCGGGGCGTCACTAAGGCTGGGTTCACACACCCTATTTACAGACTTAATTCGGGCGTTTTAGCATTGAATTACGTCCGAAAATGCGGCTCAAAAGCGTTGGCAAACATCTGCCCATTCATTTGAATGGGTCTTACGATGTTCTGTGCCAACGGTCATTTTTTTTTACGCGCCGCTGTCAAAAGGCGGCGCGTAAAAAAGACGCCCGCGTCCTAGAAGTGCCTGTCACTTCTTCAGATGTAAATGGAGCCGTTTTCCATGGACTCCATAGAAAAACAGCTCCAATTACGTCCGTAATGGACGCAGCGAAAGACTCCTGCACATGCCATTATGGCTGAAATTACGGAGCTGTTTTCTCCTGAAAACAGCACCGTAATTTCAGCCGTAACAGACGCTGCCGTGTGAACATACCCTCAGGGCTTAAAATGTCAGGGAAATAGCCCCAATACATATGTGTCCGCACAAAAAAAAGTGTGTGTATAGGAGACAGCATAGCATATCTATAGCACTACGACCCTATAAACTATGGATAGGATTAGATACAGTGGCTCAGCAGACAGTATCACACATGATAGGATTAGATATAGGGCCCAGCAGACAGTATCACAAAAGATACGATTAGATACAGGGCCCAGCAGACAGTATCACACATGATAGGATTAGATACATTGGCTCAGCAGACAGTATTAGGCTGGGTTCACACGACCATGTTACGTCCGTAATGTACGGAACGTATTTCGGCCGGAAGACCCGGACCGAACACAGTGCAGGGAACCGGGCTCCTAGCATCATAGTGATGTACGACGCTAGGAGTCCCTGCCTCGCTGCAGGACAACTGTCCCGTACTGTAATCATGATTACAGTACGGGACAGTAGTTCCACGCAGAGGCAGGGACTCCTAGCGTCGTACATCACTATGATGCTAGGAGCCCGGCTCCCTGCACTGTGTTTGGTCCGGGTCTTCCGGCTGAAATACGTTCCGTACATTACGGACGTAACATGGTCGTGTGAACTCAGCCTTACACATGATAGGATTAAATACAGTAGCTCAGCAGACAGTATCACACAAGATACGATTAGATACAGGGCCCAGCAGACAGTATCACACATGATTGGATTAGATACACAACTCAGCAGACAGTATCACACATGATTGGATTAGATACAGGGCCCAGCTCGCTGACATTGCGGCTCCTGCGCTGGACCCAGGATAGGTAAGAATAATAATTTTGCTTCTTTATGTGTTACTGATTATTTTTGTGTGTTTGTGTTTTTTTTACAGGTTCGGTTGTTGGACTTCGGATTCGAGGACTTCAATGACGGCGTTTTTTTTATTCTCAATAAAATGGTTAATGAGGGTTGTGTTTCTTTATTTCAATAAAATATTTTTTCTATGTGCTTGTATCTTTTTAAACTTTATTATCACCGCCTTAGTAATGGCCGCTGGCTGATTGACAACCTCCATTACTAAGGCGAGGCTTAATGTTAGCCGGTGCAGAGGCTACACTAACCCCCATTATTACCCCGATACCCACCGCCACCAGGAGTACTGGGAAGAGCCGGGTATGAACCAGTACCCGACCATCTGTAGTGACGGGCAGGCACCGGGGTGGCCGCAGGCTGGTAGTATTAGGCTGGGGAAGGCCAAAAACAGTAGCCCTTCCCACCCTGGTAATACTGCCTGCTGCTGCTCTGTTGTATCTGGCTGGTTATGAAAATTGGGGGGGACCCCACATCGTTCTTTCCAATTATTTTAAAAAAAAATTTAAATGACGTGGGGTCCCCCCCATTTTTCATAACCAGCCAGATACAATAAAGCAGCAGCAGCCTAGCATTACCAGGGTGGGAAGGGCCACTGTTTTTGGCCTTTCCCCTCCTGATAATACCAGCCTGCGGCCACCCCAGTGGCCGACCATCACTACAGATGGTCAGGTACTGGATCGTACCCGGCTCTTCCCAGCACCCCTGGTGGCGGTGATACCGGGGTAATAATGGGGGTTAGTGTTAGCCTCTGCATCGGCTAACACTAAGCCCCGCCTTAGCAATGGATGCTGTCAATCAGCCGGCGGCCATTACTAAGGCGGTAGTTATATAGTTTAAAAAAAAACACAAAGACATAGAAAAAATATTTTATTGAAATAAAAAAAAACCCACAACCCTCATTAACCATTTTATTGATAATAAAAAAAAAGCTGTCATCGAAGTAGTCCTGGAATCCGACGTAGTCCAACGACCGAACCTGTGAGAAAACACACAAAAAATGATTAGTAACACGTGTGTTAGGCTTAGATACAGGCCCCATGTGTGATACTGTCTGTGGGACCCTGTATCTAAGCCTACCACAACGTAGGCTTAGATACAGGGTCCAGCAGACAGTAATCTTATACAGTATAAGATTACTGTGTGCTGGGGCCCTGTATCTAAACCTACAGTGTGGTAGGCTTATATACAGGGCATGTCCCATTTTTTGAGCGCAGGGTTTCCCGGGCCGTCAAAAAAACGGTCGTGTGCATAGCCCTATTAGGGGTCTATTGTTCCTACTGCAGCCGTGCGATGGACGTTTTATGAACAGCCGTCACACGACCGGGAAACCCTGTCGTGTCAATAAGGTCTTAGTAAACCTAAGATGTTTTGTGTTGATTCGCTGATTAGAGTGTGACACCATGAGTACAATCTTCAACTTTTACCCAATATTCTAATTTCCTGAGACACAAAATTTTCTGTTTTCATTAACTATTAGCCATAATCTTCAACATTAAAAGAAAAATAGATCACTGTGTGTAATGAATCTATACAATATGAGTTTCACTTTTTGAACTACGCTGTTTTCGTAACTCCCATAGTAGTGAATAGCAGTTACGGAAGCAGCGTAGCATGCGAGCTATGCTGTTTCTATAACTACCATTCAGTTCTATGGGGCTTATAAAAACAGCGTAGCTCAGCGAGCTACGCTGTTTTCACCTTCATGGTCGGAAATCAGCCGACACACACAGAGGTGGAACAGGGTTTAGAGGCCCCGTTCTAGAGGTGGGACCCGCATCTATCTGACATTTATGACATATCCTGTGGATATATCATAAATGTCCTTCGTGGGAAAACCCCTTTAATGAATAAGCTTTATTAGCTAAAACTGGACTACCCGTTTAACCCCTTAAGGACACGGCCAATTTTGGTCTTGAGGACCGAACAATTTTTTTATATTTCCCTCTTTGCATCACGGCGCTCATAACTGTTTCATTTTTTGTCCGACGTAGTTGCATGAGACTGCATGGGATGAGTTGTACTTTATGTAGGTATCTTTTTTTGGTACATTTACATTATCGTTTAATTTCTATACATTTTTATTATGGCAAAAATGTAGAAAAAAAAGCAGTTCCGCTGGCGTTTTCTTTTTTTTTTTTTACACCATACACCAATCATCATCAATAATGTTATAGATTTATTGTACGGGTGGTTACGGACATGGCGATACCAAATATGTGTATATAATTTCATGTTTTGGGACCTATATTTTGAATAGTTTATTTATTGTAAAAAAAATGTGTATTTCTGTGTATTTTTTTTTTCATTTTTTTTTTTATTTAACAAAACTTCACCTGTTCTCTTCTCTAGGTGCATACCCCAGCACTTGTCACATGTTCTCTTCTATATGGGCGTTCCCAAGCACTGGTCACATGTTCTCTTCTCTAGAGGCGTTCTCCAGCACTGGTCACATGTTCTCTACCCTAGGGGCATTACCCAGCACTGGTCACATGGTCTCTTCTCTAGGGGCATTCTCCAGCACTGGTCACATGTTCTCTACTCTAGGGGCATTCCCCAGCACTGGTCACATGTTCTCTTCTATAGGGGCGTTCTCCAGCACTGGTCACATGTTCTCTTCTCTAGGGTCGTTCTCCAGCACTGGTCACATGTTCTGTACTCTAGGGGCGTTCCCTAGCACTGGTCACATGTTCTCTTCTCTAGGGGCATTCCCCAGCACTGGTCACATGTTCTCTTCTCTAGGGGCGTTCCCCAGCACTGGTGACATGGTCTCTTCTCTAGGGACGTTCCCCAATACTGGTCACATTTTCTCTTCTCTAGGGGCGTTCTCCAGCACTGGTCACATGTTCTCTTCTCTGGCTGTGTGGATTTCTCATGCACCAGGACAGCCTTCTCTCTGCTCTCTCCTCAGCTCTCCCCCTACCCTTCAGCTGCTTCCGAGGCTGTTTTGCATAACCACGACCACACAGTTAGGCCTCATTCCCACGACAGGGTTTCCCGGCCGGGTGCCGGCCGTTGATAAATCGGCCGGCACCCGGCTGCATTAGGAATAATAGACCCCTAATGGGTCTATTCACACGACCGATTTTTTGACGGCCGGGAAAACCGGCCGTCAAAAAATAGGACATGCTCTACCTTCAGCCGGGTACCCGGCCGCCCGGCTCCCATAGAAGTCTATGGGGCCTGGTAATACACGGCCATCACCGGGATGTGTCCCGAGTGATGGCCGGGTTTTCCGGCGCTTGCGCTCTATCTCCTCCTCCTCACAGCGCAGAGTGCATGTGAGGAGGAGGAGTTGATGCCATTCTGACGAATGGCATCGCTGTACACGGTGTGGCAGGGCCGGGGTGTACAGCAGGTGGAAGGGAGCGCTGCGCTGGCTCCCTTCCCCTGCTTGTTTTAAAAGCGCCCTGGCCCGGCGACACCTTTGATGGCGCCGCTAGCAGCTGTTGCTGCTGCGGCTGCTCCTACTGCAGCGACACCACTATAGCAGAGCAGGGAGGTATATCCCCGCTCTGCTATGTGCTTGCCGCACTTTAGCTCCTTGAAGGAGTGGAATCCCCGTGTGTTCGGGGATTCCGCTCCTGGACAGAGCGCTTGATTTCTCTGTCCATATCTGGGCAGTGACATCATGGGAAACTCCTGAAGCGGAATCCCCGAACACATGGGGATTCCCCTTCAGGAGTTGCCGCTGATGTCACTGTCCAGATCTGCCCAGCCCGGCATGGATGCAAAACTTTATGCAAACCGGCCGGGCAGAATGGCCGATTTTACCGGCCGGCACTCGGGCTCGGGCGCGACCGGGTCGTGTGAACCCCGCTTTACACAGAGTGTCTGTGTTTCCCATCCTCCCCCCTCCCCCTCAGAGGGGATATGTTGCACTGTGCATGCCCAGCTATCTGTGGTTAGGAGAGGATACTGGGCATGCACTTGCAGTCCTCAGTGAAGAGGAGAAAGTGGTTGCTGAATAACTAAAGGGAAACTGTTCTCATCTGCACAGCACACACCAGTGAGTAGTACGACCTTGCACATGCGCAGATGTCACAGTAAATGCTCGTACATGAGCCTACAGAGGAGGAGCTGCGGAGTTTGCCGTCAGGGAGCAGACTGACGGATCAGAGAGAGAACTGAATACAGCAGCAGCCATGTACTGAAATACACTGCAGGTACAGAAACGGTAGACCATTTTTAATTAAGACCAATTAGAAATGTGTTTTATTTTGCAATTTATTATGCAATTTAAAAAAAAACTGCAAAGGTGTACATAGCCTTTAAATTAACTTAACACACGTTAGACTTATATGTGGGTCAAGTGGGGGCCAGAGCTTTATTTAAAATTTCCAAAAACAAACTTTGCAACACTTTCCATGCCCCAAAACGTAAAAGTTTGTTTCTGAGCTGATCATAGAAATCAAATGAGGTCGAAATGCCATACCACTGCACCACAGCGGGCTTGTGGACTGGATTTAAATTCTTCCAAGTTAACGGAATACCACCAAAGCTGTGACATCTGAAATAAATAAAGAAAAACACAGCCAAAACGAAGACAATACAATGAAGCCCCTCCCAATAGCCTACCCCTCCATTAAAGCCACAGGAGTTCATATCTATCATTTAATTAAAGAGGCTCTGTCACCAGATTCTCAAATCCCTATCTCCTATTGCATGTGATCGGCACTGCAATGTAGATAACAGTAACGTTGTTTTTTTTTTTAAAACTTTCATTTTTGGCCAAGTTATGAGCAATTTTATATATATGCAAATGAGCTTTGAAATGGACAACTGGGCGTGTTTTTATTCGTATGTCCAACTGGGCATGTATTGTGTTTTTAACTGGGCGTGTTTACTTGTTTTACTAACTGGGCGTTGTGGAGAGAAGTGTATGATGTTGACGAATCAGTGACCAATCAGCATCATGCTCTCCTCTCCATTTGTCAGGTCCGTATTTCAGGGTAGCTTCCTTCTCCCTGTTAGTTCACACCGAATAACCACCTCTGTAAATTGAGAGCTGAAGGCATGCCTGGAAAGAAGTAAACCAGCCACAGAGATGTTGGTACACAGCTTTCCCCAGATCAGACAGGAAGCCAACTGAACTTTATTCAGAACAAAGAAACACAGGAAAAGACACATGCCCCCTCCCTAGAGATGTGGGAGTGCCCAAGCCCCACCGGCTTCTCAGCTGCAAGTTCTTCTGTACACTCCTCTTGCATTCCAGGGGGCGGTGTCTTCCATAGGCGTGTCCGACATGAACAAAGAACTTGTTATATATCAGTATATTACACAAAGAACTGAAATGTATATACATATGTGTGAGGATAATATTTTTGCAAACAATATACATGGTAATGATCCCTGACACATTCATTTACACAGCACATAGTGTTCTTACTCGAACGATGTGCAGCCACATACACAAGTGTCCTGATAATGAATACACATGACCTCCAGCCTGGACGTCATGTGTATTCAGAATTCTGACACTTCTGAATCCTTTCTGTGAGATTTCCAGCAAAGGAAACGAAATCTCGTTTACCTCGTAATCTCGCGAGATTACGCGCGGCTTGCTGGAATCTCACAGAAAAGATTCAGAAGTGTCAGAATTCTAAATACACATGACGTCCAGGCTGGAGGTCATGTGTATTCATTATCAGGACACTTGTGTATGTGGCTGCACATCGTTCTAGTAAGAACACTATGTGCTGTGTAAATGAATGGAGAGGAGTGCATGATGCACAAGCGTTTTTTTAAACGTATTTTGAGGCGTATTTTTAAAGTTGTTTTTTTTTTCAAATAATTTTTGTTCCGATTTTAAAGCTATACAACCATCTACAAACCAAAATAATATATACATCTTCAGTGTCCCGGTACCGTCTCCCAGCTGCTGTATGTAAGTTGTCGGGTGGCTTTGGAGTTCTCTCTATGTAATCCCTGTGTATTTGCTGGGTATCGTGAGTTCCAAGTGTGTAATAATATGCATTTCCTTTTATCTGCTGCAAATCTCATGTATGCCCTAAATGTGATGTTGTACAAGGGTTAAAATTTCCTTATTTTTGAAAGAAAAGCACAGTTTTTTTCAATGAAGATAACATTAAATTAATCAGAAATACACTCTATACATTGTTAATGTGCTAAATGACTATTCTAGCTGCAAACGTCTGGTTTTTATTGCAATATCTACATAGGTGTATAGAAGCCCATTTCCAGCAACCATCACTCCAGTGTTCTAATGGTACATTGTGTTTGCTAACTGTGTTAGAAGGCTAATGGATGATTAGAAAACACTTGAAAACTCTTGTGCAATTATGTTAGCACCGCTGTAAACAGTTTTGCTGTTTAGAGGAGCTATAAAACTGACCTTCCTTTGAGCTAGTTGAGAATCTGGAGCATTACATTTGTGGGTTCGATTAAACTCTCAAAATGGCTAGAAAAAGAGAGCTTTCATGTGAAACTTGACAGTCTATTCTTGTTCTTAGAAATGAAGGCTATTCCATGCGAGAAATTGACAAGAAACTGAAGATTTCCTACAACGGTGTGTACTACTCCCTTCAGAGGACAGCACAAACAGGCTCTAACCAGTGTAGAAAGAGAAGTGGGAGGCCCCGCTGCACAACTGAGCAACAAGACAAGTACATTAGAGTCTCTAGTTTGAGAAATAGACGCCTCACAGGTCCTCAACTGGCAGCTTCATTAAATAGTACCCGCAAAACGCCAGTGTCAACGTCTACAGTGAAGAGGCGACTCCGGGATGCTGGCCTTCAGGGCAGAGTGGCAAAGAAAAAGCCATATCTGAGACTGGCTAATAAAAGGAAAAGATTAATATGGGCAAAAGCACACAGACATTGGACAGAGAAAGATTGGAAAAAGTGTTATGGACAGACGAATCAAAGTTTGAGGTGTTTGAATCACACAGAAGAACATTTGTGAGACGCAGAACAACTGAAAAGATGCTGGAAGAGTGCCTGACGCCATCTGTCAAGAATGGTGGAGGTAATGTGATGGTCTGGAGTTGCTTTGGTGCTGGTAAAGTGGGAGATTTGTACAAGGTAAAAGAGAATTTGAATAAGGAAGGCTATCACTCCATTTAGCAACGCCATGCCATACCCTGTGGACAGCGCTTGATTGGAGCCAATTTCATCCTACAACAGGACAATGACCCAAAGCACAACTCCAAATTATGCAAGAACTATTTAGGGAAGAAGCAGACAGCTGGTATTCTATCTGTAATGGAGTGGCCAGCGCAGTCACCAGATCTAAAACCTCATAGAGCTGTTGTGGGATCAGCTTGACAGTATGGTACGCAAGAAGTGCCCATCAAGCCAATCCAACTTGTGGGAGGGCCGTCTGGAAGCATGGGGTGAAATTTCTCCCGATTACCTGAGCAAATTAAAAGCTAGAATGCCAAAGGTCTGCAATGCTGTAATTGCTGCAAATGGAGATTTCTTTGACGAAAGCAAAGTTTGAAGGAGAAAATTATTATTTCAAATAAAAATCATTATTTCTAACTTTGTCAATGCCTTGACTATATTTTCTAGTCATTTTGCAACTCATTTGATAAATATAAGTGTAAGTTTTCATGGAAAACACAAAATTGTCTGGGTGACCCCAAACTTTTGAACGGTAGTGTATATATATATATATATATATATATGAATTTCTGTTGTCTCTTGTCTGTTCTTTATGCATGGCCAAACAACTGGACCAATCTGCACCAAATCTGGCGCATAAGTAAATAACGCACTTTCGAAGGTTTAGACTAAAGACTCCTGTGGCAAAGCGCATGGCTGCTGCTTGAGCTGCTGAAACACACAAACACATAAACCACAAACAAGTAGACCAGTGTGAATCTGGGGAACTCTGCTATTCTATATTATAAAAGGGAATGTATGTTTGTCCTCTATAGGCATCCAAACGCCAGAACCATTTGACCCCAAATTTGGCACATAGTTACATCGCGTGTCCGGGAAGGTTTTTGTAAATATCCCAACCTTGCTGTTGTTCCCTGTTATCAGCCATTATAGCGAATGTCTGTTTGTTGTCCTCTATAGGCATCCCAACACATGAACTATTTGACCCCAAATTTGGCACATAGGTACATCGGGTGTTCGGGAAGGTTTTCGTAAAGGTCCTGACCTTGCTGTTGTTCTCTGTTATCAGCCATTATCACATGATCACGATCCAATACTATAAAAGCAAATACAGACATTCGCTCTTATAGTAAAGATGTTTTTATCTGGCAGTAGCAAGCAGTGAGCTTTACAAGATAATCCTAGATGGGAAGGTACAGGGGAGTGGTTACCCATAGCAACCAATCAGATTACTGATGGCCCGGAGGAAAGCCGCATTACTGTGACGTCTATGGCCGAGGACCGTCGTTCTGACTTACCTTCTGACGGCCGCGGCCATGGACGTGTGAGTTCTCGGCGGCATCTCCCCCCATGAGAGACGCCTGCACTCACTTCCTGGTTCAGAGACTGTCTCCCACAGGGCGTGCGTGCCTGCACGTGCATGGCCTTAAAGGGCCAGTGCGCGCAGTTGCAGAGTATCTGCAATTAGCCCAGAATGCTGCTGGACTATAAAAGGGGCTCTGCCCTCTTGATCATTGCCTGAGCCTTGTTGTGTTACCTAAAGTTTGTCTTTGCAAATGGTCTCCTAGTGTTTTCCAGTTCCCAGTGTTACCCGTTCCTGCTGCCTGTACCCTGTATCCCGTGCTACCATGCCTCTGTTCCATCAAGAGTTGGAGTCGTGTTGTATCCTCCGCTGCAACTAGTGTGTCACACCCCGCCGGGTGTCTGTCAACTATCGGAGCCTCATCTTAGCCTGAATCCATCGCTACTGTCTACATTGCCTCCGGTACCCTTTCTGAACTATAGACATTGCATTGTACTTGTTTGGCCAGCTGCTATCCCGCTACGCGGTACGGCCCAGTGGGACCACACCCCGCGCCGTGACAATAACTAGCTACAGAGACGCTTCTTGCCCAACTGCAAGTGATTAAATGCATCATATTGCTGCTCGAGCTGCTGAAACTCCTCAGCAAACTCGGACTTTCTCAGCAACAGATCAGACAGGTGGCTCCCAGAAGCGCAGAGACTCCTGCACGAACCCAGGCCAGTCAGCAAGCTGATAGAGCGCATCATGTTCAGTGTGCTAATGAGGCTTTCATGAATGATGCTGTTTTCAATTATGATCCAACCACAGTCTATGGCCAACTAGTAATAAAACTGCCAATGTTGTTAATCAACAGGCTCTGTCACAGTCTTATGACTCCATTTCCTACCTGATTAGCTGTTAGGTATTTAGGAAGTTAAAATTAAAATATACAGTGTGCAACTGCCGGGGTATATGGGGCTACTAGCGATTTCCCAGTAAACCAAGAAAATATGAGGGCATGGATTAGCCTCCTGGGCACCCTTGGAACAAATCCAATGAACACACAGACAGATCGACACGTTATACCCGGGCAGCGCCAGGTAGTTCTTCTGGTAAAATATAATACAGTGCAGGGTCGGACTGGCCCACCGGAGGATCCTCCGGTGGGCCAGGGCTCCGACCAATGAAATGCTTGCCCCCTACTAGTGGTGGACAAATCAGCATCTCCGCGGCACCGGGAGTAGGCCGGGTCGGGAGATGCTAGCATCTGTGTTTCTTCCCTGCTGTGTACCGCTATGTGCGGCTGTAAACACTGCTTTTAAGCATAGCACTGGTTGGCTGATCTTCAGCCAATCAGTGCTATGCTTGTTTTTGCTCCGCCCCCCCCCCCCCCGGCTCAACTGCTCAGGTCAGTGCAGTCTCCAATTTCTTCAGTAGGCGATTCATCTTCTACAGCATATTTTCTCTAAACACCAGCAGAAAGAATGGGACATAGATAACTTCAAAACCACAGAAAAGGCCATACTTACTAAAAAAAAAACATTCCCAGCAGGACGCAGACAGGTCAAAAAATGCTGCAGAAGGAGGGTGCATTAAATAGTGATAGCCACTCCCACTAGCAGTGAGGGGAGTGGCGAACTAAGTGCTCACAAGTGTGCAATAAATGTGTGTCAGTGTAGTACTAGGGTGTGAATGTGTGGTAAAAAAGAAATGTGTATGTATGGAAGTGTCCGAACTGTGTGATTCTTTCTGCTGGTGTTTTTAAATTAGGAACGAAAAGTTCTAGTTAGGGACTCGCAAGGCACTGGGGACCCTTGACGTTGGGTTGCGAGCTTTGCATATTTTGGCCAAAATAACAACTAATACCCCATGTTTCATGGATATTTTTACTATATATACTTTTTTTTCAGGACGCAGCCAGGTCTTATATGCTGGGAGGGCATGATGTGCTGGCGTTTGGTTTGGCATGCAGAGCAGCCCGCCTTAGCTAACATTAGCGGCGTTACAAATAGGCTGTGATCCGGCAAGATATGCTTTGCCTGACGACCAGCACATTATCCCTCCACGTATTACACATAGTACTGACACCCCATGTACTATTCACAGCACTGACCCCTAGTCATCACACATTTACTTTTTATTACATTATCACACAGTTCGGACACTTCCATACATACACATTTCTTTTTTACCACACATTCACACCCTAGTACTACACTGACACTGCCTGAAGATAGCAACCCCCCCATCCCCCAAAGATACCGTAGATAGCTCCTGTAGGAGCGGCCAGACCCTGCTCTGGCAAAGGATTCCGCTACTGGAGAAGCCCCCGGCGTCACTATCCATATATGAACAGTGATGTCAAGGGGTTACTCATTGAGCGGAATCACCGGCGCGCTCTGGCAGGTCATTCCGCTCTTCTGACGTTACCATCCATATATCGATAGAGACGTCAGGGGCTCTGTCTATGAGCGCAATCCCCGGCCCTCTTTGGCAGGGGATGCCACTCTCCTAACGTCACTGTCTATATGTGGACAGAGATATCAGTGGCTCCTATGTGGGTGGAATCCCCGGCCAGAGGGATTCCGCTCCTACTGTGAGCTACAGTGGCGCTATCTGCAAGTGAGGGGGTGGTATCTACAAGGGGGGGTGCTATCTACAATGGGGGGTGCTATATGGGGGGTGTGGCACTATCTACAGGGGACACTGTGGCGCTATCTACATGGGCACTGTGGCACTATCTACAGGGGACACAGTGGAGCTATCTACATGGGCACTGTGGCACTATGTGGGCTCTGGCACTAGCTACAATCAGCACTGTGGCCCTATGTAGGCACCAACACTTTATATGTGGGCACTGTGTCCCTTTATATGTGGGCACTGTGCTACTATGTGGGCACTGTGACACTATCAATAGTGGGCACTGTGGGCACTATGTGGGCACTGGCACTTTAGATGTGTACAGCGGGCCTAAGGCTACATTCACACGACCGTCAAAAACGGACGCGTTATGTCCATTTTTTGAACAATGATGTTCTTTGGGTGTATTCACACGGCCGTTTTTTTAATGACATGTCCTATTTTTGTCCATTTTCACAGCCAGACAGGCCCCCATAGAAGTCAATGGATCTGTTTTTAATGGCTGTCAATACATGTATCAACCGTTAAAAACTGATCAGTGATGTGGGGATTCAAGAGGCAAGGGCACTATTTGTTCCCTTGCTGGCTATTGGCGGCGCGATGACGCTGAATGCCCTACACACTCACCGATGCAGCGCCTTCTTCTTCAGGTTTGGACTCTAGTCTTCAGGGGTTCGGCGAAGGCGACACGATGATATCATTGCGACACATTCGCAGAACCCGTGAAGACTAGAGACCACACCTGAAAAATACGGCGCTGCATCGGTGAGTGTGTCAGCGCATCACCTTTGCAGAACCCGCGAAGACTAGAGACCACACCTGAAGAAGACGGCTTATGCAGTGGTGAGTGCACTGGCGTAGCTATAGGGGTCGCAGCGGTCGCAATTGCGACCGGGCCCCGAAGCCAGGGGGCCCACGGCCCCCCGCACCACATCAATAAAGAGTTACTATAGTATCTCGGGCCGCGGGCCCCTGTTACTATAGTAACAGACTGTACTTACCCTCCTGGTTCCGGATCGCAGCGGAGGTCCTGACGTCAAGCGCTGTGCGCAGCGCATGACGTCGCGGCGCATCGAGACGACAGAACTACCACCGCGGCTGAAGAGGAAGGTAAGATTAGCCCTGACTGGCGGGGTCCGACTCCCGGTACCCACCAATCAGCTGTTTTGAAGGGGCCGCAGTACTTGTACGAGAGCTGCTCCCCTTCATTCCGGTCACACTGTGAATCGGTGTCGGCGATTCACAGTGTGAGCGAGTAGTGAAATGAAGGGGAAGCAGCTCTCGTACGAGTCCTTCAAAACAGCTGATTGGCGGGTCCCGGGAGACACATCAGCTATTGATGGCCTATCCTGTGGATAGGCCATCAATGTTTAGGGACTGCACAACCCCTAAGCCTACGATGTTGCAGGCTTAGGGAGCCCATGAGACAGGATCACAGATTGTGTGATCCTGTCTGCTGGGCCCTGTATCTAAGTCAATCACATGGTAGGCTTAGATACATGGTCCATGCGTGATCCTGTCTGCTGGGCCCTGTATATAAGCCTACCACACGGTAGGTTTAGACACAGGGCCCCAGCACACAGTAATCTTATACTGTATAAGGTTACTGTCTGCTGGACCCTGTATCTAAGCCTAGGTTGTGGTAGGCTTAGATACAGGGTCCCACAGACAGTATCACACATGGGCCCTGTATCTAAGCCTAACACATGTGTTACTAATTGTTTTTCTTGTGTTTTCTTACAGATTCGGTCGTTGGACTACGGCGGATTCCAGGACTACTTCGATGACGGCTTTTTTTTTTATTATCAATAAAATGGTTAATGAGGGCTGTGTGGGTTTTTTTTATTTCAATAAAATATTTTTTCTATGTCTTTGTGGTTTTTTTTTAAACTATATTAGTACCGCCTTAGTAATGGCCACCGGCTGATTGACAGCATCCATTACTAAGGTGGGGCTTAGTGTTAGCCGGTGCAGAGGCTAACACTAACCCCCTTTATTGAAATGGGAAGAAGGAAAAAGGCTGGCACTGCCAAAACCGCACAATCGGAATGGGAGTGTAGAAGAATGGCTCTCTTTCTATTTGGATAAATGCAGGTAAATTGCCACGGAGTTGCTCATCGAAAGTGTAGCACAACCAGCTAAATATATTGTAGAAGAATAATCGAGGCACTCACCGAAGCTGGCAAAACAGTTTCTTTATTACAAAAAGATCTCGGTCAGGATGTGGATTTGTCTACGGCCGTTTCACGTGCGTACACGCTTTCTCAAGGCCCTGGCGTCACTTCCTTCACCTGCCCTTTTATTTACAAATTAGTGCACATTGTTACATAACAAATAAAGGTTAAAAAAGACAGGAAAATGCACAGTATACTTTTGTGATACATGTATCTGATACATATTCATCTTAGAATGACAATACTTTAATATTAAATTTTGTTATTTTATCTAAAAACAGCAAGGTTCATGTTAAGAAGGAACTAAGATCGTTCCGGTCATTGAGACCGAGCGGTCCTAGCGCACCTGTCTGAGAAATTATTTCTGCCTCTCTTTGCAATAGAGATTTGTGTCTGTCTCCTCCTAACGCTGATGGCTTAATGTGAACTATGCCCACAAATCGCATACATCGAGCGTTATTAACCCCCTTTATTACACCAGTACCCACCGCCACCAGGGGTGCTGGGAAGAGCCGGGTACGATCCAGTACCTGACCATCTGTAGGGATGGTCGGGCACTGGGGTGGCCGCAGGCTGGTATTATCAGGAGGGGAAAGGCCAGATACAGTGGCCCTTCCCACCCTGGTAATGCTAGGCTGCTGCTTTATTGTATCTGGCTGGTTAGGAAAAATTGGGGGGACCCCACGTTATTTAAAAAAAATAATTGGAAAGAACGATGTGGGGTCCCCCCCCAATTTTCATAACCAGCCAGATACAACACAGCAGCAGCAGGCAGCATTACCAGGGTGGGAAGGGCCACTGTTTTTGGCCTTCCCCAGCCTAATACTACCAGCCTGCGGCCACCCCGGTGCCTGCCCGTCACTACAGATGGACGGGTACTGGTTCGTACCCGGCTCTTCCCGGCATCCCTGGTGGCGGTGGGTCGCAATGTCAGCGAGCTGGGCCCTATATCTAATCCAATCATGTGTGATACTGTCTGCTGAGCCACTGTATCTAATCCTATCATGTGTGATACTGCCTTCTGAGCCACTGTATCAAATCCTATCATGTGTGATACTGTCTGCTGAGCCACTGTATCTAATCCTATCATGTGTGATACTGTCTGCTGGGCCCTATATCTAATCCGATCATGTGTGATACTGTCTGCTCAGCCACTGTATCTAACCCTATCATGTGTGATACTGCCTTCTAAGCCACTGTATCTAATCCTATCATGTGTGATACTGTCTGCTGTGTCATTGTATCTAATCCTATCATGTGTGATACTGTCTGCTGGGCCACTGCATCTAATCCTATGATGTGTGATACTGTCTGCTCAGCCACTGTATCTAATCCTATCATGTGTGATACTGTCTGCTCAGCCACTGTATCTAATCCTATCATGTGTGATACTGTCTGCTGAGCCAATGTATCTAATCCTATCCATAGTTTATGGGGTCGTAGTGCTATAGATATGCTATGCTGTCTCCTATCCACACATATGTATTGGGGCTATTTCCCCTAACATTTTAAGCCCTGAGGATATGTTCACACGGCAGCGTCCGTTACGGATGAAATTACGGTGCTGTTTTCAGGAGAAAACAGCACCGTAATTTCAGCCGTAAAGGCATGTGCAGGAGTCTTTCGCTGCGTCCATTACGGACGTAATTGGAGCTGTTTTTCCATGGAGTCAATGGAAAACAGCTCCATTTACGTCTGAAGAAGTGACAGGCACTTCTTTGACGCGGGCGTCTTCTTTACGCGCCGCCTTTTGACAGCGGCGCGTAAAAAAAATGACCGTCGGCACAGAACATCGTAAGACCCATTCAAATGAATGGGCAGATGTTTGCCAACGCTTTTGAGACGCATTTTCGGACGTAATTCAATGCTAAAACGCCCGAATTACGTCCATAAATAGGGTGTGTGAACCCAGCCTTAGTGACGCCCCCGGCTGCTAGTGCTGCATTGTTGGGTCACTTAGGAGACCCAGCGATGCAGCTGAAAGCTGCGGACCGTCGGCCATGAGGCGTTTGCGGGGGGGGGGGCCCAATAAGAACTTTTGCATCGGGGCCCATGAGCCTTTAGCTACGCCCCTGGGTGAGTGTGTAGGGCTGTGTGGCATTATCTACATCGGTGCTGTTTGGCATAATTTACATCAGGACTGCGTGGCATCATCTACAGGGAGGCTGTGTGGCATGATCTACGGTGAACTGTGTGGCATCATCTACAGGGAGGCTGTGTGGCATTATCTACAGGGGGCTGCGTGGCATCATCTACAGGGAGGCTGTGTGGCATTATCTACAGGGAGGCTGTGTGGCATCTACAGGAAGGCTGTAAATAGTGTCTAAGTGAACATGTGACCTTTCTTTGGGTGTTTTCAGGGGGTTGGGGACAAAAAAAGCCTGACAAATAAAATTCATCAGTTTTTTTAACGGCCATGAAAAACGGATGCAAAACAGATGTCAAACAGCCATTAAAATGGACAGACGCACTGGAAATGGATGCAATTTTGGAGACACACTGATGCAAAATGCCATGACAGTTGATCTGTCTTTAATGACCATTTTTTTTCACTGTCGTGTAAATGTAGCCTAACAATTATTTTTTTCCTTGTAAAAGTAGTAAACATAAAAATACTATATAAATTTGGTATCACCGTAATCGTATTGACCTGTAGAATAAAGTTGTAAAGTTGAACGTCGTAAAAACGAAACCTCCCAAAAATGGAGGAATCGCTATTGTTTTCTGCCATTCCACCCCACAAATAATTTTTTTCCAGTTTCCCAGTACATTATATGGAACAATAATAATAATATGGTGCCTTAAAAATCGACAACTCGTCCTGCAAAAAACAAGCCCTCAAACGTCTGTATTGACAGAAAAATAAAAAAGTTATGGCTTTTGGAAGGTGGGAAGGAAAAAACTGAAATAAAAATCCAAAAAGAAGAGGGAAGGGGTTAATTATCCTGTAATGCTTCATTTTGGCTCCATGAGACTTAGGCTGGGTTCACACGACCACATTAACGTCCGTAATGGACGGACGTATTTCGGCCGGAAGTCCCGGACCGAACTCAGTGCAGGGAGCCGGGCTCCTAGCATCATAGTTATGTACGATGCTAGGAGTCCCTGCCTCTCCGTGGAACTACTGTCCTGTACTGAAAACATGATTACAGTATGGGACAGTTGTCCTGCAGCGAGGCAGGGACTCCTAGCATCGTACTTAACTATGATGCTAGGAGCCCGGCTCCATGCAGTGTGTTCGGTCCGGCACTTGCGGCCAAAATACGTCCGTCAATTACGGACGTAATGCCCTCGTGTGCACATACCCTGACTCTCATATCTTAAAGAGGCTCTGTCACCAGATTTTGCAAACCCTATCTGCTATTGCAGCAGATAGGCGCTGCAATGTAGATTACAATTTTAAACTGGAGTGCTGCAGGCTCCTTTCTACTTGTGTATAATGAAAGGGACACCACCAGATTGTAATTCATTTTGAGGTCTGGTGTTTGATGTCATTCTACATTTCCTACATATGTAGCTGATAGTGTGTGTGGTACCATGACTGGCCTAAGTAGAGTCATGTGTTATTTAAAACCTTTTACTCTTATTCACCCCTTTTCTGGCCCACCACCCAATAACGACACGTGACAACTGAGGTCGGATATGAAATCACCACAGCAGCCGTTTATTTATTTACATTATTTTAAATGCAATTTAATCCGAAACATTCGGATAACTCCTTTTGGAATTCGACCGGAGAATTCCTCCTCTAATTCACATGACCCAACATGGGTCAGAATCAGAATTAACAATCAACATTTTTAATACTTTAACAGAGCAGGGGAAGTCCTTGAAGCCATTTTAAAACCGGATTTCCTTTAAGTTAGCCATCTGCAAACCACCACCAACTCTTTACCTCCAGCCGTAAACCAGCTCGGATGCACCGCTCACCTCTGCAGATGGCTCCAACCACCAGAAGGCCACTTCAAAGGGATAACACCCTATGAAGTCTTCAAATGATATAACTTTTTGGGGGACGCATAGCTCCGATGCGACCCCCCCACCATTTTGTACTGACCAACCTCAAGGACTCCCCCCGCCACAGCGAAACAGGCCTTGACTACCTTAAGCCTGTGAGTTCCTCCCTACCACAACCGCCCTCTCAATTCCTTCTGCTAAGGCCAAGCTCCACAGATCAATTCCAACCTCGGTCAAATGCACCCCATCACTGCGCCAATAATTTCCAACCCCGGACTCCAGATCCTTGTGTCGAACACAAATGCCCCCGTTCTTGGCAACGAATCGTGACACCGCCTGATTCACCTTATTGACCCTCTCCACCGACCTTGCCAAGCGCAAAAACTTCCTCGGAACTATGTCCGACCAAATAATCACTAAGGACGGATGAGACGCCCACAGACACAACAAATCGTGCTTTATATCCCGCACTAGCTCACGAAAGGGGCGTACCCGAAGATCGTTCCCCCCAACATGCAACACCAAAACCTCCGGGACTCTATCCAGACGAGCATATGTTTGAAACTCGGCCAGTACCCGGCTTCAAAACATACCTCGAAATACCAACCAATGTAAAACCGCATCACGCCGCGGAATGCGAACACGTCCGCCCGCAGTGCCCCACAGTGTACAAAAGAATGTCCTAACAGCCAGACTAAACATGGGCGATGATCTGAAATAAAAGGACAACAAACTCAAAGAAAAGCCATAAGAAACAACGTACAACTCATAACAAATGAGGGCGAACGTAAGTCCTAAACCTATTGGACTCCCAGCGGCCAATGCGACGCACACCCTCGTCATCCAACTCCCAGCTTCTGTAGCCGCGCCAATTCTGAACGAGTGAGACGAGTAACACCCGTCCCCCACACCAACCACCGCCAAGCATTTTCTGAATATTGCATCAAATTGATACTTAGACAAAAACGCGCCATTCTCATGGCGGAGCAATGGTGCCTCCGGCACCTCGCCAAGTGGCTTGAACGCAACTATGCAAGCGACCGGACACATCGTCGACCCCGGGAGAGCAAACAACACTATCCGCTTACCACGGCCCAACTGATCAGTCTTGGACCGCCGCACCAACAACTCGAGTCTATCCCCGTAAAGACCCACATCCGCCTGTCGCAACCCCCCAGCCTTAGCCTTACTAGGGGAGATCAACCCCCCATTCGGAGTGCTCCAAAAAACACGAGGGAAAAATCCAACCGAAACAAATCTACCTCATAAGGTGAATTACAAACAGCCCACAGCGATGCGCCCAGTGAACCAAGGAGGGCAAAAGACACGGGTCGCATCTGATCTGCTTCGGCCCTGCCTCTACGCAAACTTTCCAAAGCTTGCCTTACTAGAAAATGCTTGGATACATCCTGGAAACCCCGTAATTTGAAACCGAACGCCAAACCAGCAACGAAACAATTCACCTTAGCCAGAGAAAACCCTGCCTCCCACGCATCACCCAACCAGTACAACAATGCTACCAACCTGTCTTGTTCCATGCAGACGTTGCCCAATACTCTTACCCAATCCTCCCATTGCTGCCAACAAGCTGAATAAGCGTTCCAAGTCGCCCTAGCCAGCGACCGTTCAATCAACCCTTCCACGGGACCGAAACCAGCTCCCAGAGATGCTCCGGGCAAGCCAAGCCGGACGCATCCGGTCCCGGTGCCAATTGACGAAAACAATCCCACTGCGAGCGAGAAAGAGCATCAGCAATACAGTTGGACACCCCTGGCACATGTACCGCCACTACCCATGCGTTTAGCGACAAGCACAATAACACTAGGTGACGCAACAACTGAACCACAGGTGGAGACGATGCTGATAAGTTGTTAATTGCTAACACCAGATTTTGCGTAAGCCCACTGACCACCCAGCTGTCCGGTCAGTTCCCCGCACACCATTGACCCCCCGCATATGCGCCAAAACCACCGGACCCCGCCGCGTCAGTAAACAACTCCACATCGCTAATTTCTTGCACCGGGGACATCCACAACGATTTACCATTATACTGCCCGAGGAACTCATCCCATACCTGCAGATCTGCCTTGTGTTCCAACCCAAGCCTCACAAAATGATGGGAAGCCCTGATACCCGCCGTCGCTGCCGCCAATCGCGTACTAAAAATTCTACCCATTGGCAGAATCCTACAGGCAAAATTCAACTTCCCCAGCAGCGACTGGAGTTCACGCAAAGTGATCTTCTTCAGTCGGCAGGCCCGCCTCACTTCATGCCGCAAGGGTAGTAATTTATCCTCAAGCAGCCTGCACTCCATAGCGACCGAATCAATTGCGATCCCTAAAAAACAGATGGTGGAGACTGGGCCCTCCGTTTTTCCCTGGCGCCAACGGAATTCCAAAATCCGACACAACCTTCTGCAAGCAATACAATAGGTTACCACAAACAGGGGAACCGCTAGGGCCGACACACAAAAAGTCATCCAGATAATGTATCAATGAGTCCACCCCAGCTACACCCTTCGTCACCCATTCCATGAAGCTACTAAAAGCCTCAAAGTATGCGCACAAAAGAGAACACCCCATTGGAAGACACCTATCGACATAAAACCCCCCGTTCCAGAAGCAACCCAACAGCTGTTGGCTCTCCGGATGTATCGGCAGCAAACGAAAAGCCACCTCAATGTCTGTCTTCGCCAACAACGCCCCGGGTCCCGCCCCTCGCACCAACGCCACTGCTTTATCAAATGACGTGTAAACCACCGAGCATAAATTGTGATCTATCCCATCATTTACCGACGCTCCCCTGGGAAAGGACAAATGGTGAATCAAACTTAATTTATGGGGCTCCCGCTTCGGCATAATTCCCAAGGGGGATACAACTAAATCTACAATAGGCGGCTCGACAAAAGGACCGGCCATGCGCCCCAACAAAACTTCTTTCAAAAGTTTTTCCGAAACAACCTCCGAGTGCAAATAAGCCGACTTAAGGTTACTCCGTGTAACAGGAACCTCATACGGAGGAGGGGGAATAACAAAACCAAACGAAAACCCCTCAAAAATTAACTTGGCTGCAACCCTATCCGGATATTCAATTAGATACGGCTCCATTCTTTCCACCCTCACCAGCGACCGCCCCTTGACCAACGGAGGAGGACTGAGGACCTGACCGCTTCCCTTTCCGCATACATTTTGCAGCCCCATGAGAGGAGCCGTTACACTCCGAACAGACATGTTTAAATTTGCATGAGGCCCCGAACTTACACTGGCCATCATTGAACTGCCAGCAGAACCCAAGTTTTGAACCGGAACCCTGTCCTGACTGACCTCCTTGGCCAACGTTCCCGGGAAAGGACTGCTTAACCGGGGCCGTAACCCGCAACCACAGCGCAATATCTTTTTGATCCCACCGAATCGCCGGCCTCACCGCTTTTCGCTGGCGAAATTGCTCATCGTACCGCAACCACGCCTGCCCCCCGTATGCCCTATAGGCCTCCCCGATGGCATCGAAATAACAGAACAACGCCGAGCAATTTTCCGGCGCCTTTTCCCCGATCACGCTCGCCAAAATAGCAAAAGCTTGCGACCAATTAACGAACGTCTGCGGGATAATCCTATACCGCCGGCGTTCTTTTTCCTCTTTTTTACTCTCGTGCCGCTTGCCTTTATCCAAGTTGAACTTCGCAAGCGGCAGAAGAGAAAAAATTTCCACGTACTCGTCTTTCCAAATCCGATCCCTAACCTCCTGTTTCAGGTGAGCCCCTAACGGACCCTCAAAACAGACGTAAACCTCGCCCCGAGCACGATCATCCAGCCTAATTCTATCCCCATCCTTCTGCACCTCCGTTTGAGCCGACACTGCTACCGCTTCTTTTGACACCCCTGCAACAATACCACCCACGGACCGCGGCAGTACATCACGAGGACTTTCCCATACCACCGCCGGGGACACCGCCGGAACTACCGGAGCCGCTGCCCTATCTAAACACCCGACTAACTCGCGCAAACAACCAAATACGACAAGGCGTCGCGCCCGACAACGCCACTATCGACAGCCGCAGCTTCCGCTCTCGCTGCTCCAACCTCAAAACCGGACATGAAAATTGCTGGATACGGTAACGTAGGAGTTACACACTCACCGGGCTGCCCAGGCACTGTATTCCCGCCAGCCGGAAAATCCTGACCGCGCTGCGCCTCATCCAGCTCTCCATCTTCTAGCTCCTCTCTCGCTGCCGACTGGTACTCACACCGACATCTCCGACATGGGGAACCCGATATGCTGACCGAGGGGCCAGCCACCTGCCGCCCGACCGTAGGGATCCAAACCTCCAACCGGACCTGTTGCCTCGACGTCGTTGTTGCTTTTGTCGTCCTCCCCGATGATCTCGAGGAAGCCTGCCCCCTGGTCGGCAAATCACCATTCGGGGCGGCCGTGGACTGCACCCGGCATACAGCGGCTGAAGGCGGGGGTGTGATAGGGAGTCCGGCCTGCGACTCCCTGTTAACCGCCGAGCCCTGTCGCGGCTGGGGATTCCTGCCAGGACGCAGGCCCTGGGAGGAGGGGACCGTCCCAGCAACCTGGCCTGCAGCGTCCTTAGAAGGGCTCCCCCTGCGACGCCGGGCCCACGGGGCCATATCTGGGCTCAGACGCTCTGGTGGACGGGAGCGACTGGGTGACCGGGCCTGAGCCACCGCTCCCGACGACTCCCTCTGCTTTATTGGAGCAGGGGCCGCAAGGATCATCTGTCCCCCTGCTGCTATATTGCTAACGCCTGTGAGGAGGGCGGGGGAAGGGGGCCCCTCTGTGCCGGCTGCCGACACAGAGCGCGACGGGCCTGCCTGAGGGATCTGGGCTAGTGCTGCAACTGTTTCCTCCAACCAGCCCGGATCATGGAACACCGCTGCAGCCTGCAGCTGCCCGAGCAATGCGGCCGGGGAAGACATACTACTACTGGCAGTGGGAGGTAAGTGAACGGCAAGCTCTCTCAGCAAGTTCTCTCTCAGCTAAGTTTCTACCTGTTGTTCCTCCCGCTGCTTCCGGCTCAATGCCGAAAACAGCGGGAGGAACAGATACCTCCCCCCTGTCCCCTCCCCTATAAGTCTCCTCCTTTCCCTCACCAACTATCTTCTTTCCTATTGGCTCCCTCTCCCTCCTATGGCAGTCATGGAAGCTTCCCCTTAAGCGCTCCGCGCTGCTGTCCAGCCTCGTCTTTGTTTGTGTTTTATCCAACCCTTAGATTTTATGCCTAAATTGGCCACTTGGAACAGCAGGTCACATCAAATGGATAGCTAGTGAGCAGAGCCTGAAGGGGGTGAAGATCGCGCCAGGGCAGACTTCAGTGCAGAGAAAAAAACCTTAACCTCTTCCCGCTTTGGCCTCTTTTGACCTTCCTGACAGACCGTTCAGTTGTGAAGTTGCTTTGAGGGCCTTATATTTTAGAAACCCCCAATAAGTCACCCCATTTTCAAAATGTCACCCCTCAAAGTATTCAAAACAGCATTTTGAAAGTTCCTTAACCCTTTAGATGTTTCACAGGAATTAAAGCAATATAGAGGTGAAATTTACAAATTTCATTTTTTTTGTTGCAGTAATTCATTTTTAATCAATGCAACTCAATATTTATTGCCCAAGTTCTGCAGTTTTAGGAAATATCCCACATGTGGCCCTAGCGTGCTAATGGACTGAAGCACCGGCCTCAGAAGCAAAAGGAGCACCTAGAGGATTTTGGGGCCTCCTTTTTTTTTATAGAAAATATTTTAGGCACCATGTCAGGTTTGAATGGCTCATGCGGTGCAAAAACAGTGGAAATCCCCCAAAAGTGTCCCCATTTGGGTAACTACACCCCACAAGGAAATTATCTGGTGGAATAGTGAGCATTTTGACCCCACAGGTTTTTTGCAGAAATTATTGGAATTAGGCCGTGAAAAAGAAAATCTACATTTTTTTCAAAGAAAATGTAGGTTTAGTTAATTTTTTCTCATTTCCACAAGGCCTAAAGGGGAAAAAGCACCACAACATTTGTAAAGCAATTTCTCCCAAATAAAACCATACCCAATATTTGGTCATAAACGGCTGTTTGGACACATGACATGGCTTGGAAGGGAAAGAGCGCCATTTGGCTTTTGGTATTTAAATTTAGCAGGAATGGTTTGCGGAGGCCATGTCGCATTTGCAAGCTCCTGAGGGGACAAATCAGTGAAAATCCCGCTCAAGTGACCACATTTTGGATACTGCACCCATTGGGGAAATTATCTAGATGTATATTGAGCATTTTGACCGCACAGATTTTTTTCAGAAATTATTGGAAGTAGGCCGTGAAAATGAAAATCTATATTTTTTCAAAGAAGATGTAGGTTTAGCTAATTCTTTCTCATTTCCACAAGTGCTAAAGGAGAAAAAGCACCGCAAAATTTGTAAAGCAATTTCTCCCAAATAACACGACGTCATAAATGGCTGTTTGGACACACGGCAAGCCTTAGAAGGGAAAAGAGCGCCATTTGGCTTTTGGAGCTCAAATTTAGCAAGAATGGTTTGCGGAGGCCATGTCACATTTGCAAAGCCTCTGAGGGACCAAAACAGTGAAAACGCCCAAAAAGTGACTCCATTTAGGAAACTACACCCCTTGAGGAATTCATCTAGGGAAGTAGTGAGCATTTTGACCCCACAGGTGTTTCATAGAATTTATTAGAATTGGGCAGTGAAAATAAAAACAATCCTTTTTCTTCAATAAGATGTAGCTTTAGCTGAAAATGTTTCATTTTCTCAAAAAATAATGGAAAAAAAGAAACCCAACATTTCTCCCGAGTATGGAAATACCCCATTTGTGGTCATAAACTGCTTTTTGGGTACACAGTAGGGCTCAGAAGGGAAGGAGCGACATTTGGCTTTTGGAGTGCAGGTGCTGCTGGATTGGTTTCTGGGCACTATGTCACATTTGCAAAGCTCCTGTAGGACCAAGACAGTGGAAACCCCCGAGAAGTGACCCCATTTTGGAAACTACACCCCTCAAGGTATTCACCTAGGGTTGTAGTGAGCATGTTAACCCTGCAGGTGTTTTGCAGAAATTAGTGTTCACTCGATGTTGCAGAGTGAAAATGGGATTTTTTTTTTCCATAGATATGCCAATATGTGGTGCCCAGCTTGTGCAACCATAACAAGACAGCTCTCTAATTATTATGCTGTGTTTCCAGGTTTTAGAATAACCCTACATGGGACACTAATCTATTGCCTGGACATTTGACAGGGCTCAGGAGTGAAAGAGTACCAAGTAAAATTGAGGCCTAATTTGGTGACTTAGAATGTATTGGTTCACAATTGCAGAGGCTCTGATGTAAAATAATAAAAGAAACCCCTGAGAAGTGACCCCATTTTGTAAAATGCACCCCTCAAGGCATTTATTAAGGGTTGTAGTGAGCATTTTCATCCCACAGGTCTTTTCCATAAATGATTGTGCTGCGGATGGAGCAAAAAAAAAAAATTTCAATTTTTCCCTAGATATGACATTTCAGTGGCAAATATGTCCTGCCCAGCTTGTGCCACTGGAGACACACACCCCAAAAATTGTTATAAGGGTTCTCCCGAGTATGGCGATGCCATATATGCGGAAGTAAACTGCTGTTTGGGCACGCTGTAGGGTTCAGAGGAGAGGGATCGCCATTTGGCTTTTGGAGCGTTGATTTTGCTTGGTAGTAGTCCTGTTTAGAGTATTACTGGTATCTCAATTTATAATGTGGGGGCATATGTAAGTCGGGCAGAGTACATCAGGAGCATAGTCAGGTGGTATAATAATGGGGTAAAAAAAACAAAGTACATTTAATCCATAGATGTGTGTTACGCTGTGAAGAATCCTTTATGCACAGGCCAGTGTCGCTCTGATAAATGTCCTTACTTATCTCCCTTTTGGTCCACACTCCGCACCTTTGCAGTTTAGGGAATTTTGCTGGAAAAGAGTTGTCCTGGTATAATGTGGGCACACTCGCTTCCAGCAGATATGTTTGGGCTCTCCCCTTCCTGGTTCCCTAATTTTAGGGCCTTGATAATTCGCCTCCTGACACTGAAGAAATGTTCCCCTCGGTCCTGCACAACTGCATATTTATTGTTTCCTGGCTTATGGGAGCCTTAACTAATTTTATTTTTTGATAGACGTAGTGGTATGAGGGCTATTTTTTTTGCAGGACAAGCTGTAGTTTTTATTGGTACCATTTTGGGGTACATGCGACTTTTTGATCACTTTTTATCCTATTTTTTGGGAGGCAAGGTTACCAAAAACTGCAAATCTGGCATCGTTTTTTAGGTTTTTTTTATACAGCGTTCACCATGCGTTATAAACTACATGTTAACTTTATTCTGCGGGACAGTCCGATTCCGGCGATACCTAATTTATAGCACTTTTTATGTTTTACAACTTTTTGCACAATAAAATTACTTTTGTAAAAATGATTGTATTTTTTCTGTCGCCAGAAGTTATGAGAACCATAACGTTTTAATTTTTTCGTAGACGGATATGTATAAGGGCTTGTTTTTTGCGAGATGAGCTATAGTTTTTAAAGGTAGCCTTTTTGGATACATGCAACTTTTTGATCACTTTTTATTCCAATATTTGTACGCCCTGAAATAAATAACATAATATTTTTATAGTTCAGGCCGTTATGGTCGCGGTGATACCAAATATGTATGAATAATGAAGGACTTGATAAGGGGAAAAAGGGCGATTGTGTTTTATTTTATTACTTTAAACTTTTATTATATGTTTTAAAACTTTTTTTTAACTTTTCTTATACTTTTTTTTACACTTTTTTAAGTCCCACTTTAATACCCAGAGACTTGAAGGTCCAACTGTTTGTCTGCTAGGCAGACCGGGAGGCCAGTACTAGGCCTCCGGTTGTCATTGTAGCCACCAGAAACCCGGCAATTTCATTGCTGGGGTGCCAATAAGCTGCAAACTCCTTAAATGTAGTGATCGCTTTTGACTGCTGCATTTAAGGGCATGGCCACACGTGGCGGATTTCCTCCGCAACTGTCCGCATCAATGCCGCACAGAATCTGCGTTGCAGATTCTGCTGCGGATCTGCACAAAATGTGCAGTAAATTGATGCGGACTAGGTGCTGCGGACTGCGGGAAAAGTACTTCCCTTCTCCCTATCAGTGCAGGATAGAGAGAAGGGACAGCACTTTCCCTTGTGAAAGTCAAAGAAATTCATACTTACCGGCCGTTGTCTTGGTGACGCGTCCCTCCTTCGGCATCCAGCCCGACCTCCCTGGATGACGCGGCAGTCCATGTGACCGCTGCAGCCTGTTATTGGCCTGTGATTGGCTGCAGCCGTCACTTAGACTGAAACGTCATCCTGGGAGGCCGGACTGGAGACAGAAGCAGGGAGTTCTCGGTAAGTATGAACTTCAATTTTTTTTACAGGTTGCTGTATATTGAGATCGTAGTCACTGTCCAGGGTGCAGAAACAGTTACTGCCGATCGCGTAACTCTTTCAGCAACCTGGACAGTGACTATTTACTGACGTCTCCTAGCAACGCTCCCGTAATTACGGGAGCCCCATTGACTTCCTCAGTCTGGCTGTAGACCTAGAAATACATGGGTCCAGCCAGAATGAAGAAATGTCATGGCAAAAAAGCAAGACGCATCCGCAGCACACATAACATGTGCATGACAGCTGCGGACTTCATTGCGGAATTTAGAATCTCCATTGAAGTCAATGGAGAAATTCCGCCATGAGTCCGCCACTGCTCCGCAACAGACAGAGCATGCTGCGGACACCAAATTCCGCTCCGCAGCCTATGCTCCGCAGCGGAATTTTACGCCTCGTCTAAACGAACACTTCTAAATAGAAGTGGAAGGCAATGGAGAAACGGCTCCGCTGCGGATTAACGCTGCGGAGTGTCTGCAGCGGAATTTAAGTGAAATTCCGCCACGTGTGAACCCAGCCTAAGGGGTTAATGGTGGGGATCGAAGCTAATTTCGGTCCCCACTATTACAGCCGGATGTCAGCTGTAATACACCGCTGACATCTGGCGATGATGGCACCGACTCAGCTTCTGAGCCGGTGCCATCCATTTGTCATATGGATACGGCAAAATGCGGGAAGCACTAGCTTTGCATGACGTATCCATACGACAAATGTCGGGAAGGGGTTAAAAAAGTGAGTAAAACTTGTTTTGGCGGAGTGCACCCACATCTCACTTCCACAGGGCCGCCCTTTAGGCGGAGCAAGCGGGATCCATGCTCTGGGCCGCTTACCTGCGCCTCTACATCCATGCACAAACCCTCCATGCTCCGGGTGCAGTGCTGGGTTCTGACGCCGTTGAGCGTCAGAACGTTGTATACGCGATGCAGAGGAGTCAAGAGAGAGGCTCCACGAGCTTGGAGGTTAAGTATATGGATACTGACTGCTGGGGCACTGTATTTAAGCTTATGACGTGTGATAGTGTCTGCTGGAGCCCTGGATCTAAGCCCATATACCTCCCAACTTTTGAATTCGGAAAAGAGGGAAATTTTTAAGCCACGCCCCTAACCACGCCCAATAACCCGCATAAACACATCAAATGACGGCCAGATCCTTCTTCAAATAACGCGCCCACATCCTCACTGCGGATCTCTGGACTGTCTGGATATCACAGATGTTATATTTCAGGTTATATCGTCTTTCTGTTACTTTTCCTAACTTGGGTATAACATTTGCTCATCACGGCAGCACCAGCTGCAGGACAAACCAAAAGGCTGAGAACAATAAAAGTCAAGAGGGAGACCCTGTGGTGGATGACTTTTCAATTGACAGGTAGCAGAGTTACATGATGGGGAATTTTTTTTCCAGTTGTGTAACTCTGCTACCGGTCAATGGAAAAAATCATCCTCCAGAGGGAAAAATCTTTCCCCATGGCGGAGTACCACAAAGAAACACCTGGGAATCAGACATGATGGGGAAACATTTTTCCCTGTGGTGGATGCCTTTTCAGCTGACAGGTAGCAGAGTTACATAAGGGGAATTATTTTTCATTGACATCTAGTTTCTATTGCAATGCAGGGAAGACAGAAGTCACTGGAGGTGAGGAGAAGTTTTTTATTCTTCATATTACTAACATTATGTTTTTTTTTGTTTTGCAGGTTCCGCTGGACCGTTTGGACTACACTGTAGATTCGTTGGACTACTTCGATGATCTACGTTTTAAAAAAAAATAAACCGGGACTCTCATGCAGGATCCGGGACGGTTGGGAGCTATGTCCAAGCCTATCATGAGTTCACGAAACTAATAAATTAAACGGACAACATATGGTCTCCGCCACATATCCTCAACTAATGCCTTGCCTGGCAACCCGGTGATGGTTTTCCCTAAAACAAGCTGTCCCCATGCTGGCCATTTGATTATTTATTTACTGGTTTATTCTAGCACAGTGAATGGTAAAAGGTTTTATGCTGTTTTACTGCGCAATTAAGAGTGGTCTTATTTCTATATAGCTAATGGGTGGGCCCAAGGTGCCCGAGTCCGACACTGATAAAGTGTTATAAAATGTAATATACAGTGAATATACTCTTTGAGACTACCATAGTTACATAGTTAGTACGGTCGATAAAATACATAAGTCCATCAAGTTCAACCAAGGAATGGGAAAAGGGGAGAGATATACATAGTATATAATGGAGCTGAAATTTGTCACAATAAATCTGGTCTAGATAATAGGATGGTCTTCTCAAATAGGTGATCTTTTACTGTATTATACATAATATATACATTTTCAGAGCAGAAAACTGTCAAACAGCTAACTACAGGGACAAGCGTATATTACATAGTAGTAGAATACTCCTTAACTCTTCAGCCATATATACAGAAAAGCTTATTAATTGTATAATAAAGAGTTTCCCAACTTTACAATATACTTTGCGTTAAAATTCATGACCATTTTTAAGACTTCTGCTTACTGTCAATAAATAGAAACATTTTTGTTTACATCCAGAAGCTGAAAACCTTATACCCAGCACACTTCTTACAGCTGAGGGTTTGCTACAATTGTATGTTCAATCTCTGGTGACCCCAATGGTTATGCATCGTGATCCTGGTGATCTAGTTACTTCTTACTTAAGAGGGTTTTACACTGGGCGATAATCAGGCAGATAAACAGGGCAGTGATCAGCAGATAAATGAGAAAACGCTCGATCATCTGATGGTCGTATCGTTTTAAAAAAAATTTAAAGTCAAATAATATTGTTGTCGCCAGGACAGCTCCCTGTGTAAGCAGGGAGATGCGGTGCAGATATGATAATAACGTATGGGGATGAGCGATCGGAGTAACGACCGCTCGTCCCCATCCATAGTTCCGTGTGACAGGAGCAAACATGCGCCGATCAACGAATCGGCCGATTATCGGCTTGTGTAATAGGGCCTTTATTTCCAGTCTCCAGATCTGCAGTGAGATTGACTTCATTCACCAACAATACAATCAAAGTGATCAGACTGTAAATAAAAGTTGCTACGTCCTATCTCCTTGGGCTAGATCTTCAGCATTGCATTAAAGCTCCATTTGAATCAGTAAGGCCAGATTCACACAAGCGTGTGCGTTTTGCGCGCGCAAAAAACGCGGCGCTTTGCGCGTGCAAAAGGCACTTGACAGCTCCGTGTGTCATCACCATATGATGCGCGGCTGCGTGCTTTTCGCGCAGCCGCCATCATTATGACACTCTGTTTGTAAACAGAAAAGCACGTGGTGCTTTTCTGTTTTTATTCATACTTTTCACTGCTGTTTTCATTCACGGAACAGTCTGCACGGCCCCATAGACTAATATAGGTACGTGCGACGCTCGTGAAAATCATGCGCGTTGCACGGACGTATATCACGTTCGTCTGAATAAGCCCTAAGTTATGGTAGACATTTGGACCCTATGTAACTGCAATTCGGTTTAACGGACAATGAGGGCGAAGGCCACACTGCGCCCAAGTCTAGCAGTGTCCCTGCCTCTTCCTACAATCTTAGTGCTATAACAGGATTGGATTAGGGTAATAGAAGGTTGGAGTAGATGCCCAAGACTCAATCGTCAGAACCCTGGGGGGTAGTGAATGCAAGGAATCAGAGCATACATACCATAGACATACCTCCCAACCGTCCCGGATTAAGCGGGACAGTCCCGGATTCCGGGCAGTTTCCTACTGTCCTGGGTGGCCCGGGGTATGTCCCGCTGTCAAACTAATTCTGAAGCAGGGAACCATCAGCTGCCTGCTTCAGAATTAGTTTGGAGCAGAGGGAGCTCCTCCGCTCGCCGAGGGCTCCCCGGGCACAGTGCTACTTTAAGCGCTGTGCTCGGGGAAGCCCTTGACAGTACTGTCCATTTATGAGCGGAATCCCTGGCCAGAGTTGGCAACGGGGATTCCGCTCATATATGGACAGCGCTGTCAATGGCTTCCCCGAGCACAGCGCTTAAAGTAGCGTTGTGTCCGGGGAGCAGGGTTGCCAACTGTCTCTGATTGGGGTGACCTCAGTCACAGACACACAGACCGCCATTGGGTCGGTCGGTGCTGGGACCAGTAACGTGAGTCACCTGGTCCTGACCTCATGTCCAGAGACCAGGCAGGGGGGGGTGGATTGAGTGTCCGACTCACTAGTCACAGCCGCGGTTGTTGCTTTCCTGTGCTTAATTATCGTGGGAAAGCTACAAGAGGGGCTGTGACTGGTAAGTCTCACAGTCACTCCCAGTGCACACTGCATGCGGCAGCAGCGGCAGCCAGTCTGACTGTGAGTCTCTGACCAGTCACCACCCACACGCAGCAGACAGACAGACGTTGCCGGCAGGATAGACTGAGATAGTGCCTGTCGTTATTGACTAGACCCTCAACTACTACTGTTTCGCAGGAATTGAATAGTGCTAGTGGTCAGCTTTTCTGCCTTATACATAGAAGGTCGCTGGTTAAAAGCCCAGCAGGGTATTTTTTATTTTATTAAATATTATTAATATCTTAGTTGTATTAGGCTAAGTTCACACTAGCATTAATATACGTTTATCTCTATTCCGTCAGAGGAAGAGAGGATCGATACGTTACACAAAAAGCAACTGTTTCATTAAAATTACCATTGAATGTAATGGTGATTCTTTTGTATGAGTTGCTTTCCGTTTGTCTCCGTTAGCTAGGTTTCCGTTCTTTTGAACGGAAATAAAAGTTCTGCAGACTGCACTTTTGTGCCCGTAATAACAATCTGTCATTACGGGCACAGCCGGCCACGGACAGTCATCCGCATTTGCGGACCGTGCTCCCATTATAAAGTATGGGACCATGGCCCATAAAATAAAAAAATAGGACATATTTTTTACGGAAGGTTTCTATGGCCATAGAAATGAATGGGTCCGTAATTACGGACAAAATCTATGGTCGTGTGCATGGGGCCTTACACTTGATTTTGTAATGTGTCCATAAAACGTTTGTTCTGTCCGTGATTTTTAGCTCAGTTGTCCAGAAATTTCTGAAGTGGAGGTTGGCAACGATGCCGGGGAGTATTCGGCGAGCGGAGGAGCTCCCTCCGCTCTGAACTAATTCTGAAGCAGGGAGCTGATAGTTTCCTGCTTCAGAATTAGTGGCTACTCCTTGAGCGGAATCCCCGTTGCCGATGATCTGGACATTGACGTCAGTGGCTCCTCCTGGAGCGGAATCCCCGGCTAGAGTCGGCAACGGGGATTCGCTCAAGGAGTATCCACTGACGTCACTGTCCATATACGGACAGTAACATCAGGGCTTACCTCTGGGAGCGGAATCCCCGGCCTATGCTCTGGCTGGGGATTCCGCTTCTAGAGGGAGTCTCAATGGCGCTATCTACAGGGGGTGGCACTATCGACATGGGAACTGTTGCACTATATAGGGGCACTATCTACATGGGCACTGTGGCACTATTGAGAGAGCACTGGCACTTTATATATGGACACTGGCACTAGGGGCAGCTTTGGGGGTATTATACTGTATAAGGGCAGCTAGGGGGGTATTATACTGTATGGAGCAGCTATGGGGTCATTATAGTGTATGGGGAGGCTATTGAGGCATTATGCTGTAGGGGGGCTTTAAGATGTATGGGGGCAGCTATGGGGCTTTATACTGTATGGGGCAGTTATGGGGCATTATACTGAATGGGGCAGCTATGGGGGCATTATACTGTATGGGGGCATCTGTATGGGCATTTTACTGTATGGGGCAGCTATGGGAGCATTATGCTGCATGGGCAGCTATGGGGCATTATGTTGTATGGGGGAATTTGTTTGGGCATTATACAGCATGGGAGAATCTATGTGGGCATTATGCTGTATGGGGGCACTATACTGTGTGGTGGCAGCAAGAGGGCAATATACTGTGGCACTACCTACATGGGCACTGTGTCACTATCTACAAGGGCATTGGAACTAGGGGCAGCTAAGTGGGCATTATACTGTATGGGGCAGATATGGGGGCATTATGCTGTATGGGGGAAGCTATGGGGGCGTTATGCTGTATGGGGGAAGCTATGGGGGCGTTATGCTGTATGGGGAAATTTGTTTGAGCATTATACTGCATGGGGGCATCTGTATGGGCATTATACTGCATGGGAGAATATGTGTGGGCTTTATACTGTATGGGTGCATCTGTGTTGGCTTTATACTGTATGGGGCCATCTGTGTTGGCTTTATACTGTATGGGGCCATCTGTGTTGGCTTTATACTGTATGGGGGTACCTGTGTTGGCTTTATACTGTATGGGTGCATCTATGGGGCATTATACCATATGGTGGCACCTAGAAGGCATTATACTGTGTAGGGGCAGCTATTTAGTATTATACTGTGTGGGAGGCACTATGGGAGCATGATACTGTGTAGGCGGCACTATGGGAGCATGATACGGTGTGGGAGGCACTATGGGAGCATGATACTGTGTGGGAGGCACTATGGTAGCATGATATTATGTGAGCTGAATCGGGTGTGTATGGGCAGGGATTGGGTGGGATTAGAGGCGTGGCTTAAAAGAAAAAAATTGTCCCTCTTTGTGATACTTGAAAGTTGGGAGGTATGCCGTAGACACGGACCATGTGGCTGCTCTGGGGCTCCTGGAGAGAGGGGGGCCAGCCATGGTTGGTCCCCTTCAATCCCATTTGCTACTAAATTATGAAAACCTGTGCTGAAAGGGTGTAAGGGTCATGGAAAGGGTGTGGAAGAGCAAGCAAATACAAGCCCCTTCTGTCCTGGGTGGCAAATAGGGGACTATTTTTGTCTTTGCTATGGGACCCCTTAATTTCTATGTAAACCACTGACAAGGACAATGTCTGGAAGCAATAGCATAGTCGACTACGCTATTGCTTTTAGCAAAACGACGGATCCGGTGCACAACAGAGACAAACGGAAACCATGGGCACCAGATCCGTCACCATTGAAATCAATGGTGATGGAAACGGAAAACTCTGGTTTCCGTTTGTGTCTGCTCAGGGTCCCGTTCTGACGGACAGCTCCGACGGAGCATCAGAATGGGACCCCAACGCAAATGTGAATGAAGCCTTATTATTAACTTATATTTATAAAGCACCAACATATTCTACAGTGCTGTACAGAGACGCCTGTCTCATAATCTATTTACACAATCTCAGTCACAATACTATTACTTACTACCACTTGGCTTATCATGAACCTGGTGAGAACCTGCAAACTACATGCAGATTGGCCAAGGTCGGATTTGATTTCAGGACCCTTAGATCTAGTTCACACAGTGTAGTATTGAAGCAGTTTTTTCAGTAAGTACTGGGATTCTATATATAAAAAGGAAGCAAAAGTTGTTCCTTTATACATTATTTGCCTTTAACATCTCCATGAATGGAAATTGTTGCACTGTGTTTTTTGGCTGCATGACTTTTACAGTTGAGACATGTTAATCTGTAAAAAAAAAAAAAAAAAGCGCAGTCAAAAACTGTCCCAAAACCATAGTGGTAGAAATACATTCACTTACGTTTTTTCACTGCATCTTGGAGCAAGTGGCCGTACAGTCAACTGCACAGACATAAAAAGTATCACTAGTATTACTACAATTAGATCTAATATTTACATCATTCTCCAATCACAAATTTGTGCCTGTAAAATTTTTATAAACAAATTTAATTCATGTAAAAAAGTCCAGGTCTAAAATTCAGCTCAATATCGCCACCTAGAGGCAAACTTCAAATCCGACATTGGGTGTTTTTTAGCCCAGGTTCACGATTTAATTATTAAGCACAATGATAATGTACTTTAGAGAAATCTAGAATCTAATTTAGAAAAATGGGACTACAGTATGAACAAAATAAATCATAACTGGTGGACAGGGCATTTTAAACCCAGCCATAATACTTCTTTTTCAAGGGGTATTCATGTTTGTGTGTTCACACACATGATAAATACCTATTATGTGTGTTATACACATTAGGGTAATTCTTTAGTGTAGGATTCCATATATCTTTTCATATTTGTCTGTGATAATGCACATTTGCACATATATCTGTACATATGTACATTTCCTTATCAATTTTATTAAATTATGTATTTATTATGACAATTTATTGACACATATTATGGTACGTATACATTTCATTATATATTTGTACATTATTCACATTTTTGTCACTTTAAGTTTATTAAATTTACATCACCCATATATTTTTACACTTTCATTTTTTTATGGTATCACTATATTATATTATACTATATTATATCGTATTAATATTAAACTATGTTGTATTGTTGTATGTCTTATTGTTGTCAACATAATAAAATTAATTGTTCTTTTGGTGCATCTCATCACGTGTGTGTCACTTTATTTTATCTTATATTTTTTTCTTTCTTCCTCTTATCACATCACTGAGCACGTGTGTTCACTCTCCTTGCACTTACCACATTTTGGTTTTCTATATTATGAAAAAATCCCCCCTTTTCTTTAAATTGTTCTAATATATATTTTTTGCATGTTTTATTTTTATTTATGTATGTAGACATTTCTCTTATGTTATAATGTCAATTAATATCCATTCTATGACATGTTTATGTGTGTAACAGCATTTATTGTATAATTGTTTATATACATCTGGGTCTATATTTTGTGACTGATTGATATACCAGCTCAGTTCTGTTCACACTTTAAATGGCATCTGTAGTATATGGGCTTGTGTGATCGCTTTTTGCCCACATCCAAAATGGCCACTTGAACATGACATGTCAAAACGCTATTCATAGTAGAAAGGTCTATAACATCGTTTTTGCCCATATTCAAAATGGCCACCGCAGTATGTCATCTCACAATAGTGCGACCTAACATTCTTTTCCCGGCGCTTCTGCACTGATGCGCACGCGCATGCGCAGTGGCGTCCGTGTGATGCGTGTATGGGAAAGCTGGCGGTGTTTGTGACTCACTGCCCAACAGTCAGGTATTTACATATATATTAACTCAGCTGTTTATACTATACACCAGGCTCAGCCTTGGCTGCTTACAATGAGGTACTTTCAATACCTTACCGTAATTGGTTACTTTAAAGGGACCCCTCCCATTTTTTCAGTATATGTATATCATCATCTACTCTTCCTGTCAGTACCCCTTGAAAAAGCTACCGCGAAACGTGCGTCGGGGCTCCTGGCGTGGAGTTTACTTTTGGGTTATTCTTACTACACCTGGGTTGGTATAGGTTCAGGGACCGTACTTTTATTCATGGTGATTTCCTGTTCTCTATCTAGCTTTGTACACACTGTACTTTGTTTGCTGCCATCCCTGTGCATATATTGATGGGTCTATTTTCATGTTGATGTGTGATGACATGGGTGTCAGAAACCTTATGTGTGGTTTGCAGAGTTCCTCATACTATATGCACACAGCTTGTTTGACCTAATGACCCGCATTGCTGCTATATATACAGCACTTTTGTGTACATATTATATTTTTTTGAATGGCCCTTCTGTTCTCTATGCCAGTGTATTTTAAATTGTCTGTTGTATTTTAGGTCCTGATGGCCAACATGTTTTTATGATTTAATGTAATAAAGGATTTATATATTTTTGCAGATACAATTTGTATTTGGTGTTATTCTTCCCTCAGTGGAGGTGTGATATGTCCTCACATTCAGCTATAGGTATTTAATGTCTATTTTCTTTTTGAAATGTGGGGACGTTTATTATAACGTGCATCGTTTGGCTTGTCTCAGTATAGGTACTTAATAATACTTCTGTATTGGAACTAGAACAAATAATAAAATACAGAGAAGATCATGTATAGAAAGCTTCAGGGACCACAAATGGACTTGTTCTGAAATTTATGACCAAAATATTCAAGAGGTGTCAATCATTGTTTAATCTCCATGAACTGGGCGACAAAGGAAAGATGACCAAAGAAACCCAGAAGTTTCACTCCGTATCACAATGACCTCAAAATTGTCACTAATAAGATGTAAAATAAAATGTAATTTTTATTAGTAATTCTCAGGGGCGGACACAGACACCAGCATACCTCCCAACTTTTGAATTTGGAAAAGAGGGACATTTTAAGCCACGCCCTAACCACGCCCAATATCCCGCATAAACACATCAAATCACGGCCAGATCCTTCTGCAAATAACGCGCGCACATTCTCACTGCGGATCTCTGGACTGTCTGGATATCACAGATATTATATTTCAGGTTATGTCGTCTTTGTGTTAAGTTGCCTATCTTGGGTATAACATTTGCTCATCACGGCAGCAGCAGCTGCAGGACAAACCAATAGGCTGAGTACAATGAAAGTCAAGAGGGAGACCCTGTGGTTGATGACTTTTCAATTGACAGGTAGCAGAGTTACATGATGGGGATTTTTTTTTCCAGTTGTGTAACTCTGCTACCGGTCAATGGAAAAATCATCCACCAGAGCCCCCCTGTAGATAGCTCCACACACAGCCCCCCTGTACATAGCGCCAGACACAGCCCCCCTGTACATAGAGACAGACACAGCTCCCCTGTAAATAGCTCCACACACAGCCCCCCTGTAGATAACTCCACACACAGCCCCCCTGTAGATAACTCCAGACACAGCCCCCCTGTAGATAGCTCCACACACAGCCCCCCTGTACATAGCGCAAGACACAGCCCCTCTGTACATAGCGCCAGACACAGCCCCCCTGTAGATTGCTACACACACAGCCCCCCTGTACATAGCTCCACACACAGCCCCCTGTACATAGCACCAGACACAGAACCCCTGTAGATAGCTCCAGATACAGCCTCCCTGTACATAGCTCCACACACAGCCCCCTGTAGATAGTTCCACACACAGCCCCCCCTGTAGATAGCGCCACACACAGCCCCCATGTACATAGCGCCAGACACAGCCCCCCTGTAGATTGCTCCACCCAGCCCCCTGTACATAGCGCCAGACACAGCCCCCCTGTAGATAGCTCCAGATACAGCCCCCTGTAGATTGCTCCACACAACCCCCCTGTAGATAGCTCCAGATACAGCCCCCTGTAGATAGCGCCACACACAGCCCCCTGTAGATAGCGACACACACAGCCCCCCTGTAGATAGCGCCACACATAGCCCCCCTGTACATAGCACCAGACACAGCCCCCCTGTAGATAGCTCCACACAAAGCCCCTCTGTAGATAGCTACTCACACAGCCCCCCTGTAGATAGCGCCAGACACAGCCCCCTGTAGATAGCTCTAGATACAGCCTCCCTGTACATAGCTCCACACACAGCCCCCTGTAGATAGTTCCACATACAGCCCCCCCTGTAGATAGCACCACATACAGCCCCCATGTACATAGCGCCAGACACAGCCCCCCTGTAGATTGCTCCACACAGCCCCCCTTTAAATAGCGCCAGACACAGTCCCCCTGTAGATAGCTCCAGATACAGCCCCCTTGTAGATAGCTCCACACATAGCCCCCCTGTAGATAGCTCCACACACAACCCCCCCTGTAGATAGCGCCACACACAGCCCCCATGGACATAGCGCAAGACACAGCCCCCCTGTAGATTGCTCCACCCAGCCCCCTGTAGATAGTTCCAGATACAGCCCCCCTGTAGATAGCTCCAGATACAGCCCCCCTGTAGATAGCGCCACACACAGCCCCCCTGTAGATAGCTCCACACACAGCCCCCCTGTAGATAGCTCCACACACAGCCCCCTGCTGTAGATATCGCCACACACAGCCCCCATGTACATAGCGCCAGACACAGCCCACCTGTAGATTGCTCCAGATACAGCCCCCCTGTAGATAGCTCCATACATAGCCCCCCTGTAGATAGCGCCACACACAGCCCCAATGTACATAGCGCCAGACACAGCCCCCTGTAGATAGCTCCATATACAGCCCTCTGTAGATTGCTCCACACAGCCCCCTGTAGATAGCTCCAGATACAGCCCCCTGTAGATTGCTCCACCCAGCCCCCTGTACATAGCGCCAGACACAGCCCTCTTGTAGATAGCTCAAGTTACAGCCCCCTGTAGATTGCTCTACACAGCCCCCTGTAGATAGCGCCACACACAGCCCCCCTGTAGATAGCGCCACACACAGCCCCCCTTTAGATAGCTCCACACACAGCCCCCCTGTAGATAGCTCCACACACAGCCCCCCTGTAGATAGCTCCACACACAGCCCCCCTGTAGATAGCTCCACACACAGCCCCCCTGTAGATAGCGCCACACACAGCCCCCCTATAGATAGCTACACACACAGCCCCCCTGTAGATAGCTACACACACAGCCCCCCCCTGTAGATAGTGCCACACTCAGCCCCCCTGTAGATAGCTGCACACACAGCCCCCCCTGTAGATAGCTCCACACACAGCCCCCCTGTAGATAGCGCCACACACAGCCCCCATGTACATGGCGCCAGATAGAGCCCCCCTGTATAGTGCCAGACACAGCCCCCTGTAGATTGCTCCAGATACAGCCCCCCTGTAGATAGCTCCACACATTGCCCCCCTGTATATAGCTCCAGATACAGCCCCCCGGTAGATTGCTCCACACAGCCCCCCTGTATATAGCTCCCTGTAGGTAGCTCAACACAACCCCCTTATAAGAGGTAGCCGGCCCTACTGCTGCCACTCTCCGCTCTGCTTTCACTCACCGTCAGAAGAAGGCTGGAGTCTTGCGGCGGCGTTTTCACTGGTGTCGATGCCGGCCCAGGAGTGGACCAGTCCAGTCACCTGACCTGTTACCTGACCAGTGAGGTCAGATGACAGGTCAGGTGACTCAATTGGTCCATTCCCGTGCCGGCATCGATCCCAGTGAGAACACCGCCGCAAGACTCTTGCCTTCTTTTGATCGCTGCTGCAGACGTCTGGCATGCAGGGCGCCTGTCAGCAGCGATCAGCTGTTTTGATGAGGCACCCAGCGGGACATTCTGCAGACCGCCCGGGACGGCGGGACAGCAGTGAGAAACTGGGACTGTCCCGCTGGATCTGGGATGGTTGGGAGGTATGGTACAGAGACGCCCAAACCAGACTGCATCCTGGACTACAATAGGTACATGGGTGGGGTGGACTTGTCAGATCAATTCCTGAAGCCCTACAACGCCATGCGGTGTGGTATAAGAAGCTGGCCGGGCACATCATACAGATGGTATTGTACAATGCGTACGTGCTACGTAGATGTGCAGGCAAGAGGGGAACTTTCCTGGAATTTCAAGAGGTGGTTATCAAGAACCTAATCTTTAGGGACCAAGAAGGGGGCACCCAGTACTTCTGGAAGCGAGGCCGCACGCATCTCTACCAGGGCAACACTTTCCAGGAGAAGTTCCCCAAACTGGCAAGAAGGGAAAAAGTCAAAAGAGGTGCAAAGTCTGCTATAAGAGGGAGATAAGGGAGGACACAATATATCAATGTGACACGTGTCCCGAAAAACCAGTGCTCTGTATGAAAGTGTTTTAAAATTTATCATATATCCCTTGATTTTCAATCTACCCCCGTTTTACTTACCCTGATGCACTCCTCACAGCTTATCCCCCTTATCTTTCCCCTCTGAGCCCTGCTGTGTGCCCAGGCAGCTGATAACAGCCACATTGACGGTATTGCTGTACCCAGGTGAACCCACATTACAGTTTATGTGGTGTATGTCTCCGGTGGCGCATGCCGAGCACAATATATCGGACACTGAAATGGCATATATGTATAGAATATTGCAAATCTCACTCTGCACCATCTGCTGCGCATTATCTTTTACACAATACATATGGGGTCAAAATGCTCACTACACCTCTAGATGAATGCCTTAAGGGGTGTAGTTTTTAAAACGGGGTCACTTCTCGGGGGTTTCAACTGTACTGGTAAATCAGGAGCTTCTGCATACATGACTTCGCACTAGAAAATCCCCAGTAGGCCAAATGGTGGTCCTTTCCTTCTGAGACCTCCCATGGGCCCAAACGGCAGTTTATCACCACAAATGGAGTATTGCCGCACTCAGGACAAATTGGGCAACAAAATGGGGTATTTTATTGCTTGTGAAAATATGAAATTTTGAGCCAAAACTACATCTTATTGGAAAAAAATAAAAACATTTTTTTAAATTCACAGCCCAATTCAAATACATTCTGTGAAAAAAGTGTTGGATCTAAATGGACACAACACCCATAAATGACATCCTTGAGGGGTGTAATTTCCAAAATGGGGTCACTTCTGGTGGGTTTCCATTGCTTTGATACCTCTGGGGCTCTGCAAATGCGACATGGCACCCGAAAACCAATCCAGCAAAATCTGGACTTCAAAGAACACATAGCGCTCCTTTCCTTCTGAGCCCTCCCATGGGCCCAAACGGCAGTTTATCACCACAAATTGGGTCTTGCCGCACTCATGACAAATTGAGCAACAAAATAGGTCATTTTGTTCCTTGTGAAAATAAGAAACTTTGATAAAAAATTACATCTTATTGGAAAAAATTAATTTTTTTCTTTATTTCACAGCCCAATTCAAATACGCGCTGTGAAAAAACTGTGGTGTCAAAATGGTAACAACAACCATAAATGAATTCCTTGAGGGGTGCCGTTTCCAAAATGTGGTCAATTTTGGGGCATTCCTACTATTTTGGCACCTCAACACCTCTTCAATCCTGGCATGCTGCCTAAAATATATTCTAATAAAAAAAAAAAAAAGAGGCCCCAAAATGCACTAGGTGCTTCTTTGCTTCTGGGGCTTGTGTTTAAGTCGACGAACACACTAGAGCCACATGTTGGACATTTCTAAAAACTGCAGAATCTGGACAACACATATTTAATAGAGTTTCTCTGGTAAAACCTTCTGTGTTACAGAATTTTTTTTTATAAAATTGAAATTCAGAAAGAAAAATGAAATTTGCAAATTTCACCTCCACTTTGCTTTAATTCCAGTGAAATGCCTAAAGGGTTAAAAAAAACTTTCTAAATGCTGTTTTGAATACTTTGAGGGGTCTAGTTTTTAAAATGGGGTGTTTTATGGGGGTTTCTAATACATAGGCCCCTCAAAGCCACTTTAGAACTGAACAGGTACCTTAAAAATAAGGCTTTTGAAATTTTCTTAAAAATATGAGAAATTGCTGTTTATGTTCTAAACCTTGTAACGTCCAAGAAAAATAAAAGAATGTTCAAAAAACAATGGCAATCTAAAGTAGACTTATGCAAATGTGAACTAGTAACTATTTTGGGGGGTATACCCATCTGTTTTACAATTTAAATTCAGAAAAATGCTATTTTTTCTAAATTTTCTCAAAATTTTGCAATTTTTCACAAATAAACACTGAATATATCGACCAAATTTTACCACTAACATAAAGCCCAATGTTTCACGAGGAAACAATCTCAGAATCGCTTGTATAGGTTTAAAGAGGATCTGTCACCAGATTCTTAAATCCCTTTCTCCTATTGCATGTGATTGGCGCTGCAATGTAGATAACAGTAACACTTTTTTTTTTTTTTTAAACGTTCATTTTTGGCCAAGTTATGAGCCATTTTATATATATGCAAATTAGCTTTGAAATGGACAACTGGGCGTTTTTTTTCGTTATGTCCAACTGGGCGTGAATTGTGTTTTTAACTGGGCGTGTTTACGTGTATGACGCTGACCAATCAGTGACCAGTCAGCATCATATACTCCTCTCCATTCATTTACACAGCAGCGATGTGCAGCCACATACACAGAGATTAACGTTAATCAAGTGTCCTGATAATGAATACACATGACCATCCAGCCTGGACGTCATGTGTATTCAGAATCCTAACATTTCTGACTTCTGACAGGTAAAAAAAAGAAAGTGTAAAAAGTAAAAAAAAAGTTAACAAAAATATAAAGTGTAAAAAGTAAAAAAAGTTAATAAAAATGTTTTAGAAAAGTGTAAAAAGTTTTTGTTTTCCTATAAAAATTAATTTATTATAGGGAAAAAATGAAAACGTTAAAAAAAAGAACACATATTTGGTATTAACGCGTTCGTAACGACCCAAACTATAAAACTATAATGTTATTTTTTCCGCACGGAGAACGCCGCAAATAAAAAAAAATGGAAAATTATGTCAGCATCGCTATTTTTTGGTCACCACCCCTCACAAGATATAGAATAAAAAGTGATCAAAAAGTCACATTTACCCCAAAATAGTACCAATAAAAACTTCAACCCGTACCGCAAAAAACAAGACCTCCCATAGCTTTTTTGACAAAAAAATAAAAAAGTTATGGCTCAGAATAGGGTGTCTCAGAAAACAAATTTTATAGAAACGTAATTTTATTGTGCAAAAGCTGCAAAACGTAAAAAACACTATACCCATATAGTATTGCCGTAACTGTACCGACTGGCAGAATACATTAAAATTTTATTTATTACGCACGGTGAACGTTGTAAGAAATAAAGTATTTAAAGCGCCAAAATCGCTTTTTTTTGGTCACCTTAGCTCTAAAAAAGATCCTGTGGGGTCAAAATGCTCACTATACCCCTAGAAAAATTCCTTGAGGGGTGTAGTTTCCAAAATAGGGTCACTTTTGGGGGGTTTCCACTGTTTTGGTCCCTCCGGGGCGTTGCAAACCCGACATGGCACTGAAAACCAATCCAGCAAAATCTGCGCTCCAAAATCCAAAAGGCGCTCCTTCCCTCCTGAGCTGTAATGGCAGGAAGGAGGTGAAGGGAAAGTGAGCCCTAATCTACCCACCGCCCTGTCCCTGCCTACTTGCAACGACCCGCCCTAGGCGACGAGGTACAACTGGGCGGCGGTCCCTACGCTGGCTAAGTGCACTGGAAGACAAACAGGGAACACGCAAGGGAAGGGGCAGTAGCCACGGAACGCCAAGGAAACGGGGCGGCGAACGAACAGTCAGGACCAGGACGAAGTGAGTACACCCGAGCGGGCACGGAGACAGAAGCAAGCCAGGGCAAGCAAAGCAGGTCAAGCAGAACTGCAGCAAGGCAGAAGCACGGCAGAAGCAGGCTGGAGCAAGCAGCAGTGGGGCCAGGAATCCAAAAGAATTACAAGCACTGAGGGAGAGCACAGGGCAGGTAATAAAGGGCAGGGGGCGGAGCTAACTCCGAGAGACCAGGCCGCGATAGGCTCTCCCACTCCTGAGCCTGCCACCCTGGTTGGTGGGAGATGGTGTCAGTCGAACAGGTCTGGCCTCAGGTGTGGATTGATTAATCCCAGGAGTATAGCTAGATGAAGTACCTGGCAGATCCCTAACAGTACTCCCCCTTTTATGAGGGGCCACCGGACCCTTACTAAGGGGACCCGGTTTAGTGGGGAAGAGGAGGTGGAACCTCCTGATCAATACCCCAGCGTGAACGTCACGGGCAGGTACCCAAGTCCTCTCCTCCGGCCCGTATCCTTTCCAATGGACGAGGTACTGGAGGGAGCCCTGGACCATCCTACTGTCCATAATCTTGGCCACCTCGAATTCCACCCCCTCAGGGGTGAGAACGGGAACAGGAGGTATCCTCGAGGGGGACCAGGACGGGGAGCAGCGTTTAAGGAGGGAGGCATGGAAGACGTCATGTATGCGAAAGGATGGGGGGAGCTCCAGACGGAAGGATACAGGGTTGAGGACTTCAATGATCTTATAAGGTCCAATGAATCGGGGAGCAAACTTCCTGGACGGGACCTTAAGGCGCAAGTTCCTGGACGACAACCAGACCAAATCCCCGACGACAAACCGGGGGTTAGCAGAACGTCTACTATCCGCCTGAATCTTTTGTGCGCTCTGGGACGCCTCTAGGTTCTTCTGAACCTGGGCCCAGACAGTGCACAGTTCCCGATGAACCTCCTCTACCTCAGGATTATTGGAACAACCAGGGGAGATGGAGGAGAACCTTGGGTTAAACCCGAAATTACAGAAAAACGGGGAGACCCCTGACGAGTTACTGACCCTGTTATTCAGGGAAAATTCAGCAAGGGGAAGGAATGAGACCCAATCGAATTGACAGTCCGAGATGAAACACCTTAAATATTGTTCCAGGGATTGGTTGGTCCTTTCCGTTTGGCCATTAGTTTCGGGATGGAAGGCGGAGGAGAAGGACAGATCAATCTCCAACTTTTTACAAAAAGCTCTCCAAAATAAGGAAACAAATTGTACCCCTCTGTCAGAAACGATATTGACTGGGGCCCCATGGAGACGCAGGATGTGTTTCACGAACAAAGAAGCTAACGTCTTGGCGTTAGGTAGCTTCTTAAGGGGCACAAAGTGGCACATCTTGCTGAAGCGGTCGACTACCACCCACACCACCGACTTGCCCTGAGATGGAGGCAAATCGGTGATAAAATCCATGGAGATATGGGTCCAAGGTCTCTGGGGAATGGGCAAGGAACGTAGTAGGCCCGCAGGTCGGGACCTAGGGGTTTTGGACCTAGCGCAAACCTCACAAGCGGCGACGTAAGCCCTAACATCTTTAGGCAACCCAGGCCACCAATAGTTTCTGGTAATGAGGTGTTTGGTGCCCAAGATGCCAGGATGACCAGATAGAGCGGAGTCATGGTTTTCCCTGAGTACCCTCAGCCGGTATTGCAGGGGAACAAACAGTTTGTCCCCAGGGACGTTCCCGGGAGCTGCACCCTGATCAGCCGCGATATCAGAAGCTAAATCAGAATCCGTGGCAGAGACGATTATACCAGGGGGTAAAATACAAGCGGGATCCTTCTCGGAAGGAGGATTGGCCATGAAACTACGTGACAGAGCGTCAGCCTTAATATTCTTGGACCCAGCCCTATAGGTAACCAAGAAATTAAATCTGGTAAAGAATAGTGCCCACCGAGCTTGTCTAGGATTAAGCCTCCGGGCCGATTCTAGGAAAACCAGATTCTTGTGATCCGTAAGGACCGTTACCTGGTGTCTGGCCCCCTCCAGGAAGTGCCGCCACTCCTCAAACGCCCATTTAATGGCTAGAAGTTCGCGGTTGCCAATATCATAGTTACTCTCCGTGGGCGAAAACTTCCTAGAGAAGTAAGCACAGGGGCGGAGATGGGTGAGGGAGCTGGTACCCTGGGACAAGACGGCCCCCACTCCCACCTCGGAAGCGTCAACCTCCACAATAAATGGCTCCTCTTGGTTGGGCTGAATCAGCACGGGGGCCGAGATAAAGCACTTCTTGAGAGTCTCAAAGGCCTGGACGGCCTCAGGGGGCCAATGGAGGACATCGGCACCCTTGCGGGTGAGGTCCGTAAGAGGCTTAGCGACGACCGAGAAGTTGGCAATAAATCTCCTGTAATAGTTGGCGAACCCTAAAAAACACTGTAACGCCTTAAGGGAGGCAGGTTGGACCCATTCCGCCACAGCTTGAACCTTGGCAGGGTCCATGCGGAATTCATGAGGAGTGAGGATTTGCCCTAAAAATGGTATCTCCTGTACCCCAAAGACACATTTTTCAGTCTTAGCAAACAGATTATTCTCCCGAAGGACCTGGAGCACCTTCCTGACATGCTCCACGTGGGAGGACCAGTCCTTGGAAAACACCAGTATGTCATCAAGGTACACAACAAGAAATATCCCCAGGTAATCTCTCAGGATTTCATTAATAAAATTCTGGAAGACAGCAGGGGCATTACACAACCCAAAGGGCATGACCAGGTATTCGAAATGACCCTCGGGTGTGTTGAACGCAGTTTTCCACTCATCCCCCTCTTTGATGCGGATAAGGTTATATGCCCCCCGTAGATCGAACTTAGAAAACCACTGGGCTCCCTGTACCTGATTAAAAAGATCCGGAATCAAAGGAAGTGGGTACTGGTTCCTTACGGTGACCTTATTCAGGTTACGATAATCAATGCACGGCCTAAGACCACCATCCTTCTTCCCCACGAAGAAGAAGCCAGCACCTACAGGAGAAGTCGAGGGGCGAATGAAACCCTTGGCCAGGCATTCTTGGATATATACCCTCATCGCTTCACGTTCAGGACATGAAAGATTAAATATCCTACCCTTAGGAAGCTTGGCACCAGGCACCAAATCGATGGCGCAATCGTAATCTCTATGGGGGGGCAACACCTCAGAGGCCTCCTTGGAAAACACATCGGCGAAGTCCTGAACAAACTCAGGAAGCGTGTTTACATCCTCCCGGGGAGAAATAGAGTTAACAGAAAGACATGACATCAGACATTCATTACCCCATTTGGTGAGATCCCCAGTATTCCAATCAAACGTGGGATTATGCAACTGCAACCAGGGAAGACCTAATACCAGATCAGACGATAATCCCTGCATCACCAGTACAGAGCACTGCTCCAAATGCATGGAGCCAACCAGGAGTTCAAAAACAGGGGTATGCTGTGTAAAATAACCATTAGCAAGGGGGGTTGAGTCGATTCCTACTACAGGGATAGGATAAGGTAAATCAATACAAGGCATCTTTAGAGACATAGCAAATTCCACAGACATGATATTAGCAGATGAGCCAGAATCCACGAAAGCACTGCCCGTGGCAGACCGGCCAGCAAACGAGACCTGAAAGGGAAGCAAAATTTTATTGCGTTTCACATTAACGGGAAATACCTGTGCGCCCAAGTGACCTCCCCGATGATCACTTAGGCGCGGAAGTTTTCCGGCTTCTTATTCTTGCGCCTGGGACAGGTGTTCAGTAGATGCTTGTCGTCCCCACAGTAGAAGCAGAGACCATTCATTCTGCGAAACTCCCTACGTTGTCGAGGGGACATGGAGGCCCCGAGTTGCATAGGTACCTCCGAGTCCTCCGTGGAGGGGCGAGGAGACGGGACCTCGGGGGGAATCGCAGAAAAGTCAGAGGGGAGCACACTGAAGCGTTCTAGCTGACGTTCCCTGAGACGTCGGTCAAGTCGTACTGCTAGGGCCATAACCTGGTCAAGGGAGTCAGGCGAGGGGTAGCTAACCAGCAGATCCTTCAGGGCGTCAGATAATCCTAACCTAAACTGGCACCTTAGGGCCGGATCGTTCCACTGAGAAGCTACGCACCACTTCCTAAAATCAGAACAGTATTCCTCAACCGGTCTCCTACCCTGACGTAAGGTCACCAGCTGACTCTCGGCTAAAGCAGTCCTGTCAGTCTCGTCGTAAATGAGTCCGAGGGCAGAGAAAAAACGATCAACAGAGGAAAGTTCAGGGGCGTCAGGAGCCAAGGAGAAGGCCCACTCTTGGGGCCCTTCCTGGAGTCGGGATATGATGATACCCACCCGCTGGTTCTCGGAACCTGAGGAGTGGGGCTTTAGGCGGAAATACAGTCTGCAACTCTCCCGGAAGGAGAGAAACGTCTTACGGTCCCCTGAAAACCGGTCAGGTAACTTGAGGTCGGGTTCTAGAGGTGAGGTGAGGGGTACTACTAAAGCAGCGTCACCCTGATTGACCCTTTGGGCCAGGGCCTGGACCTGTAGGGAGAGGCCCTGCATCTGCTGGGTCAGGGTCTCAAGGGGGTCCATGATAGCGTCAGCGTAGGAGAAAGGGTAGACTAGGTAAGGGCTTGTAATTATGTAATGGCAGGAAGGAGGTGAAGGGAAAGTGAGCCCTAATCTACCCACCGCCCTGTCCCTGCCTACTTGCAACGACCCGCCCTAGGCGACGAGGTACAACTGGGCGGCGGTCCCTACGCTGGCTAAGTGCACTGGAAGACAAACAGGGAACACGCAAGGGAAGGGGCAGTAGCCACGGAACGCCAAGGAAACGGGGCGGCGAACGAACAGTCAGGACCAGGACGAAGTGAGTACACCCGAGCGGGCACGGAGACAGAAGCAAGCCAGGGCAAGCAAAGCAGGTCAAGCAGAACTGCAGCAAGGCAGAAGCACGGCAGAAGCAGGCTGGAGCAAGCAGCAGTGGGGCCAGGAATCCAAAAGAATTACAAGCACTGAGGGAGAGCACAGGGCAGGTAATAAAGGGCAGGGGGCGGAGCTAACTCCGAGAGACCAGGCCGCGATAGGCTCTCCCACTCCTGAGCCTGCCACCCTGGTTGGTGGGAGATGGTGTCAGTCGAACAGGTCTGGCCTCAGGTGTGGATTGATTAATCCCAGGAGTATAGCTAGATGAAGTACCTGGCAGATCCCTAACATGAGCCCTGCTGAGGGTCCAAACATCAGTTTATGACCACATATGGGGTATTGCCGAAATCGGGAGAAATTTCTTTACAAATGTTGGGGTGCTCTTTCTCCTTTATTCCTTGTAATAATGAAAAAATTCTATGTTTCCACAGAAAAAAGGTGATTCTTCACAGACTAATTCCCCTAAATTCTGCAAAAAAACTGTGTGGTCAAAATGCTAACTATACCCCTAGAAAAATGCCTTGAGGTTTGTAGTTTCCAAAATGAGGTCACTTTTGGGGGGTTTCGACTGTTTAGCTGCCACAAGACCTCTTCAAACCTGACATGGTGCCTAAAATATATTCCTAAAAAAAGGAGGCCGCAAAATCCGCTAGGTGCTCCTTTGCTTCTGAGGCCTGTGTTTCAGTCCATTAGCACACTAGGGCCACATGTGGGATATTTCTAAAAATCTGCAGAATCTGGGCAATAAATATTGAGTTGCGTTTCCCTGGTGTTACAGATTTTTTTTTATTACAAATGAATTTCGGCAAAAAAAATGAAATTTGTAAATTTCACCTCTACTTTGCCTTAATTCCTGTGAAACGCCTAAAGGGTTAAGATACTTTCTGACTGTGGTTTTGAATACCTTGAGGGGTGCCGTTTTCAAAATGAAGTGATTTATGGGGACTTTCTAAAATATGAGAAATTGCTGCTAAAGTTCTAAGCCTTGTAACGTCCTAGAAAAATAAAAGGACGTGAAAAAACATGATGCAAACATAAAGTAGACATATGGGGGATGTTAACTAGTAACTATTTTGTGTGGTATTACTATCTGTTTTACAAGCAAATACATTTAAATTTAGAAAAATGGCAGTTTTTAAAAATTTTTGCTAAAATGTGACGTTTTTTACAAATAAATATTGAATTTATCGACCAAATTTTTTCACTAACAAAGTACAATATGTCACAAGAAAACAATCTCAGAATCCAGTAACGGATACGAAATCTCGCGAGATTACGGAGGTAAACGAGATTTCGTTTCCCGTGCTGTAAATCTCACAGAAAAGATTCAGAAGTGTCAGGATTCTGAATACACACGACGTCCAGGCTGAATGGTCATGTGTATTCATTATCAGGACACTGGATTAACGTTAATCAAGCAGAATCGCTGTGTATGTGGCTGCAGATCATGTTCTAGTAAGAACGTGATTCTGCTGTCTAAATGAATGGAGAGGAGTGCATGATGCCGATTGGTCAGCGTCATGCACTCCTCTGCACAACGCCCACTTGGTCGAAAGTAAAAATACGCCCACTTGGGCATTAAGAAATACATTTGCATAAACCAAAATCGCTCCTAACGTTGTTAAAATAGATCGTTTTTTTAAATAAAAAGCATTACTGTCACCTACATTATAGCGCCGATCTCCTTATGTTGGAGATAGGCCACTTATAATGTGGTGACAGAGCCTCTTTAAGGCCCAAACTAGGCTGCGTCCTTAATGGGTTAATGACCGAGCAATTTTTTAAGTTTTTCCATCGTCGCATTCAAAGATCTATAACTTTTTTATATTTGTGTCGACATAGCTGTATAAGGACTTATTTTTTTGTGAGACAAGTTGTATTTTATAATAGGACCGATTTGGGGTACCGTATATGTCGGCGTATAAGACGACTGGGCGTATAAGACGACCCCCAACTTTTACCCTTAAAATATAGAATTTAAGATATACTTGCCATTTCGTGCAGGAGCGCTTCACTATGGACATCGGCGGCAGGACCCAGGACTCTCTGTCTCTTTGAACTCGCGCATGCGCAGATAGGCTGCTTCATCGCGCGAGATCTGAGAGGCAGGGAATGAGAGGAAAGGGAGATCTACGGAGGCTTACAGAGATGTTCCCTGGCGGCTAATACCGGCTTCCCTCAGATCCGTGGCGGATTCCGTGCATCCCGGGAGCCTGTGTACCGGACTGCAGGCTCACAAGGTAAGACACAACCTGTGTACAAGACAATATCCGGCATATAAGACGACCCCACACTTTTGACATTTTTTTAAGGGTGTAAAAAGTCGTCTTGTACGCCGATATATACGGTACATATAATTTTATTGATTAACTTTTTAATATCTTTTTTAGTGGGGTACTGGAAAAAAAACAGAAATGTAGCAATTTTTTTTGCGTCTTAATTTTACGCCATTTACCGTGTGGTATAAATAACATAATAACTTTATTCAGCGGGTTGTTACGATACCAAATTTATATGGATTTTTTTATGTTTTCCTACTTTTACACAGCCAAAATTATTTGCTTTTGTGACGCCATATTTTAAGAGCCATAAGGGTATGTTCACACTACAGCGTCCGTAACGGCCGAAATTACGGGGCTATTTTCAGGAGAAAACAGCCCCGTCATTTCAGCCGTAACGGCATGTGCAGGCGCTTGAACGCGGCGTCCAATACGGACGTAACTGGAGCTGCTTTTCATTGGAGTCAATGAATAACAGCTCCAATTACGTCCCAAGAAGTGACAGGTGGGGCGTAAAAAAAATTACCGTCTGAACAGAACATCGTAAGACCCATTCAAAGGAATGGGCAGATGTTTGCCGACGCTATTGAGGCGCATTTTCGGACGTAATTCGGGGCTAAAACGCCCGAATTACGTCCGTAAATAGTGTGTGTGAACATACCCTAAGTTTTTTATTTTTTGACCGATGCAGCTGTGTGAGGGCTTTTTTATTGCGGGATGACTTGTAGTTTTTATTGGTACCATTTTGGAATAGATGCGACTGTTTGATCTCTTTTAATCAAATTCTTTTGAAGGCAGGATGAACAGAAAACAGCAATTCTGGCGTTGTTTTTTATTATATTATTTACGGCGTTCACCGTGCGGGTTAAATAATATAATCGATTTATAGTTGGTTCGTTACGGACGCGGCGATACCAAATATGAGTAACTTTCTACTTTGTTTCATAATAAAGTATTTTGTCAGGGGAAAAAGTGTTTTTTTTTTTGTTTTTTTTTACTTGGGACATTTATTTATTTATTTCAAACTTTGTTTAACTTTTTTTTTACTTTATTTTTAGTCCCACTTGGGAACTTTACTGTGCAGACTTTTGATCGCTATTATAATACACGGCAATACTTCTATATTGCAATGTATTATTGCCGGTCAGTGTAAAACTGAGAGGCACCCGTTCGGTCATGCCTCTGGCATGGCCTAACAGGCAATTACTTAGGGCAGACCTGGGGGCCTTTGTTAGGCCTCGAGGCTGCCATATAACCCATCGGCACCCCGCGATGCATGCGGGGATGCCAGTGGGATGAGAGAGGGAGCCCCCTCCCTCTAAAATCACTCAGATGCGGCGCTCGCTATTGAGCGCCGCATCTGAGGGGTTAAATATGACCAGAGACCACTGCTAGTGGTCTCCGATTGTTGCCCTGATGCCCGAGGCTGTTACTAACAGCCCAGGCTTCAGCAGCACCTGGCACGATGCGGGGAAAGTTCTTCTGAAGTGCCGACGTGAAAAGGCGGCGCTTCAGAAGAACTACCCTTAGCGGCCGAGGTAAAAACACTATGCGCCTGTCGTTAAGGGGTTAAGGAAACTCCTGTTTGTTGCTAAACTGTAAGTTGTAAGAAAGTGGCTCTCAAATAATCCCTTAGAAGTTAAAATATGGAAAAATAATGTTGAAAGTATAAAAATATAACTTTTCATATTTCAGCAAAAAAAAGTATGGGATATCAGAATAATAACACATTGTGGGGAAAATGGGATTGAAGGAGTTGAAACAGGGCCGGTCTTAGAGGGTGGGATTAAAAAATTATTTATTTATTGCCTGTTGATTATATATACAACAGGAAAATGTGATAAATACAATAAAAAAACTGGAAAATAAAAATATATGTGTGTGTGTGTATATGATATATATATATATATATATATATATATATATATTTATATTAGTACACAAGAAAATAGCGACAGAACTCTGGGAATGCCAGTGGCACCTAAACACTAAATATAAATAAATATGCATTACTTCTGAATCTACTTACAATAGGGAGGTTTTCATCAAATTGTGTGAGTCCACCTGCCACTTGAGGGCGGGTGGCAGCGCTGGGGATAGAGAGATGTTGGTTTGTTCACCGCGGGGTGGGTGACGTTTCGCTTCGCATCCAAGCCTTTCTCAAGCTCAGAGAATGGTTGGGATGTGCTTGGGGGGGTTCGGATGTGGGGTGGGGGCGTTGCTTGTTTTGTTCACTCTCTATCTATCTATCTATCTATCTATCTATCTATCTATCTATCTATCTATCTATCTATCTATCTATCTATCTATCTATCTATCTATCTATCTATCTATCTATATAGACACACAGTGCAACCTTTATTTTTCCAGAGCAGTGTAAGAAATTAAAGTTGAGCACTGATTGGTTGCTGTGGGTAATAAGGCCATTTGCTAACAGCAGCCAATGTACTGTAAGCAGGTAGCCATGTATTGTATTGACCGGTGTGCCTGCCTATTCCCTCCATCCCACTTTTATACAGTGTTATTACCTTATAAATTGCTTCTGTATTGGGACATATACACTGGCGTAGCTATAGGGGTCGCAGCGGTCGCAATTGCGACCGGGCCCCGAAGCCAGGGGGGCCCACGGCCCCCCGCACCACTTCAATAAAAAGTTACTATAGTAACTCGGGCCGCGGGCCCCTGTTACTATAGTAACATACTTTACTTACCTTCCTGGTTCCGGATCGCAGCGGAGGTCCTGACGTCAATCGCTGTGCGCAGCGCATGACGTCACAGCGCTATGCCGCCGCGCACAGCATCGAGACTACAGAACTCCCGCCGCGGCCGAAGAGGAAGGTAAGGTTAGCCCTGACTGGCGGGGTCTGACTCCCGGGACCCGCCAATCAGCTGTTTTGAAGGGGCCGCAGCACTCGTACGAGAGCTGCTCCCCTTCATTCCTGTCACTTCATTCCGGTCACACTGTGAATCGGTGTCGGCGATTCACAGTGTGAGCGAGTAGTGAAATGAAGGGGAAGCAGCTCTCGTACGAGTGCTGCGGCCCCTTCAAAACAGCTGATTTGCGGGTCCCGGGCGACACATCAGCTATTGATGGCCTATCCTGTGGATAGGCCATCAATGTTTAGGGACTGCACAACCCCTAAGCCTACGATGTAGCAGGCTTAGGGGGCCCATGAGACAGGATCACAGGCTGTGTGATCTTGTCTGCTGGGCCCTGTATCTAAGCCAATCACATGGTAGGCTTAGATACATGGCCCATGCGTGATCCTGTCTGCTGGGCCCTGTATCTAAGCCTACCACACTGTAGGTTTAGATACAGGGCCCCAGCACACAGTAATCTTATACTGTATAAGATTACTGTCTGCTGGACCCTGTATCTAAACCTACAGTGTGGTAGGCTTAGCTACAGGGTCCCACAGACAGTATCACACATGGGCCCTGTATCTAAGCCTCAGGGTATGTGCACAGACACTAATTACGTCCGTAATTGACGGACGTATTTCGGCCGCAAGTTCCGGACCGAACACAGTGCAGGGAGCCGGGCTCCTAGCATCATACTTATGTACGACGCTAGGAGTCCCTGCCTCTCTGCAGGACAACTGTCCCATACTGTAATCATGTTTTCAGTACGGGACAGTTGTCCGGCAGCGAGGCAGGGACTCCTAGCGTCGTACATAAGTATAATGCTAGGAGCCCGGCTCCCTGCACTGAGTCCGGTCCGGTACTTGCGGCCGAAATACGTCCGTCAATTACGGACGTAATTAGTGTCTGTGCACATACCCTAACACATGTGTTACTAATAGTTTTTTGTGTGTTTTCTTACAGGTTCGGTCATTGGACTACGTCGGATTCCAGGACTACTTCGATGACAGCTTTTTTTTTATTGTCAATAAAATGGTTAATGAGGGTTGTGTGGGTTTTTTTTTATTTCAATAAAATATTTTTTCTATGTCTTTGTGTTTTTTTTTTAAACTATATTACTACCGCCTTAGTAATGGCCGCCGGCTGATTGACAGCATCCATTGCTAAGGCGGGGCTTAATGTTAGCCGGTGCAGAGGCTACACTAACCCCCTTTATTACCCCGGTACCCACCGCCACCAGGGGTGCTGGGAAGAGCCGGGTACGATCCAGTACCCGACCATCTGTAGTGATGGTCAGCCACCGGGGTGGCCGCAGGCTGGTATTATCAGGAGGGAAAAGGCCAAAAACAGAGGCCCTTCCCACCCTGGTAATGCTGCCTGCTGCTGCTTTATTGTATCTGGCTGGTTATGAAAATGGGGGGGACCCCACGTCATTTAAAAAAAAATAATTGGAAAGAACTATGTGGGGTACCCCCCAATTTTCATAACCAGCCAGATACAACACAGCAGCAGCAGGCAGCATTACCAGGGTGGTAGGTGCCACTGTTTTTGGCCTTCCCCAGCCTAATACTACCAGCCTGCGGCCACCCCGGTGCCTGCCCGTCACTACAGATGGTCGGGTACTGGTTCGTACCCGGCTCTTCCCAGTACTCCTGGTGGCGGTGGGTACCGGGGTAATAATGGGGGTTAGTGTAGCCTCTGCACCGGCTAACATTAAGCCCCGCCTTAGTAATGGAGGTTGTCAATCAGCCGGCGGCCATTACTAAGGCGGTGATAATAAAGTTTAAAAAGATACAAGCACATAGAAAAAATATTTTATTGAAATAAAAAAACACAACCCTCATTAACCATTTTATTGAGAATAAAAAAAACGCCGTCATTGAAGTCCTCGAATCCGAAGTCCAACAACCGAACCTGTAAAAAAAACACAAACACACAAAAATAATCTGTAACACATAAAGAAGCAAAATTATTATTCTTACCTTTCCTGGGTGGAGCGCTGGAGACGCAATGTCAGCGAGCTGGGCCCTGTATCTAATCCAATCATGTGTGATACAGTCTGCTGAGCTGTGTATCTAATCCAATCATGTGTGATACTGTCTGCTGAGCCACTGTATCTAATCCTATCATGTGTGATACTGTCTGTTGAGCCACTGTATCTAATCCTATCATGTGTGGTACTGTCTGCTGAGCCACTGTATCTAATCCTATCATGTGTGGTACTGTCTGCTGAGCCACTGTATCTAATCCTATCATGTGTGATACTGTCTGCTGAGCTGTGTATCTAATCCTATCATGTGTGATACTGCCTTCTGAGCCACTGTATCTAATCCTATCATGTGTGATACTGTCTGCTGAGCCACTGTATCTAATCCTATCCATAGTTTATAGGGTCGTAGTGCTATAGATATGCTATGCTGTCTCATATACACACTTTTTTTTGGGGCGGACACATATGTATTGGGGCTATTTCCCCTGACATTTTAAGCCCTGAGGGTATGTTCACACGGCAGCCTCCGTTACGGCTGAAATTACTGTGCTGTTTTCAGGAGAAAACAGCACCGTAATTTCAGCCGTAATGGCATGTGCAGGCGTCTTTTGCTGCGTCCATTACGGAAGTAATTGAAGCTGGTTTTCCATGGAGTCCATGGAAAACGGCTCCATTTATGTCTGAAGAAGTGACAGGCACTTTTGACAGCGGCGCGTAAAAAAAAATGACCGTCGGCACAGAACATCGTAAGACCCATTCAAATGAATGGGCAGATGTTTGCCGACGCTTTTGAGCCGCATTTTCGGACGTAAAGCAATGCTAAAACGCCCGAATTACGTCCGTAAATAGTGTGTGTGAACCCAGCCTTAGTGACGCCCCGGCTGCTAGTGCTGCATTGTTGGGTCACTTAGGAGACCCAGCGATGCAGCTGAAAGCGGACCGTCGGCCATGAGAAGTTTGCGGGGGGGGGGCCCAGTAAGAATTTTTGCATCGGGGCCCATGAGCCTCTAGCTACGCCCCTGCACATATATCTACATATCTATATATCTATATCTATCTACAGCCGTTTCTTGATTACCAAATTTATATGTAAAACTCATATTGGATGTATTTGCATTAAGGTATTTTACAAAATTTAGAAACTCTTGCTGTGTACCAGACCACACTACAAAAATGTCGTCTATATAACGCAGGTATAGCTGTAGGTATTTGGCATAGGAATTAGATAGATTATATATCATTTGTTCTTCAAAATCCGCTAAAAATAAATTCGCAAAAGTCGGAGCTACAGGAGTTCCCATAGCCGTTCCCGACTTTTGTCGATACCAGATGTCATCAAACTAGAAGGAATTATGACTCAACACATATTGTAATGCTTCAATGAATGATTTGACATTTTATGAGCAGGCAGATGAAAACGACCTTAGTTCGTTCTTAACATGAACCTTATTGTTTTTAGATAATTCAATACTGAAGTATTGACATTTTAAGATTAAAATGTATTAGATGCATGAATCACTAAAGTATACTGTGCATTTTCCTGTCTTTTTTAACCTTTATTTGTTATGTAACAATGTGCACTAATTTGTAAATAAAAGGGCAGGTGAAGGAAGTGACGCCAGGGCCTTGAGAAAGCGTGTACGCACGTGAAACGGCCGTAGGCAATTCCAAATCCTGACCGAGATCTTTTTGTAATAAAGAAATTGTTTTGCCAGCTTCGGTGAGTGCCTCGATTATTCCTCTACAATATAATCAGCCGATTGTGCTATACTTTCGATGAGCAACTCCGTGGCAATTTACCTGCAATTATCCAAATAGAAAGCAAGCCATACTTCTATACTCCCATTCCGATTGAGCGGTTTTGGCAGTGCCAGCCTCCTTCCTTCTTCCCATTTATTATATATATATATTAGTTATAAATGATTTGTGTTTTACGTCTCATCTGTAACATCACATTATATACAGATGATGATGGTGTTGCCTTTTGTATATAGCAGAGGAGAACTTCCTGACTAGTTTCCCTACAGTGAATTGGATTGGCTGCATGGCCCTTTAAATAACTGCCGCAGCTGCTGAAGATGTTACGGAATGTTGTGAAAGTCGGCTCCGCCCCCACACGTTGTGACATCACTCACGTTATATAAGGAGCCGCAGAGCTGACACTTATTTGAGGGTTTTAGTTGTCAGTGGAGACATTTAGTGTTGGTGAGATATTTGGACTTTGTGAGGATTTGTAGTGTTGGAAAGAGATTTGGACTTTCTGAACAGGATGAAGAACGGCGACGAGGAGGAGCTCCCAGATGAGATGTGGAGAAAGATGGTGGAGGAGGCTAAGCCGGCATTCCGGCCATCAAAGTATGCCAAAGTCTCTTTTCAGCCAATTCTGGAGACCATTCTAGAGGAGGATGAGGATGAGGAGGAAGCGGATGAAGTGGAGGAGGTTGTATATATTGAGGAGGAGAACATCAGCAGGCCTTTCGGTTGTCAGGTGAAGGAGGCCTGGCCAAGCATGGAGTCATTCATAAGTACAAGATGTTGGATTCCAAGATGTCTAAGAAGAAAGATCCGAAGCAACAAAAGCAGAGATGCAGGGAGCCGTCGTCCATCACGGTTCCTTAGAGCCGTCTTCTGTTGTAACGTCAAGACATCAGAATAAGCGACCTATAATATCATTAAGATCATGATATCGGAGACCTTATAACATCAAAGGAAACAATTTCAACATCAACATTTACAACATAAGATCTATGATTTCCATCAGAAATATTACCACCAGATTGAATATCCTGATGTAACATCTGCCGGGCTGGAGATTACAGTCACAATTTTCAAGGATTAAATTATTTAATTATTAATAATTATTCAGCTTAACAAAAACATTTGAAATAAAATAAAAATTAAAAAAATTAAAAATAAATAGATTTTTCTCTCAATATTATTATTATTATTTTTTCATAGGCAGCACTCAGGTGACCATGAACTGTACCCACCTACCTATCCACTTTTTTCAAATGCTGCCAGTCTGCGTGGTTAGGGAAGAAAGATATTACCAGTAGAATACAAACATGTTATAAAGATTATAGGAAAATTCATTTATAACTTCTTGCTGTCTGGCATACATGGATTTTTGCTTTTAAACTTTATGGCTCTGTATACATCCTCTGCATTTCTTTGAAGTGGAAGTGCCCCCTTTATTATACTGCATAAGGCCCCATACACATGACCGTATTTTTTCCCTCCCGTAAATACTGGCGTAAATACGGGTCCTTTGTCATCCGTATTTATGGACCCATGCCCGTAAATACGGGTCCGTAGTCACCCGTATTCCACCCTTATATACGGACCCGTTTTCTATGTTTCTCTTTACACGTAGAGAGAGATATTGCACTGCACTAATCAGCAGCCCCTTCTCTCTATCTAGCACTGATAGAGAGAAGAGGCTGCTGATCAGTTCTGGATAGAGAGAATGGGCAACCCCTTACCTCTATCCAGCACTGATCGTCAGCCTCTTCTCTCTATCCAGCTCTGATCGGCAGCCTCTTCTCTCTATTAGTGCTGGATAGAGAGAAGCTTCAGCCCTTTCATGCAGAAAGAAAAAGAAGTTCATACGTACCCCGGCCGTTGTCTTGGTGATGCGTCCCTCTTTTGACATCCAGTCCGACCTCCCTGGATGACACGGCAGTCCATGTGACCGCTGCAGCCTGTGACTGGCTGCAGCGGTCACCTGGGATGAAATGTTATCCCAGGAGGCCGGACTTGAGGAAGAAGTAGGGAGTTCTGGGTAAGTATGAACTTTTTTTTATTGCGGGTTTTTGAAGGAAACATTAGAAATCTATATTGTGAGCGCCGCGCATGGTAATCGCTCTCACTGTGCAGCGGTAGTCACTGTCCAGGGTGCTGAAAGAGTTACTGCCTATCAGTGAACCCCCTTCTCTCTATCCAGCACTGATCGATTAACTCTTTCAGCACATTGGATAGTGACTACCTCTGGACAGTGAGTACCATGCGTATCAACGCTCCCGTAATTATAGGTGCACACACGTAGCCACCCGTAAATACGGGAGCCCCATAGACTTTTATGGGCCTGCCCGTGCCCCAATTACGGCCTGAAATAGGAAATGTTCTATATTTTTCAACGGCCCGGGCACCTTCCCGTAAGCAAACGGGAAGGTACCCGTGGCCAATAGAAGTCTATGGGCCTGTAATTACGGGCATTTTTACGGTTGTGTGCATGGGCATCATATGTTTTTTAACCCGTATTTACAGACCCGTGCCTGTAAATACGGGTCCGTTGTCATCCGTATTCTACCCGTATTTACAGACCCGTAAAAAAAGAGGGGCTGGAAATGTCACAATCATGTCCAAACCCCTTAAAAGGGTCACATGATCGCTCAGACGCCATTTTCCCTGTTTCTCTTTTTTGCAAAAATTGAAATCCCCTGACGTCGCCTAGCAACGCTCTGAAGCCTGGCTTGGGAATCCCAACCCCGCACACTACCGGGACCCTGCCTAGGTTTCGTAAGGTAGGTGTTTGGTTGGGAGCTAAGGGACCTCTCGTAAGAGAGGTAATTAGCCTAGGTACATAGGAGGAGTAGAAGGGAGAGTCCACGGACTCCCTGATCTCGCCCCCTGCCCGAGTTTTTCCAGGAGTGATGTGTCTCTGCTCCTGACCCTGTAAGGACAGGAAGAAAAGTGGGGGGTGGGAGGGGCCTTTTAACCTCTATCTTCCTGTCCCTATAGAGGTCAATAGGGCAACCTCCTGTAGTGCTGTCATGAGAGATGTACTGGAAATAAATGTATCGATGTACAGACTCAATAGAAAGTCTATGAGCCCGTACTTCGATACATCGGCTTTCTGGAAAAAGCTGAACAGACACATGGCGGCTGAGTGCTCACATGAGACATTTAGCTGCTTCATTCTAGCGATTGGTGGGGGTCTCAGTGCTCCGACCCCCAGCGATCCAAACTTCTAACAAGTCACATGAGATGTCAGAACTATGTCAAAAGTTTAGCTACACTTTAAGTGTTACAGATTATCCATTAATATCGAGGTGCTGTCCGTGTAATGCAGGACAGGTCCTCCAGAGCCAGAGAAGCTCTTTGCAGCCGCGCTCCACTCTAGCCAGAGATGAGGATCCTAAACCGAGAACCTCCTCTCTAGTACCTAAAAATTCACGAATGTTGTATTTGAAAATGGGTTTTCTAAAGTAGACAATTCCATTAAAGGAAATATAAACCTATACAACCAAACATTGTATTGTGTTACATCACAGAAACTAAAAAAAGGAAACAACTTTGCAAATAGTGTCGATTGAAAATCCTACCGTTTAATGTACACAGCTCCTATGCAGGCTTATGTGGTTAAAAACTACAATCAAATCCTGTGTGGTCTGATCCCGCAGTCATGCTACTTTCCATCTGCACTACACTTTTTGATAACCTAGAGAATGTATATTATCAAGTAGGGAATAGATGGAAGGGAGTATGACTGCAGGGTGAAACTATACAAGGTTTGTTTGTAGTCTGTAACCATAGAGACACACAGGTCCGCAGAGGAGCTGCAGACACAAAACGCTAGGAGATTTTTAATCAACACTATTTGCAAAGTTCCTTCTTTTTTTTTTTATTTTAGGTGCATCAAACCAATAAAACACTTAGTTTCCAGGGTCAAATTAATCTTTGTATTATGAAAAGTTCTGCAACTTTCTAATATATTTTGGGGCACGAGCATTATGCCCGAGTTCTGTAGTATTTCGTTTGATAAATGTGCCCCTTTGGATTTCAATTCATCAAAATCTCTGTTTGCGGTTAGTGAGTGGAAACATTCCAGTTCGCATCCAGACACAAAACACGTGTCCTGATCATATACAGCTGACATAGATGGCCTGTTACAGTGTATCAGAGCTCGCTCTTGCAATGAGATCTGCTTCTGGGTCTGTTATATATATGTGTCAGAACAGGTTTTCAACACCTGTATGTAAAAAAATAAAAAAGTGCATATTTCCATTCATTGATAGCAAGCAGAGATCTTGAAAGTGATGGTAAATTAGACTGTTGCGTTAATTGATTATGTATAAAACGGGAGGTGCGCTATAACTTTCCACGTAACACTCTGTAGTGTATAATCTGACACCAGAGACAACTCACCAATGTGACGTAACTGCAACGTCTTCTTGATTATGGAAATCTTTGAATTGACGTGAAAACACAAATCATCCCGGTCCATCTCCCCGAAACACTGGAGAAAAGATGGCAGCAACCATGAGTTGCGCCGTGTGCGTTGTCGGAATGGGCATCAAGAAGGAGGATTGAGAGGGGAAAGTCAGGGTGAAGGGACAAAGAACCAAAAACAGAGCACCCGAAGGCCAGGCTTAGGCCCTGTTCACACAGTTTTTCCACACAGTGGAAAAAACGGCCGAAATCGGCTGCCATTGATTTTAATGGGAGACTGAGGCGTTTTTTCCCATGAGCGGAAAAAAACGCTCGCTGGAAAAAGCGTCATGCCCTTTCTTCTGGCATTTTCATCTCTGACCTCCTATTGACATCAATGGGAGGCATAGAAAAGTATTCGTCACTGCTTTTTTTGCCCGCAGCCCAAAAACGCAGCAAACGGCGTGCAGGCAGGTCAAAATCAGATTTTTCTACCTGCAAACAACTCTGTGTGAACAGGGCCTTACTGTGGCTGAGGGTGGCATCACAGCTCTATTATATGGGGGAACTGTGAATAGCTCCATTATGGGGACACTCTGGCAACTTCTGTTATAGGAGCACTGTGGTTGTTCTATTATGGGACAACTGTGGTCTGCTCAATTAGAGGCGCATTCTGTGGCTGGCTTTATTTATGGGGGCACTATGACAAGCACTGTTATGGGGAGACTCTGGCAGGTTCTGTTATATAGGCACGCTGGCCGGCTCTATTATGGGGGAACTGGTTAGCACTATCACAGGTGCACACTATTGCTGCTTCTAAAATGGGGGCACCATGAAAAGAATGGTTATGGGCCAGGTTCTGTCATGTGGCTACTGTGGCTCCCTCTTCTATAGGAGAACTATGACTGAATCCAATATGGAGCCACTCTGGCAGGATCTATTATAGGAGCACTGTGGCTTTCTCTATTATGGGGGGGGGAGTGTAGTTGCCTCTATTATGGGAGAACTATGGCAGGATAGGTTAGAAAAGGCACTGTGGCTCACTATTATTAACTATAATGGGGGCACTCTGGCACACTCTTATGGAGCACTGTGGCTTACTCTGATAGGCCTTATTCACACAAACGTGTTTTACGTCCGTCATACGCGCGTGAAAATCACGAGCGTCGCACGGACCTATGTCAGTCAATGGGGCCGTTCAGACAGTCCGTGATTTTCACGCAGCGTATGTCCGACATGTCCTATTCTTGGCTGTTTTTTGCGCATCACGCACCCATTGAAGTCAAAGGGTGCGTGATAATCGCGCACGGAACACGTAAGAATTCGCGCAACAGTAGATAAAGAAACGTTAAAACCGCGTGTCATAAGGATGGCATATGCGTGAAAATCACGCAGCCACGCACCACTCACTGATGACACATGGAAGTGCAACGCGCAAAAAACGCTGCTTTTTTGCACGCGTAAAACACACACGTTCGTCTGAATAAGGCCTTACATGGATGGCTGATATAGGGGCACTCTGGTACGCAGTGTGGCTTACTCTCATGTGACTAGCTCTATAATGGGGGCACTCTGGCACACTCTTATGGAGCACTGTGGCTTACTCTGTTATATGGATGGCTGATATAGGGGCACCCTGGCACGCAGTGTGGCTTACGCTCATGAGCCTGGCTCTATAATGGGGGCACTCTGGCAGGCTGTTATAGGGGGCACTCTGGCAGGCTGTGGTATGTGGGCACTGCAGACCATACCTCCCAACTTTTGAATATGGAAAAGAGGGGCATTTTTAAGCCACACCCCTAACCACGCCCAATATTCCGCATAAACACATTAAATCACAGCCAGATCCTTCTGCAAATAACGTGCGCACATTCTCACTGCGGATCTCTGGACTGTCTGGATATCACAGATATTATATTTCAGGTTATGTCGTCTTTGTGTTACTTTTCCTAACTTGGGTATAACATTTGCTCATCACGGCAGCAGCTGCTGCAGGACAAACCAAAAGGCTGAGAACAATGAAAGTCAAGGGGGAGACCCTGTGGTGGATGACTTTTCAATTGACAGGTAGCAGATTTACATGATGGGGATTTTTTTCTTTCCAGTTGTGTAACTCTGCTACCGGTCAAAGGAAAAATCATCCACCAGAGCCCCCCTGTAGATTGCTCCACACACAGCCCCCTGTACATAGCGCCAGACACAGCCCCCTGTAGATAGCTCCACACACAGCCCCCCTTTAGATAGCTACACACACAGCTCCCCTGTAGATAGCTCCACACACAGCCCCCCTGTAGATAGCGCCAGACATAGCCCCCCTGTAGATAGCGCCAGACACAGCCCCCCTGTAGATAGCTCCACACACAGCCCCCTGTAGATAGTGTCAGATACAGCCCCCCTGTAGATAGCTCCAGATACAGCCCCCCCTGTAGATAGCGTCAGGCACAGCCCCCTGTAAATAGCTCCACACACAGCCCCCCTGTACATGGCGCCAGACACAGCCCCCTGTAGATAGTGTCAAACACAGCCCCCTGTAGATAGCTCCACACACAGCCCCCTGCAGATAGCTCCACACACAGCCCCCTGTACATAGCACCACACACAGCCCCCTGTAGATAGCGCCACACACAGCACCCCTGTAGATAGCGCCACACACAGCACCCCTGTAGATAGCGCCACACACAGCACCCCTGTAGATAGCGCCACACACAGCACCCCTGTAGATAGCTCCACACACAGCCCCCTGTAGATAGCTCCACACACAGCCCCCTGTAGATAGCTCCACACACAGCCCCCTGTACATAGCACCACACACAGCCCCCTGTAGATAGCGCCACACACAGCCTCCCTGTAGATAGCGCCACACACAGCACCCCTGTAGATAGCGCCACACACAGCACCACTGTAGATAGCGCCACACACAGCACCCCTGTAGATAGCGCCACACACAGCACCCCTGTAGATAGCTCCACACACAGTCCCCCTGTAGGTGCCACATTGCCGCCAGAGGGGAGAGCGGTAGAGGTTGGCTTTATTCACACGACAGGGTCCGAGTGTCGGCCAATAAAAACTGCCTTTTTGGGCCGTTTTTCCCGGCCGTTTTGCATCCGTTCCAATTCTGTTCCGGGCCGTGTTGCCGTTTTTAACAGCCTATTTTGACCCGTTTTACATCCGTTTTTTTCCCTGTCCGTTTTAAAATCGGATGAATTTCATTTAAATTTGTTGCCACACATAGCCCTCTGTAGATAATGCCATAGCCCCCCTGGTAGGTAATGCCACACAGCCCCCTGAAGGTAATGCCACCCAGCCCCCTGTAGGTAATACCACACAGCCCCTTGTAGGTTGCACCCATCATCCCCCCCCCTTCCAGGAGAAGTCACTGACTTCAATGTATGGACAGTGTAGCAATGTGGAGAAAGGAATGATCCAGCGCTGGTGGTGGTTTTAAAAGAGAGATGAGAGTCCCATGTTTATTGGAAAAATAGTAAAATCGGAAGGGAAACGCAGTCCCAAGATGCAAGTAGTCAGGACTTGAACCTGAGCCTACGCGTTTCGAACGCGATCTGCATTCTTAATCATGGCAAGTAAGGTAATAACCGTGTGTCTGAGGTTTCCCTATATGCTGAGCAATCAGCTGTTGGAGCCAATATGCAAATGTCAGTAATTGGCAGACAACGTCAGTTAAGGAGTGGCTAGCGATCATCGGGCAAGTAAGTAAAGAATGGATAAATACAAATCAAATCAACACATTGGTATTATGTGTGCATCGAGTATATAGTGTTAATCCAATTTAATTCAAAAGGCACAATATATGAATATAACTGCAGCGTTGTTGATAATAAGTGAGCCCGTTTGTAATTGGTGAGCTCGTACGGGAAAGACTGAGACACACGGCCTTACTAGTACTCGTGCATACATGAAAAACAAACATGACATGTTGACAAATCAAAGCATTAAAAGTGTTAATATATAGAAACAGTTAAAAAAGAGATGAAGAAAAGACAGATAATTATATATTTGTATAATATGATGAACTGTTCAAAATCTGTAATTGTTCAAAAAAATCTATCGTTATAGAGTTAATATGTATTGAAGTAAATCCCTTAATTGTAATATAATATAAATGTATCAAAGTTATATCATATTAGATGTTATAATAATCTAATGTCCCAAATGAACAGAGAATTTAGGTCTTTATATGGCATGTATTGATATAGAAATATAGTTTGTTCTTACAAGTGTATTAAATGTTAATGTATTAGATATTAATCTTATTATAGAAAGAATAAAATACTTAATTCAAAACAACCGATAAAATCTGTTTTGAAAGAGGAGAAACATCATAGTGAACAAAAGATTATCGCTGAGTCCCAGACCAGACAGAACCTGTGAATCGAAGGCATAGGCCCATGTGTACACACAAAAGCCTGTCAGTACCGCAAGAAAGAGCCTCTATAAAAGAACAACAGTCATAGATATAAATGTAAACTGCATATGCTAATAGTATTGTTACATTGTCGCAAATCCATGTTATGATATAAAGTGCTTTTGGGGAAATAAACATTAACGCATCGTAATGGGCGTGGATTAAGTCTAATGATATATAAGAATAGAGTGCGTTTTCTGATGAAAGAAACATCAAATGAATTAAACCAACTGTCAGTTGATAATAATATTGATATGAGAGAAAGTGACACAATGTCAAGGTAAAAAATATGAGTTTTGCATTCGCAGAAAAACATGTAATAAGTTCGTTGGCATGACTACATATTGTAGGTGACCGTATGTGGCCAATAAATGCGTGTCAAATTGAGGTGACCTTCATACGTATGACACATTTTAAATGTATAGTCACCCCTCACCACATATAGAGAAAAAAGATTAATAAATCGTAATAGTGAGTATGAATTGCATATTAAGGGAGAACATGGTATGGATAATTATAATGTTGTCTACAATGAAAACATGTATGATCCAATGATGTTGGTCCAAGTTAAAATGCGTCTGTGTTCATATGCTATAGAAGTCGCTAAACGTAAGCTTGTTTCTTTCAGGATTTTATATGACATATATATGAAGAATATGTGGAGAGAGATTTTGGCTCATAGGAGAGGATCTATAGTAAAGACAAGATATACTTATATGACATATATATGGAGAAATTATGGAAAGAAATTATGGCTCATAAGGGAGAACCTATAATAAAGAACAGGATATATTAAAATCAATAAGACTGTAATTATATGGTATAACTGCATATAGTTGATCCTATATATGTTATAATGGAATTGATGTTAGGTAAAGTGAAACAATCAAAGTGGGAGAGACTGCTGCGCAGAAAAAATCCACCCCGAAACAAAGCCGAAAATGTAAGGAGACCAAGTCAAGCAGAGAAGCACCCCGCGACCATGGCCGGAACGCCCAGTAACAACGGGTAAGTACCAAGTATGTTTAGATAGTGGTGCAACATATCGAAAAAATGTATGGCTAATGTTGGCAGTATCATGGTATAAAAATGTTGCCCTTGGATAGTTGGCAAGAATATTAAGTTTGTCCAGAGCAGAGCCAATATCAATGTTGACACAGTTAACAGTACTTGATTTTGAGGGATATGTTTGGTAGTGGACAAGATAATGTATTACTCAGCAAAGATTTGTGATTAAATCTAGTTGATATTAATATATATTGCTTATCATTATCATCACTACCAAACATATCCCTCAAAATCGGGTACTGACAATTATATTAACATCATGATTTGCTATTAAATTTTGAGACATTTGGTTTTTATCCATACCCTAGATGTAAGAACTCATTGATGATAATAACTAACAATATAAATAAATATGAACCGAGTCTCAATATATATTTCTCTCCCAGCAATATACTATCCTGTTTTTTGTACAAACAAATCCCTCACAATCAAGTACTGTTAACTGTGTCAACATTGATATTGGCTCTGCTCTGGACAAACTTAATATTCTTGCCAACTATCCAAGGGCAACATTTTTATACCATGATACTGCCAACATTAGCCATACATTTTTTCGATATGTTGCACCACTATCTAAACATACTTGGTACTTACCCGTTGTTACTGGGCGTTCCGGCCATGGTCGCGGGGTGCTTCTCTGCTTGACTTGGTCTCCTTACATTTTCGGCTTTGTTTCGGGGTGGATTTTTTCTGCGCAGCAGTCTCTCCCACTTTGATTGTTTCACTTTACCTAACATCAATTCCATTATAACATATATAGGATCAACTATATGCAGTTATACCATATAATTACAGTCTTATTGATTTTAATATATCCTGTTCTTTATTATAGGTTCTCCCTTATGAGCCATAATTTCTTTCCATAATTTCTCCATATATATGTCATATAAGTATATCTTGTCTTTACTATAGATCCTCTCCTATGAGCCAAAATCTCTCTCCACATATTCTTCATATATATGTCATATAAAATCCTGAAAGAAACAAGCTTACGTTTAGCGACTTCTATAGCATATGAACACAGACGCATTTTAACTTGGACCAACAACATTGGATCATACATGTTTTCATTGTAGACAACATTATAATTATCCATACCATGTTCTCCCTTAATATGCAATTCATACTCACTATTACGATTTATTAATCTTTTTTCTCTATATGTGGTGAGGGGTGACTATACATTTAAAATGTGTCATACGTATGAAGGTCACCTCAATTTGACACGCATTTATTGGCCACATACGGTCACCTACAATATGTAGTCATGCCAACAAACTTATTACATGTTTTTCTGCGAATGCAAAACTCATATTTTTTACCTTGATATTGTGTCACTTTCTCTCATATCAATATTATTATCAACTGACAGTTGGTTTAATTTATTTGATGTTTCTTTCATCAGAAAACGCACTCTATTCATATATATCATTAGACTTAATCCACGCCCATTACGATGCGTTAATGTTTATTTCCCCAAAAGCACTTTATATCATAACATGGATTTGCGACAATGTAACAATACTATTAGCATATGCAGTTTACATTTATATCTATGACTGTTGTTCTTTTATAGAGGCTCTTTCTTGCGGTACTGACAGGCTTTTGTGTGTACACATGGGCCTATGCCTTCGATTCACAGGTTCTGTCTGGTCTGGGACTCAGCGATAATCTTTTGTTCACTATGATGTTTCTCCTCTTTCAAAACAGATTTTATCGGTTGTTTTGAATTAAGTATTTTATTCTTTCTATAATAAGATTAATATCTAATACATTAACATTTAATACACTTGTAAGAACAAACTATATTGCTATATCAATACATGCCATATAAAGACCTAAATTCTCTGCTCATTTGGGACATTAGATTATTATAACATCTAATATGATATAACTTTGATACATTTATATTATATTACAATTAAGGGATTTACTTCAATACATATTAACTCTATAACGATAGATTTTTTTGAACAATTACAGATTTTGAACAGTTCATCATATTATACAAATATATAATTATCTGTCTTTTCTTCATCTCTTTTTTAACTGTTTCTATATATTAACACTTTTAACCCCTTAGTGACCAGCCCATTTTAGGCCTTAATGACCAAGCTATTTTATTCGTTTTTCTATAGTCGCATTCAAAGAGCTATAACGTTTTTATTTTTTCGTCTACATAGCGGTATGAGGACTTGTTTTTTGCGGGATTAGTTGTGCTTTTTAATAGCACCATTTTTGGGTACATATAATTTTTATATTAACTTTTATTAACCTTTTTGGGGGGGATTATAACAAAAACCTGAAATTCCGCCATTGTTCTATGCGTTTTTAAATTGACGCCGTTCACTGTGCGACGTAAATAATATGTTACCTTTATTCTATGGGTCGGTACGATTACGGCGATACCACATATGTAGAGGTTTTTTTTATGTTTTACGACTTTTGCACAATAAAAACACTTTTGAACTAAAATTATTTGTTTTTGCATCATCGCTTTGCAAGAGCCGTAATTTTTTTATTTTTCCATCAATGTAGTGATTTTTTGGGCTTGTTTTCTGCGGGACAAGACGTAGTTTTGAATGGTACTGTTTTGGGGTGCATGGGACTTATTGATTCATTTTTATTATGACTTTTTTGGGGGGCAATGGAAAAAAATTGCAATTTCGCCATGGTTATTTGCGTTTTTTTTTTACGGTGTTCACCTTGTGGTTTAAATGACATATTAACTTTATTAATGGAGTCATTACGGTCGCGGCGATACCACATATGTGTACTTTTTTTTTTTTTTACACTTTTACTAAATAAAACCACTTTTTATGGAAAAAAATTATTTTATTTATTTTTTTACTGTACTTTTTATTAATAATCTTTATTTCACTTTGATGACTTATTTTATTAGTCCCACTAGGGGACTTTACTGTGCGATCTACCGATCGCTGCTATAATGCTCTGGTATACTTCGTATACCAGAGCATTATTGCCTGTCAGTGTAAATCTGACAGGCAATCTGTTAGGACGTGCCTCCGGCGCGTCCTAACAGGCATATGTCCAGGGCAGACCTGGGGGCTTTTATCAAGCCCCCGGCTGCCATGACACCCCATCGGAGACCCGCGATTGCATTCGCGGGCCGCCGATGGGTGACAGAGGGAGCGCACTCCCTTTGTAAACAAAGTTAAATGCCGCGGTCGCTATTGACGGCGGCATTTAACGGGTTAAACGGCCGCGATCGAAGTAAACTTCGATCGCGGGAGTTGGAGCAGGAGCTCAGCTGTCATCAGACAGCAGAGCCCCGGCTCCTGCCTGCACGGGAGACCCGTGCAGGACTTAGACTAGGCTGACGTGAAAAGGCGTCAGCCTAGCCTAAGGCCCCTTAGTGACTCACGTGAAAAGGCGTATTGGTGGTCACTAAGGGGTTAATGCTTTGATTTGTCAACATGTCATGTTTGTTTTTCATGTATGCACGAGTACTAGTAAGGCCGTGTGTCTCAGTCTTTCCCGTACGAGCTCACCAATTACAAACGGGCTCACTTATTATCAACAACGCTGCAGTTATATTCATATATTGTGCCTTTTGAATTAAATTGGATTAACACTATATACTCGATGCACACATAATACCAATGTGTTGATTTGATTTGTATTTATCCATTCTTTACTTACTTGCCCGATGATCGCTAGCCACTCCTTAACTGACGTTGTCTGCCAATTACTGACATTTGCATATTGGCTCCAACAGCTGATTGCTCAGCATATAGGGAAACCTCAGACACACGGTTATTACCTTACTTGCCATGATTAAGAACGCGGATCGCGTTCGAAACGCGTAGGCTCAGGTTCAAGTCCTGACTACTTGCATCTTGGGACTGCGTCTCCCTTCCGATTTTACTATTTTTCCAATAAACATGGGACTCTCATCTCCCTTTTAAAACCACCACCAGCGCTGGATCATTCCTTTCTCCACATTGCTGTCCTACACCGCGGGCCGTCGCGGGGATCCGATTGACGCTGCCAGGAGACGCAGACCGGTGAGCTGGAGGTTCTCTCCCTGTTTCTATTATGGACAGTGTAGTCACTGACTTCTCCTGGAGAGGAATCCCCGGCCACAGGGTCGGGGATTCCGCTTCAGAAGTGAGTGACGTCGCTGTGTCCATATATGGCAGTGTAGTTACTCACTTCTCCTGTAGCGGAATAACCCAATCCCTGGCCGGGGATTGGGGGCTCCGACTCCTACAGCGAGCAAAAAAAGAGAGAGAGCGCGAGCAACAGAAGACACGGCCGTCACTCGGGACACATCCGCTGATGTCCGTGTATTACCCGGCTCCATAGACTTCTATGGGAGACAGGCAGCCGGGTAAACGGCCGAAAATAGGGCATGTCCCTTTTTTTGACGGCAAGGTTTCCCGGGCCGTCAAAAAAATCGGTCGTGTGAATAGCCCCATCACTGACCGTCAGTAGAAGGCAGGAATCTTGCAGCAGCGTTCTCACTGGTGTCGATGCTGGCCCGGGAGTGAACCAGTCCAGTCACCTGACCGGTGAAGTCAGATGACAGGTCAGTTTACAGGTCAGATGACTGGACTGGTCCACTCATGGGCCAGCATCGATCCCAGTGAGAACACCGCCGCAAGACTCCTGCCTTCTTCTTATCGCTGCTGCAGTCAGCAACGATCAGCTGTTCTGATGCAGCGCCTAGCGGGATATTTACAGACCGCCCGGGACGGCGGGAAAGCGGTGAGAAACCGGGACTGTCCCTCCAGATCCGGGACGGTTGGGAGGTATGGACCAGAGGGACCTTGTTCAGGGAAAGTTTGTGAATCCTTTGCTGCCACAGGTAACTTGTCATACAATTCCTCACTCTTGCCTAGCAAATCCTTCCCTGGTGTGCCAATTTTGCTGGTGGCGCACAATCCATGAGAAAATATGTGCCATTAACACAGACCTAAGGAGGAAATCTAGAATAATGCAGGACTGCAAGGACATTCACCAACTTAAAACCAACTTGCCATGTGCCTATTACCCTTTTATATTATCTGTAAATAAACCAAAGACACCTTGTATGGTAAAGTGGAAGTGGCCACAGCTTTATTATTTAACAACATAATTTAAAACTTGCTTGAAGGTTTATCCGTTTTTTCCCAGACCTGATATGCAAAGAACCGCTGTTACCGCGGGCATGTAGGTTGTTGTTTTGCCTTCATAGCCATAAACCCCGCCAGCTGTGACATCTGTATCAGCAGAATAACCGCTAACCAAACCAATTGTACACAACCACAGGGGAGGGAGAGTGTTCCACTAGCTGCAGCAGAAAGTAAGAGGGTGACCTGTCCATGAACCCTTCCTTTTATTAAACCACTCCCCTCTAAACTCCCTGAACCTATCCAGGTCCATGGCATTTTATAATATAATTTTTTAACCCTTTCTACTCCATTCCCTTGCAGTCCCTGGCACTTTCCTTATTCACTTTAGTGCCTACAAGAAGCGCTGCTATTATCTATAGCATGTTGGCGGGCCCCTTTGTCTACAAAGCCCATGTCATGGTATGTCTGTCCCTGTATCGACAAACATTCACTTAGGCCAGCTGTAGACACAGTGCTTTAACACGTTCTCAGTGGCGATTTTCACTTTTTTGGGGTCAAAAACGCTGGGGCCAGATGTAAGTTGAAATTCTATAGTGAAATATAGAAATATCTACATACTAGTTCTTTTCAATGAATTAGAATATCATCAAAAAGTTAATTTATTTCAGCAATTCAATTCAAAAAGGGAATCTCATATTTTATAATGATTCATTACACACAGAGTGATCTATTTCCAACATTTTTTTCAATTGATGATTATGGTAACAGTTAATGAAAACCCCAAATTTAGTGTCTCAGAATATTATATAAGCCCAATTTCAAAAATTATTTTTAAAACCGAAATGTTGGCCTACTGAAAGGTATATACACGCAATACTTGGTCGGGCCTCCTTTTACATGAATTACTTCATCAATGTGGCGTAGCATGGAGGCGATCAGCCTGTGGCACTGCTGAGGTGTTATGGAAGCCCAGGTTACTTTGATAGCGGCCTTCAGCTCGTCTGCATTGTTGGGTCTGGTGTCTCATCTTCCTCTTGACAATACCCCATAGATTCTCTATGGGGTTCAGGTCAGGCGAGTTTGCTGGCCAATCAAGCTCAGTGATATTGTGGTTATTAAACCAGGTATTGGTACTTTTGGCAGCGTGGGCAGGTGCCAAGTCCTGATGGAAAATGAAATCAGCGTCTCCATAAAGCTTGTCAGCAGAGAGAAGGATGAAGTGTTTGAAAATTTCCTGCTAGACTGTGGACTTATAACACAGTGGACCAACACCAGGCTCCCCAAACCATCTCTGACTGTGGAAACTTAACACTGGACCACAAGCAACTTGGATTGATGCCTCTAGATTTCCAAATGAAATGCAAAATTTAGTTTTATCTGAAAATAGGACTTTGGACCACTGAGCAACAGACCCATCCTTTTAAAAGCTTAGGCTCTATTCACACGACAGGGTCCGAGTGTTGGCCGATGAAAACGGCCCTTTTGGACAGTTTTTCCCGGGCCGTTTTGCATCCGTTCAGGGTGTGTTGCCGTTTTTAACGGCCGATTTTGACCCATTTTGCATCCATTTTTCCCTGTCTGTTTTAAAATCGGATGAATTTCATTTGTAAATTTTTTGCCACACACTGCCCTCTGTAGATAATGCCACACACTGCCCTCTGTAGATACTGCCACAGCCCCCTGTAGGTACTGCCACACAGCACCCTGTAGGTACTGCCACACAGCACCCTGTAGGTAGTACCACACAGCCCCCTGTAGGTAATGCCACACAGCCCCCTGTAATGCCACACGGCCCCCTATAGGTAGTATCATACAGACCCCTGTAGATAATGCCACACAGCCCCCTGTAATGCCACACAGCTCCCTGTAATGCCACACAGCCCCCTGTAGGTAGTGGCACACAGCCCCCTGTAGGTAGTGGCACTCAGCCCCCTGTAGGTAATGCCACACAGCCCCTGTAGGTAATGCCACACAGCCTTACATATATGGACACAGTGAAGTCCGGAACTTCTCCTGGAGCGGAAGCACCGGCCGGAGGGTCGGGGATTCCGCTTCAGAAGTGCCTGACGTCACTGTTGCCAGTGTTTCCGCTCCAGGAGAAGTCCCTGACTTCACTGTGTCCTTATATGGACACAGTGACTTCAGGCACTTCTGAAGCGGAATCCCCAATCCCCGGCCACAGCGTTGCCAAAGCTGTGGCCGGGGATTGGGGATTCCGCTCCTACAGGGAGCAAGAAAATACTCTCCTCCTCCTCCTCACATGCACTTTGCACTGTGAGGAGGAGAAGGAGAGAAAGTGAGTGACAGAAGACACGGCTGTCACTCGGGACACATTCCAGTTATGGCCGTGTATTACCCGGCCCCATAGACTTCTATGGGAGCCGGGCGGCAGGGAGAACGGCCAAAAATAGGGCATGTCCCATTTTTTGACCGCCGGGTTTCACGGGCCGTCAAAAAATCGGTCGTGTGAATAGCCCCATGGGGGGTCTATTGTTCCTACTGCACCGTGTGACGGCCGTTTTATGAATGGCCGTCACAAGGCCGGGAAACCCTGTCGTGTGAATAAGGTCTTAGTAAATCTTTGCAGGTGTTTTGTGTTGATTCGCTGATTAGAGTGTGACATCATGAGTCTACAATCTTCAACTTTTACCCAATATTCTAATTTCCTGAGACACAAAATTTTGGGTTTTCATTAACTATTAGCCATAATCTTCAACATTAAAATAAAAATAGATCACTCTGTGTGTAATGAATCTATATAATATGAGTTTCACTTTTTGAACTACGCTGTTTTCGTAACTCCCATAGTAGTGAATAGCAGTTATGGAAGCAGCGTAGCATGCAAGCTACGCTGTTTCCATAACTACCATTCAGTTCTATGAGGCATATAAAAACAGCGTAGCTCAGCGAGCTACGCTGTTTTCGCCTTCATGGTCAGAAATCAGCCGACACACACAGAGGTGGAACAGGGTTTAGGGGCCCCATTCTAATGGTGGGACCCGCATCTATCTGACATTTATGACATATCCTGTGGACAGTGCCGCACCTGCCATGAGGCCAGGTGAGCCGACAGCCTCAGGCAGCACCACCTACCCAAACTTGGGGGGCAGCATTTTCAGCCCGGGACGGACTGGACCGGGGGGAGGGGCCATGCAGACGCACATAGCAGACGTGCCGAACGTCTGAAACACTCCTCCTCCTCTCTGACACTGTACGCAGCACATGCAGCCAGAGAGGAGCAAGTCTGCAGGAGGAGCGGTCGAGCGACGAGAAGTACGAGGTAAGTTCCTGCCTTGCTGGGACCGGGACCCGTGACGTAAGTATACTGCAAGGGGGGGTCTGGGCATTTTACCGACAGCAAAGGGCTCTATGGGGCTGGAATAATCCACCCCATAGAGCCCTCACATCACTATAATGGAAGGATTAGTCTGGGTGGGGGAAGGTCTGAGCGTCTGTCAGACTTACTGCAGAGAGCTCTATAGGGGGGGATTCTGACCCCCCCCCCTTTAGAGCAGTCAGTCAGATGCTCAGACACCCCTAACCTTTCAGTATAGTAACTAGTCAGGGCTCTATGGTGGGGGGATAATTCCCCCCTATAGAGCCCTCTGCTGTCAGTAAAACGCCCAGACCCGCTCCCCCCTTGCAGTATACTCCTTGCCCCCCAGCGCAATATAAGGGCTTTGTAGCTTTCCTGTGCTTAAAGAGGCTCTGTCACCAGATTTTGCAACCCCTATCTGCTATTGCAGCAGATAGGCGCTGCAATGTAGATTACAGTAACGTTTTTATTTTTAAAAAACGAGCATTTTTGGCCAAGTTATGACCATTTTTGTAGTTATGCAAATGAGGCTTGCAAAAGTCCAAGTGGGTGTGTTTAAAAGTAAAAGTCCAAGTGGGCGTGTATTATGTGCGTACATCGGGGCGTTTTTAATACTTTTACTAGCTGGGCGCTCTGAAGAGAAGTAACATCCTCTTCTCTTCAGAACGCCCAGCTTCTGACAGTGCAGATCTGTGACGTCACTCACAGGTCCTGCATCGTGACGGCCACATCGGCACCAGAGGCTACAGTTGATTCTGCAGCAGCATCAGCGTTTGCAGGTAAGATCGACTTACCTGCTAACGCCGAGGCTGCTGCAGAATCAACTGTAGCCTCTGGTGCCGATGTGGCCGACACAATGCAGGACCTGTGAGTGACGTCACAGATCTGCACTGTCAGAAGCTGGGCGTTCTGAAGAGAAGTGGATGATACTTCTCTTCAGAGCGCCCAGCTAGTAAAAGTATTAAAAACGCCCCGATGTACGCACATAATACACGCCCACTTGGACTTTTACTTTTAAACACACCCACTTGGACTTTTGCAAGCCTCATTTGCATAACTACAAAAATGGTCATAACTTGGCCAAAAATGCTCGTTTTTTAAAAATAAAAACGTTACTGTAATCTACATTGCAGCGCCTATCTGCTGCAATAGCAGATAGGGGTTGCAAAATCTGGTGACAGAGCCTCTTTAATTAGGGTGGGAAAGCTACAAGCGGGGCTGTGACTGGTGAGTCTCACAGTCACTCCCAGTGCACACTGCATGCGGCAGCTGCGGCAGCCAGTCTGACTGTGAGTCTCTGACCAGTCACAACCCACACGCAGCAGACAGACAGGATAGACTGGTAGTGCCTGTCGTTATTGAAAACCCTCAACTACTACAGTTTCACAGGCATTGACTATGACTGCTTCTATAGTGTAGTGGTCAGCTTGTCTGCCTTACATATGGAAGCTTTCTGGTTCAAATCCAAGCTGGTTTTTTTTTATATTAATATCATACTTGTATTGGGCTTTGTTCACACTAGCATTAATATACGTTTACCTCTCTTCCGTCAGAGGAAGAGAGGATCGATACGTTAAACGGAAAGCAACGGCTCCATTAGAATTACCATTGCTTTCAATGGTAATTATTTTGTATCAGTTGCTTTCCGTTTGTCTCCGTTCGCTAGGTTTCCATTCTTTTGAACGGAAATAAAAGTTCTGCAGACTGCACTTTTGTTTCCTTTAAAAAAAAACGGAAACTTAGCGAACGTAGACAAACGGAAAGCAACTGATACAAAAGAATTACCATTGAAAGCAATGGTAATTCTAATGGAACCGTTGCTTTCCGTTTAACGTATTGATCCTCTCTTCCTCTGACGGAAGAGAGGTAAATGTATATTAATGCTAGTGTGAAAGAAACCTTAGGGCCTGTTCACATCAGCGTTGGCTTCCCGTTCTGAGGTTTCCGTCGGAGGTAACTCCGCAACGGAAAGTCAAACTGAAACCACAGCTTCCGTTACCATCACCATTAGCGCAGTCGACTGCGCTATTGATTCTATCACAAAAACGGAAACCTGCCGGAATGGTGACGAACGGAAACCATTAGCAATGTTTCCGTCACCATTGATTTCAATGGTGACTGAAACGGAAGCTGTGGTTTCAGTTTGACTTTCCGTTGCGGGGTTCATCCGACGGAAACCTCCTATGGAACCCCGGAACGGAAAGACAACGCTGATGTGAACAGGCCCTAATCCTTCCCCATAAACCTGCCCCCGCTAATTAAAATAAATATATTATATATGTATATAG